>NC_064818.1:73765190-73891458 GCF_023721935.1 Panthera uncia | reverse complement strand
CACACACACACACACACACACACACACACACACAAAGAGAGGCAAACCAAGAAACAGACTCTTAACTACAGAAAACAAACTGATGCTTGGGGAGGGGAGGCGGGGTGGGAATGGGTGAAACAGGTGATGCGGATTAAGGAGTGCACTTGCGATGAGCAGCAGGTGATGTACGGAAGGGTTGAATCACTATCTTGTACACCTGAAACTAATATTACATTGTATGTTACCTGGAATTTAAATAAAAACTTAAAAAAAAAAAAAAAACATGAACGGAGAACCCAAGTAGGTCTCGGGCAGAAGTCTCCGCCCCAGCACCATGCGATTCAAAGCCCCCCTCCCAAGGCAGTCTTGCTCGTGGGGGGGGCTCTGTATTCCCCGAGGGGATGTAGGCAGCCGCTGAGACTGGAGTCAGGCCTCAATCGCCTCGCGTCTCCGCAGGTCTGGACCACTCCCGGCTCAGAACCCGCCCAAAGGGATTCGCACCCCTCTCGGGCGCCACCTGGTGGCCGCTGCCTGCGCGTCAGCTCCGTGTCTGTCAACGCATGATTGTCACAGCCGCCTACTGGCGAGTTGAGGACAGTTGGATGAGTCCAAGGCTTAGAGCGGTGCCTGGTGAAGTACGCACTAGAGAAAAGGTTTCTTCTAACAACCCTTGTGTGGGCCGTGTCCCTCCCCAGTCACAAGACAGCACTACATTTCACTTAACAAGGGCACAAGGCTAAAAATGAGGCATTCTTACGCCACCAACTTGTAGATTACAAAGAAAAAAAATGGTTTATTCACGTGATATACAAGGTGCAATAGTCTTATTTATTCAGCCACTAAGAGTCTCAGCCTCAGTTGTCATTTTCAGACAAAACCCAAAATTCTTCAAGCTATGTTAACATGAAGAACATTTCCTCGTTCCTCCTCAGCTGTACTCATACTTTACAGGAATCAATCTAACTTTCAACCTTTTCTAACATAAATGGAGAATTGAGAACAGGGGAAAGAAACTGTACTGCTTGGTAACTCCTTGTTATGGGCTGAATTGTGTTCCCCCCCCCCCTGCAAAATTGATATGGTCAAGCCCCAGTACTTCAGAATTTGATGTTAATTGGAAATAGGGTCAGGGTGCCTGGGTGGCTCAGTCAGTCAAGCATCCGACTTCGGCTCGGGTCATGATCACACGGTTTGTGGGTCCGAGCCCCGCATTGGGCTCTGTGCTGATAGCTCAAAGCCTGGAGCCTGCTTCAGAGTCTGTGTCTTCCTCTCTCTCTGCCCCTCCCCTGCTTGCGCGGTCTCTCTCAGGACTAAATAAACATTAAAATAAAAATTTTTTTAAAAAGGAAATGGTCATTGAAGTTGTAGTTAGTTAAGATGAAGTCATGCTGGAGTAGGGTGGACACATAATTCAATATGACTGGTGTCCTTATCAAAAGCAGACATTTGAGGGGTGCCTGGGTGGCTCAATCGGTTAAGCCTCCAACTTCAGCTCAGGTCATGATCTCGCAGTTTGTGAGTTCGAGCCCCATGTCGGGCTCTGTGCTGACAGTTCGGAGCTTGGAGCCTCCTTCATATTCTGTGTCTCCGTCTCTCTCTGCCCCTGCCCTGCTTGCGCTCTCTCTTCCAAAAATAAACATTAAAGAATTTTTTCGTTTTTTTTTTTAAATAAAAATTTAAAAAGGGGAGGGGACATTTGGACACCAACAAACACCCTGGGAGAAGGCTATGTGAATGTGAGGGCAGAGTTTGGGGTGATACATCTACAAGCCAGAGAATGCTAAGATCAACAGCAAACCACTAGAAGCTAGGTCAGAGTCTTGGAACAGATTCTCCCTCCCAGCCCTCAGAAGGAACCGACCCTACTGACCCCTTGATATTGGACCTCTGGCCTCCAGAACTGTGAGACAATTTCTGTTGTTTAAGCTACCAAGTGTGTGCTACTTTGTTATAGCAGCCCCAGCCAACTAATACACACTTCCACAGCAAGAAAGCATAGAAGGTTTAGATATACAACCCGGTGGTCCATGAATACACAAGGATTTGTTCCACAAAGACTTTTGGGTACCTGCCCTGGGTAGGCACTGTGCTCCATCCTGGGGCTACAATGGTCCCACCACACGGCCCTCAAACCACGGTACTGAATTCCCTATCACCGGGGTGAGTGTTTGGGAAGGGAAGGGGAGCTGTGAAAAGCTTGGACATGGCCCAACAGGGGCCTTCATGTGACCAGCAGCAGCTGCACATTAACTGCGGAGAGCCAGAGGTGGCCAAGGTGACAGAGGCCACATCATCAGGAGTCTGACATTGACAGAGGAGGCACTTGCCATCTTTATATGCCCACGATTGTGTTGCTGATGCAAAAATATCAAGGGAAAACATCATCTCGTAACAAGTGGCATGGCAACGTTTCTTGTTAAAAAAGACACCTTGCTAAGAATTTAGCTTGAAACCCCAAAGGTTATACTCCAGTAAAACCATAGGGTCATTAAACTGCTCACAGGTAACAGCTGGGTCTATTGACCAAGGTTTTTCATCTGGCTGAGCTCTGCAGAGGGAAGGAGAGACCTCTAGTGCGAGGGCAAGAGAGAGGAGACAGGGGACAAGATAGAACAGTCTAACTGGGATTTTTTTCCGGTGTTTATGGGGGGTGCTTAAAGTCCCCTCCCTCCAGCTTACCCTAGGAATTTTTCAGTGACTGCCCCATGCTCCTTGGTGCTTTGAGGGCTTAGTGGGGGCAAACCAGTGAAAAGGAAAAATGAACAGCTGACGGATGGCTTAGCCCAGAAATTACTTTATACTTGCTTATCATCTTTCTGATTGCAAGGCATGTACACAAGGAAGAGCACAGTCTGACCCGATGTAAAAACCATTCCCTGAAATAACAAACTCCCAAGATGGCAAGACATTCTTAAACTGGTCCTTCTGGGGGCAGGGAAGCCTATCTGACTCGGGTCTCACAAATACCTTATAAGATTTAGAACATCCTGCCCATTTGAAAGATGAGGAAATAACCCTCAGGAGAGCCCAAGTCACCAGCCAAAGAGTGCAGTGATGTGCCATGGGACCTGGATTCTCACCCCATCTGCCCAATACCCTTTGCTCCAGACGGTGCCTGCCCGGCCCCTTCATGCACCACAGGGAGTCCCCCAAACAGGGAATCACAGACTGTGTTCTTTGAAATAAGCATCTCAGGGGCACCTGGGTGGCTCAGTCAGTTAAGCATCTAACTCTTGGTTTCAGCTCAGGTCATGATCTCACAGTTCATGGGATCAAGCCTCACATCAGGCTCCAAGATGACAGCGCAGAGCCTGCTTGGGATTCTCTCTCTTCCTCTCTCTCTCCCTCTGTCTCTCTCTCAGCCCCTCCCCCTTCTCTCTTTCTCTCTCAAAAATAAATAAACATTAAAAAAATTTAAAAAAGAAAATGAAATAAACATCCCAACAAATTTCCTAGGGGAAAGAGGATAGTTGGAGCGGTTATAAGATTTTTTCTAGAATGAAAGCCCTTGGTGTTCATGGACTCTGCAGTCTAGTTCTCTCCATTGGATCACATCCCCAGAAGCACTGCTGACCTTGTCCTGTCTCACTTTTAGACTCATATACAGAAAGATAACCATCAAAAGTTGTTTTGTCACATCTGCCCAAATCTCAGTTCACAGAGAGATGATTTACAGCCCAGAGGAGCCCAAATTTTTCCTTAAGGGGCAGAAATCCATTGAGTTCCCCGTTTTTTTTATGTTATATGGTATGAATTCCACCCAACTGATTAAGATTCTAAACATGTTAGGAGTTGCATTCAGTGTGCAGGCTGCTAAATTATATTTTCTTAAAGTTCATGAATTATGCTTTATATACAATGAAATTCAAAATAGCTATTAGTGCAGCAGATCTATATATCCTGAAAAGAAAATACTTCTATAGTGTGTCAAATGAAATTAAGTAAGGAGAAGAACAGTATATATAACATGTGCCTATTTTTATTAAAAACAAATAAAAGATTACATGTAAAGAGGTACAAGACTTACAGCCATACAACAGTGAAAATTGGGAAAGGGGCCCCAAAGGACAAGAGAGTTCTGTAGTCAGCTTCCCACTGAACATCAAGGGAACAGCCTGAGAAATTTCTACTTTGCCAATGGGCCGTCCAAACTGGCATAGTCAGTCTTTGACTCAATAAGAGTTGTTACCATGAACAGGTATTGGATTTCATCAACAGCTTTTTTGGCATGTGTTGAGATTATCCTAAGACTTTTCTTCTTTAATATGTTAATATGATCATTTATATTACTTGATTTTATAATGTTAAGTCAAATCCAACTCATTCATGATTTACACATTTAATTGATGCAGGATTTCGCTTGCTAATATTTTCTTTAGGATTTTTTTAAAAAAAATTGTAATGTTTATTTTTGAGAGAGAGACAGAGAGAGAGACAGAGTGCAAACAGAGGAGGGACAGACAGAGAGAGAGACACAGAATCCGAAGCAGGCTCCAGGCTCCGAGCTGCCAGCACAGAGCCCGACGCAGGGCTCGAACCCACAAACTGCGAGATCATGACCTGAGCTGAAGTCGGACACTTAGCCAACTGAGTCACCCAGGCACCCCTTTAGGATTTTTATAACTATGTTTATGAGTGATTTTCCCTTCCCATTCAGTCTTTATCAGATTGTGGGATCAAAGCTATCCATCTCTCAAAAAATGAGCTGTGTGGAAGGAAAAATAAGATAAAAACAGAGAGGGAGGCAAACCATAAGATACTCTTAAAGACAGAGAACAAACCGAGAGTTACCAGAGGGGAGGTGGGTGTGATGATGAGCTACATGGGTGATGGACATTAAGGAGAGCACTTGTTGGGATGAGCACTGGTGTCATATGTAAGTGATGAATCACTGGGTTCTACTCCTGAAACCAATACTACACTGTATGCTAAGTTGAATTTAAATAAATTTTTAAAACTAAAAAAAAATTTTAAAAGAGGGAAAAAATGAGCTGAGTATTGTTGTTTTTATATGTTCTGGAATAATTTGTATAAGACAAATTATTGGGCACCTACGTGGTTCAGTCAGGTAAGTGTCTGATTCTTGATCTCAGCCCAGGTCATGATCTCATGGTTCATGAGATCAATCCCCATGTTGGGCTCTGCACTGACAACATGGAGCCTGCTTAGGATTCTCTCTCTCCTTCTCTCTCTCTGCCCCTCCCTCGCTCTTGTTCTCCCTCAAAGTAAGTGAATAAACTTAAAAAAATAAAAAATTAAATTAAATGAATAATTTATTTCTTAAATATCTGACAGAGCTTGTCAGTAAAAGCCATCTGGATATCCTTTGTGGAAAAGTTTTTACCAAATGGTTCAAACTCCTTAGATTATGAAACTATTCAGTACATATCGCTTCTTGAATCAGTGTTGGTAGGCTGTATTTTTCTAATTTCCATTTCTAATTTTTCCATTTCATCTAAACTTTAATTTTTATAGGCTTAAGTGGTTTACACTATCCTATTATATTTTAATGTCCACATTCCTAACATTTTTAATTTCTAATATTGTTTCTTTTTTTCTAGATCATTCTTACCAGAGGTTGGAAAAATTTTAGTCTTTTCAAAGAACCAAATTGACTTTGTTGATCCTCCCCATTAAAAATGTTTTTCTATTGTTATTATTACCGTCTGTTCTTGTGATATTACTTCCATCATTCTGATTCTTCCTGTGAGTTATTCTACTTTTCTTCTACTAACTTAAGGTCAATGATTAGTTCATTAATGTTGAGCCCTCTTTTTGTTGTATATTAAATATCAATACATGAAAATATAACATATTAGTTTGTTATATATGATATAGAAATATATAAAATATTTTAATGTGTCAAATTCTGTTATATGTGGTATATTAAATATTTAACACTATCAATTTCCTTCTAAGAAATGCCTCTTGTGTTTTTATATTTTACCAGTTCCTCCTGCACCACTTAACTCAAGGGGTGGTGGGGCAGCCTTCTGCTGAAACCTGATATCAGGGCCTCTGGATTTTCCATCAATGGTCCCCAAGTGCTATGCCAGACCCTGATGTTTGCCCTCCCCCTTCCTTGCTAACTGACCCCCCTCCCCGCCCCCGCCAAGTTTTGTTCCATATGGCATGTTCTTGGCTTTACAGGCTGACTCTAGCCCCAGGGGGAATGCTAATTGACGAGCCATAGCCAGAATCCAATTTCCTCTGCAGCGATTGGTACAAAGGTGAACATGTGACCCAATCCTAGCGTTAGGATTGGGGAAAAGTCAGATGGGGTGGATGTGATGGAAATCAGAGAAAGGTTTTCCTTCCCAGTGAAAGCAGGTACAGGGGAGAAAACGGTGCTCCCCTTTTCTGAATGTTGTTACATGCAGAAGTGGGACCCCTCACCCAAGGCTGCTTTGCAACTCTGAGGGGAAATGTTACCCATGAGTTGAGAATGGTAGAGCTGAAAGGAAGAAAGCAACAGGACACAATCATGTCATTGAATCCCCATGTCTGCACTTCTTATCCTGTAAAATAAGAAACTCCTTATTGTTTAAGCTCCTTCTGGCCAGGTCTTGTTATTTGCGACTGAAAGTGGCCTGCAGGAGCCCATGAGGCCAGCCTCCTGCCTGCTGCATGTCACTTGATGGCAGAGGGTTTGTCAGTGATATTGCCATGTGATCTTTCAACACTTGCGATGAATCAGGCAACTGGAAAAGATACTCATTACAGTACAGCTTATGTCATCTCAGGAAAAGTACACTATTCTACCTTGTTCCTTTGTTCTTTGAAAAGCAAGGTTTTCCTTTGTAAGTTCATAGTCAAATGATAGATGGTCAGAATAAGCCTATGCACAGAGGAGAAAAATCAAGGAAGTGAGGTCACAGCTTGTGCCTGCCATTGTGGCCATCCAAAACAGTCTTGGGAAAGTCATGCTGCAAGCCACCTGGTCTGGAAGATGGGGGCTGTCATTGTATACACATGCCCCTCTCTGTCAAGCAAATGCGGGCACATTGGTGAGAACATGGCCAAGCACTTGCTTTTGTGCGAGATAGCACTTCCATTTGAGGATGCTTTTGCATAACATTTTTAAACAATACCTTTAAATTACATTATTTAGGGTCCTTTGGATGCAAATGACTAAAAAATTATCTCAAACCAAGTTAAGAAGGGAAAGGGGAGCCTGTGTTTATTGGTTCACATGAGCAAACTAAAAGAATGTGTGCCTGGATGTCAGGATTTGAGCACCATCAGGACTTTCTCATCCTCTCTCTAGTTTTCTCCATGCATCTCCAGTGTCTCAGGCAAGCTTCTCCACAAGATGGAATCATGGGGGCCAGTGGCCCCATCATTACTCTCTCAAGAAGAAAAGTGAGGATGTCCCCCAAAAGCTCCAATTAGAAATTCCAAGTGGGGACTCTGGCCCAGGTTAGGCAACATGATTATCATTGGCCCAATCATCATGAAAAAGAAGGTAATGTGGATTGAATTGTGTACTCCAAAAAGACCTGTTCGAATCCTAACTCCTGGTATCTGTGAATGTGACCTTATTTAGAAATAAGGTCTTTGCAGATGTAATCAAGTCAAGATGATGTCATACAGGATTAGGGTGGGCCTTAATCCAATACCTGTGCCCCTATAAGATGAGGGAAATTTGGACAAAGAGATACACACACAGGGAAAACACCATGTGACAACAGAGGCAGAGAATGGAGTGATGTTTGTAAACCAAGAAACACCAAAGATTGTCAACAACTACCAGAAGCTAGGAAAGAGACACGGGACGGATTCTCCTTTGGAACTTCCAGAAGGAGCCAACCTTGCCAACATCTCGATTGGACTTCTGGTCTCCAGAACTGTGAGAGGGTAAGTTTCTGTTGTGGTAAACCACCTGTTTGTGGTATTTTGTTTTGGCAGCCCTAGGAAATTCATATGGGGAGATAGTGGTCTGGGAGGCTAGGTACTATGAAGGTAAGCCCCCAATACATGGATGGAGGGGAGGAAAGGGCTGTATCCCAAAGAAAGGAGAGGGGCTCCATTAACAGGGGAAGAAGGTAAAGGGAGCTGGGCAGGCAAAAATAGCAGCCACGACATTAACACACACTGTCATCACCTTTGGCTGGATTTCTTACAGGTAAAGAGAAAGCAATATGGTTTTGCATTGCAGAAAATATTTATTTCTTCTTCCAAAGACATTACAGACTCCTTCGTCCAAACCCAGGAATATATAAGCCACTGCAACTTGAATAGTTTTATTCTTTCAATAAGGACTTAAATAGCTTGATTTTCTTTGACACTCAGGAAGGTCTTGGATTCATTCGGTTGTGCAATTCTGCTGTAAGAAATGTTTTATTAATTATACCAAGGTACATAAAAAATTAAAAGTTAAGTTCCTGTGAAGCACATATTCTATTTCAGTTACCTATCAGATTTAACCTTTTATCTTGGCCATAAAATTCAAATTATGCATCAAATATAATAAAGATCTGTTTCAATGAATCGAAATTAGTTGTCATTTTAACGTGCCTTTAAACTATTCTTAATTGATAACATGCTTTTATTAAATGGTCAGTTCAAAGATGTAAAAGTGTTACTTATAGAGAGTGATCTTTGAGCAGACACTATCAGATAGATGGCCTTGTGCTTAAAGATTCTATTTCAAGGCAAGTCCCCTGCAGTTAGAATTCTAATGAACCACACATACAGAATCCTTTAACAGCTTGGGTAGACAGGAATGTTCTCCAAGACCATACTCACTTTGAAAGTGCTGAGCCTGTGAACGAACTTTAAAGGTTAGGGAATTAGCTGTGTGAATATGCGTTCAAATAAGTCAGCAAACATCGAATCTACCGAGACCTTACGATAGCTAATGTGTCAGGTGCTGCTGTATGCACTCTGTGGGTATCAACTAAGGTAATAACCCCCATCCCTCACCATGGGATGGGTACGATTATCCCCTATTTTACAGAAGTAAACTAAGAAACAGGTTATGAGATTTTCCCAGATCACGTAACTAACAACGTGCCGAGCTCCAAGATTCTAACCTAGACCAGAGTCCATACTCTTCACCTGCTGGAGACACAGGGCCCTGACCTCCTGCCTTCAAGGGTCTTTGAGGAGATAAAACCTTTCCACAGGAAATCAAAGCCAACAGTGTTTGATGGCAAAGGTGAAATAATTCATACAGAAGACAGTCCTACCGATCAGCAGGGTGTTTGACGACCACCAGAGTGGGCAGGTAGGCTGGGAAAGGTCAGGACTGGCCTGAAAGGACCTGGAGGACAGACAGGATTGGGTTAAGGTGAGCAGGATTTGGATGCTCACCATCCACGGAAGAGTCAGTTTGTCTCTTCTTTGCCATAAGACAGAATCATAAGTTCTTTCACATTGCTAAGGCCACAAGCCACAGGTCACCAAGAAACATGGCAAAAACCATCCAGGTAAATGGCTGCAAAGCCCTGTAAGTAGGGTCAACAACTCATCTTGGTTGTTCTGGACTTTCCTAGTTTTAGCGCTGAAGTCCCAAGTCCCAGGGACCCTGTGAATCTCAGGCAGACATGGTTAATCACTCTGCTTGTTAAATTTTAATAGGAGAAAGACAGTTTTTTTTAAGAAACGGTTTAAAACAAAGCTGATGCCATGCACATATTACAGTAGGTAAGGTGACCTATCGAAAGACTAAAACCTTTGAACTTGAGGTCCTCTGGACACTGCAACATAGAGGCTGTGGGATCTTAGGACAGTCACCACCATTCTGGGCCCAGTCTCCCTCCCTATAAAATTAAAGGTCTAAAGTCAGATAAGCTTTAAGATCAATTTCAGGGCTAATAACCAGTCTATTACTCTTGAGTTAACATCAGTATTGGGAAAGCCCTGTGGCCATAAACATACACACACACACACACACACACCTATACAAGTAGACACTTATGCACACCTATACAAAGCTTTCTAATTTGGGGGGGGGGAAGTCTCGTGGTACGTATTATCTTGCATTTGAGATGTGAATTAATTGGAAATATACTCAGATAAATTTAGCACTTGGAGGGGTTTTTTACCATGATTCTTTTAGATTTTTACTGTTTCCTAATTTTACTGTCTTAATGAGTTTTACAAACAATAGAGGAAATGCCTTCAGAATAAAATAATTGATAAAAATCAGAAGACAGTTTTCATGAATATTAACCTTTGGCTCCCAGACGTGTGCCTTGGGAAGGCCAGATGAGCTAGGACAGGACATAAGAAACAGGAGTGCTCTGGCTCCAAATAGGAGCCTGTGAACAGAGCTACTACAGGGCCACTGGAAGGCAAGGGTAGAATTTGTCTAATGGAGTGTTTGGTGAGAAAATGCCACGTGGAACAATACAAGTCAACAAAAATCTATCAGAATGTCAGCCAAAAAGAGATGTGGCTCAGCAAATCTAAGTATAAGCAACTGAAATTTAAGAAGTATAACAAAATGGTTGTAAACTCCCCATTTTCCATACTGGTGCCAGGGAAGGGGAAAACCTAGGTTCAGATCACTGGCCAAGTAGTATATCATGTGACCCACTCACCTTTCCTCTGTGCCTTACTATGATTAGACTCTTGCTCACTGTTCTCCAAAGGACCCCAGGGCCACCTTGGTTAATCATGTCCTTGAAATAGACCATAGGCTCTGGGAAATAGATTCAGACTATGAACACTGATACCCTTCTGACCTGACTCAGCTTTGTACTCAGCTCTCGGGTCCAACCTGCTTCTATGGAAGGCAGGTGGCAACTAAACACACAATTATGTTGTCCTATCCACTGAGAGTGGGGTGCATCACAGGGAGGGTCACAGTGTCCATCAAAGACAGCAGAATTGGATTTTAGGCATCTGGTAAACCAAGCAATAAATATTTTTACTTTTCTTTTTTTTTTTTTTTTTAATTTTTTTTTTCAACGTTTATTGATTTTTGGGACAGAGAGAGACAGAGCATGAACGGGGGAGGGACAGAGTCTAGAGAGGGAGACACAGAGTCGGAAACAGGCTCCAGGCTCCGAGCCATCAGCCCAGAGCCTGACGCGGGGCTCGAACTCACGGACCATGAGATCGTGACCTGGCTGAAGTCGGACGCTTAACCGACTGCGCCACCCAGGCGCCCCTATATTTTTACTTTTCAAATCAGCAAGAGGGATACCTCATCTTTCTTTCTTTGGTAAGAGCTTGCTCTGTGGGGAGATTGCAATTTAACCCCTAAAGTGCCATCACTGATGGTTAGCAAGCACTAACTCCCTGCCATTTCATATCTCCAAGTTCAGTGTAAGTGTCCCCTGAACACAGAGGTACTCCTGAGTGGGGGTGCCACAGAGCATCCTGACAGAAAAACTTAATGAAAGTTTAATCCCAGCCTAGAATTCCTCTTCACTGCAAATGGAATCATCAGTGTGATGCAGGATGCCCCCCAAATACACACCTTCCACCAGCCATTCTTTCATTAGAGTTTTGTTTCTGAGGCACCTGCGGCTTCATTCTCCTATTACAGTATCTTCCCAGACTCCAGTCATTTAAGATAACGTGGCATTTACGAAAGGATAAACATAGATATCAGTGAAACAGAATACTGTCCAGAATTAGACGCACGCTTATGAGATCAGTTGGGTTTTAACAAAGGTGCCAAGGCAGTTCAAAGGGCCAAAAAAACAGTCTTTTCAACAAACGGTCCTGGAACAACTGGTTATCCATATGCAAGAAAAAAATTTTTCAACTTCAAACTTTACCTCA
This sequence comes from Panthera uncia, assembly GCF_023721935.1. Taxonomy (NCBI): domain Eukaryota; kingdom Metazoa; phylum Chordata; class Mammalia; order Carnivora; family Felidae; genus Panthera; species Panthera uncia. Next base: position 73,879,737 of record NC_064818.1, on the reverse strand, counting down.
GACAACACAGAATAAAATGACTCAAAATTGATCATAGTCCTAAATATGAGAGCTAATACTGATAAAACTTCTAAAAGAAAACACGGGAGGGAGGGAGCCAAGATGACGGAACAGCGTGGAAGTTTTTTGTGTGTCTCGCATCCATGAAATACAGCCAAACCAACGCTAAACCATCCTACGCACCTAGAAAACGGATCTGAGGATTAACACAACAACCTGAACCACAGAATTCTCAGGTACGCAGCGGGGAGAGGTGAACTTGGGGAGAGAGAAACTGCGGAGGGAGCCGCTTTTGCAGACAGAGAGAGGACAGAGATGGTGGGGGAGAGGAATACGGGAAAAGCAGCCCTCCCCAAAAGCAGCTGGAGAGAATGTGGAACATTGGAAACAGCCGCAGGGACTAAGCTAAAAAGGGAGAAAGGAGAAAGGAGAGGGTTTAAATTCCATTAAGACTGTAAACAAGGCGGGCGCAAAGCCTGCAACTCCGCAGCTCCCTACCTGGAGGTGCTCTGGTGGGAAGGGCGAATCCCCAGGAGCAGAGTGGGGTCCGGGAGGTTCTCAGGCCACGCAGGGAAAAACGGTTCCACTGCTGGAAGGACGTTTGGTAGAGGCTATGAGGCCACCTGGTCCCAGCAGACCCCAGAGAACGGCCACATTCGCTGGTGCTGGAACAAGGTCGTTATGGGTGAAGCCTGGTGCCAGATGTGTGTGGTGATTTTCCATAATCCCTGAAACGCTGCTGCTACCCTATCTCGCGAACTTTTTCTGGGGCGAGCTGGCACCTGGCCGCAGTCTCGGGGCCCGGCAGCAGCAGGGTCCAGCAAGCGTTCCTGGGTGCAGCCGGCATTCAGCCATTGCTCATTCGGCCATTGCTGGTGAGACCCTCCCGCAGGGGGCGGAGCGGGTCCAAGCCGCTGTCCTGCGGAAGTAAGGGGCCGGGGAAAACAGCCGCCTCTGAGACAAAACTCGGGAGAGAGGTACTACCTGGGGCTTGGTCACGGACGGTGTAAAAGCAGGGAGAGGATGAAAGCTGAAGACAAAGGACGGGTGCACGATTGCTGGTCGGAGAGAACAGAGTTCTGGCACTAGTGACTGGATGGCTGGGGGACACCATTTTCACCGCTCCTGAGCATGCGCATATGCACCTCCAAGCGCCACAACAACCCACCCCGGTAGGCTAGCAGCGCCATCTAGTGGAGAATGGAGCCATTACACTAAGCCCCGCCCAACTGGGCCAACCTCCCTCTTCAAGAACACAAGTCTCACCGCCTGCTTAGTTTATGGACTATACAGCGCTTCATAGTCTGACTTCTAGGGGAAAACGAAGTTATTTCAGTCTGTTAGCAGGTCCATCTATTCAATTTTCTTTCTTATTTTCTTTTTTCTCTTTTTCGCTTCCTTTTTTTTTACTTGAATACAGAAAGAGAAAAAATCAGGGGCGCCTGGGTGGCGCAGTCGGTTAAGTGTCCGACTTCAGCCAGGTCACGATCTCATGGTCCGTGAGTTCGAGCCCCGCGTCAGGCTCTGGGCTGATGGCTCAGAGCCTGGAGCCTGTTTCCGATTCTGTGTCTCCCTCTCTCTCTGTCCCTCCCCCGTTCATGCTCTGTCTCTCTCTGTCCCAAAAATCAATAAACGTTGAAAAAAAATTAAAAAAAAAAAAAGAAAGAGAAAAAATCATTTTTATTTTCAATTTTTCTTAAAAATATTTTCTTTAATTTTTTAACTATATTTTTTACTTTTGTGTAAATTTTTTCAAATTCTATTTTACTTCCATCATTTTATTTTAGTCTACTTCAGTGTATTCACTTTTCCAAATTTTCAAACAATTTCCCTTTTTTCTTTTTTTCTTTTTCCCCCCTTTTTTTCTCTAATCTATCAAGCCACTTTCAACACCCAGACCAAAACACCGCTAGGATCTAGCATCACTCATTCAATTTTGTGTGTGTTTTTAAATTTTTAATTTTAATATTTTTTTAATTTTAACTTTTCTACCTCATTAATTCCTTTTCTCCCTTCAAAATACAAAACGAAGGAATTCATCCCAAAAGAAAGAGCACGAAGAAAAGACAGCCAGGGATTTAACTAACACAGATACAAGCAAGATGTCTGAACTAGAATTTAGAATCACGATAATAAGAATACTAGCTGGAGTTGAAAATAGACTAGAATCCCTTTCTGCAGAGATAAAAGAAGTAAAAAATAGCCAGAATGAAATTAAAAATGCTATAACTGAGCTGCAATCACGGATGGATGCAGCGGCGGCAAAGATGGATGAGGCAGAACAGAGAATCAGCAATATAGAGGACAAGCTTATGGAGAATAATGAAGCAGAAAAAAAGAGGGAGATGAAGGCAAAAGAGCACAATTTAAGAATTAGAGAAATCAGTGACTCATTAAAAAGGAACAACATCAGAATCATAGGGGTCCCAGAAGAGGAAGAGAGAGAAATAGGGATAGAAGGGTTAGGTGAGCAAATCATAGTGGAAAACGTCCCTAACCTGGGGAAAGACACAGACATCAAAATCCAGGAAGCACAGAGGACTTCCATTAGATTCAACAAAAACCGACCATCAACAAGGCATATCATAGTCAAATTCACAAAATACTCAGGCAAGGAGAGAATCATGAAAGCAGCAAGGGGAAAAAAGTCCTTAACCTACAAGGGAAGACTGATCAGGTTTGCAGCAGACCTATCCACAGAAACTTGGCAGGCCAGAAAGGAGTGGAAGGATATATTCAATGTGTTGAATCAGGAAAATATGCAGCCAAGAATTCTTTATCCAGCAAGGCTGTCATTCAAAATAGAAGGAGAGATAAAAAGTTCCCCAGACAAACAAAAGTTAAAGGAGTTTGTGACCACTAAACCAGCCCTGCAAGAAATTTTAAGGGGGACTCTCTGAGGCGAGAAAAGATGAAAATATAAATAAATAAATAAATAAATAAATAAATAAATACCAAAAGCAACAAAGATTAGAAAGGACCAGAGAACACCACCAGGAACTCCAACTCTACAAGCAACATAATGGCAATAAATTCATATCTTTCAGTGCTCACTCTAAACATCAATGGACTCAATGCTCCAATCAAAATACATAGGATATCAGAATGGATAAGAAAACAAGATCCATCTATATGCTGTTTACAAGAGACCCACTTTAGACCTAAAGACACCTTCAGATTGAAAATAATGGGATGGAGAACGATCTATCATGCTAATGGTCAACAAAAGCAAGCTGGAGTAGCCATACTTACATCAGACAATCTAGACTTTAAAATAAAGACTGTATCAAGAGATGCAGAAGGGCATTATATCATAATCAAGGGGTCTATCCACCAAGACCTAACAATTGTAAACATTTGTGCGCCAAATGTGAAAGCACCCAAATATATAAATCAATTAATCACAAACATAAAGAAATTCATCGATAGTAATACCATAATAGTAGGAGACTTCAACACCCCACTCACAGCAATGGACAGATCATCTAATCAAAAAATCAACAAGGAAACAATGGCTTTGAATGACATACTGGACCAGATGGACTTAAAAGATATATTCAGAACATTTCATCCTAAAGCAGCAGAATATACATTCTTCTCCAGTGTACATGGAACATTCTCCAGAATAGACCACATACTGGGACACTAATTAGCCCTCAGCAAGTACAAAAAGATCGAGATCATACCATGCATATTTTCAGACCACAACGCTATGAAACTCGAAATCAACCACAAGAAAAAATTTGGAAAGGTAGCAAATACTTGGAGACTGAAGAACATTGTACTAAAGAATGAATGGGATAACCAAGCAGTTAAAGAGGAAATCAAAAAGTATATGGAAGCCAATGAAAATGATAACACCACAACCCAAAACCTCTGGGACACAGCAAAGGTGGTCATAAAAGGAAAGTATATAGCAATCCAGGCCTTCCTAGAGAAGGAAGAAAGATCTCATATACACAACCTAACCTTACACCTTAAAGAGCTGCAAAAAGAACAACAAATAAAACCCAAAACCAGCAGAACACAGGAATTAATAAAGATTAGAGCAGAAATTGATGCTATTGAAACCAAAAAAACAGTAGAACAGATCAATGAAACCAGAAGCTGGTTCTTTGAAAGAATTAACAAAATTGATAAACCCCTTGTCAATTTGATCAAAAAGAAAAAGGAAAGGGCCCAAATAAATAAAATCAAGAATGAAAGAGGAGAGATCACAACCAACACAGCAGAAATAAAAACAATAATAAGAGAATATTATGAGCAATTTTATATGCCAATAAAATGGGCAATCTGGAAGAAATGGACAAATTCCTAGAAACATATACACTACCAAATCTGAAACAGGAAGAAATAGAAAATCTGAACAGACCCATAATCAGTAAGGAAATCGAATTAGCAATCAAAAATCCCAAAAAAAACAAGAGTCCGGGGCCAGATGGCTTTCCAGGGGAATTCTATCAAACATTTAAGGAAGAGTTAACGCCTATTCTCTTGAAGCTGTTCCAAAAACTAGAAATAGAAGGAAAACTTCCAAACTCTTTCTATGAAGCCAGCATTACCTTGATTCCAAAACCAGACAGAGACCCCACTAAAAAGGAGAACTATAGACCAATTTCCCTGATGAACATGGATGCAAAAATCCTCAACAACATATTAGCCAACTGGATCCAATAATACATTTAAAAAATTATTCACCATGACCAAGTGGGATTTATACCTGGGATGCAGGGCTGGTTCAATATCCGCAAAACAATTAATGTGATTCATCACATCAATAAAAGAAAGGACAAGAACCATACGATCCTCTCAATAGATGCAGAGAAAGTATTTGACAAAATACAGCATCCTTTCTTCATAAAAACACTCAAGAAAGTAGGGATAGAAGGATCATACCTTGATATCATAAAAGCCATATATGAATGACCCAACGCTAATATCATCTTCAATGGGGAAAAACTGAGAGCTTTCCCCCTCAGGTCAGGAACAAGACAGGGATGTCCACTCTCGCCACTGTTATTCAACATAGTATTGGAAGTCTTAACCTCTGCAATCAGACAACACAAAGAAATAAAAGGCATCCAAATTAACCAGGAGGAGGTCAAACTTTCACTCTTTGCAGATGACATGATACTCTTTATGGAAAACCCAAAAGATTCCACCAAAAAACTGCTAGAACTGGTTCATGAATTCAGCAAAGTTGCAGGATATAAAATCAATGCACAGAAATCGGTTGCATTCCTATACACCAACAATGAAGTAATAGAGAAATCAAGGTATTGATCCCATTTACAATTGCACCAAAAACCATAAAATACCTAGGAATAAATCTAACCAAAGAGGTGAAAAATCTATACACTGAAAACTATAGAAAGCTTATGAAAGAAATTGAAGAAGACACCAAAAAATGGAAAAAGATTCCATGCTCCTGGATAGGAAGAACAAACATTGTTAAAATGTCGATACTACCCAAAGCAATCTACTATCATTGACTATAGCATTGACTACATTGACTATAGTCAATGCAATCCCTATCAAAATAACACCAACATTCTTCACAGAGCTAGAACAAATAATCCTAAAATTTTTATGGAACCAGAAAAGATCCCAAATAGCCAAAGAAATCTTGAAAAAGAAAACCAAAGCAGGAGGCATCACAATCCCAGACTTCAAGCTATACTACAAAGCTGTAATCATTAAGACAGTATGGTACTGGCATAAGAACAGACACTCAGATCAATGGAACAGAATAGAGAACCCAGAAATGGATCCACAAATGTATGGCCAACTAATCTTTGACAAAGCAGGAAAGAATATCCAGTGGAATACAGTCTTTTCAGCAAATGGTACTGGGAAAACAGGACTGCGACATGCAGAAGAATGAACTTGGACCACTTTCTTACACCATACACAAAAATAAACTCAAAATGGATGAAAGACCTATATGTAAGACAGGAAGCCATCAAAATCCTCAAGGAGAAAGCAGGCAAAACCTCTTTGATCTTGGCCGCAGCAACTTCTTACTCAACATGTCTCTGGAGGCAAAGGAAACAAAAGCAAAAATGAACTATTGGGACCTCATCAAAATAAAAAGCTTCTACACAGTGAAGGAAACAATCAGCAAAACTAAAAGTCAACAAAGGAAATGGGAGAAGATATTTGCAAATGACATATCAGATAAAGGGTTAGTATCCAAAATCTATAAAGAACTTAGCAAACTCAACACCCAAAAACAAATAATCCAGTGAAGAAATGGGCAAAAGACATGAATAGACACTTCTCCAAAGAAGACATCCAGATAGCCAACTGACACATGAAAACATGCTCAACATCACTCATCATCAGGGGAATACAAATCAAAACCACAACGAGATACCACCTTACACCTGTCAGAATGGCTAATATTAACAACTCAGGTAACAACAGATGTTGGCAAGGATGCAGAGAAAGAGGATCTCTTTTGCGTTGTTGGTGGGAATACAAGCTGGTGCAGCCACTCTGGAAAACAGTATGGAGGTCCCTCAAATAACTAAAAATAGAACTACCCTATAACCCAACAATTGCACTACTAGGTATTTATCCAAGGGATACAGGTGTGCTGTTTCGAAGGGACACATGCACCCCCATGTTTATAGCAGCACTATCGACAATAGCCAAAGTATGGAAAGAGCCCAAATGTTCATGTTCATCGATGGATGAATGGATAAAGATGTGGTGTATATACATACAATGGAGTATTACTCGGCGATCAAAAAGAATGAAATCTTGCCATTTGCAACTACGTGGATGGAACTAGAGGGTATTATGCAAAGCAAAATCAGTCAGAGAAATACAAAAATCATATGACTTCACTCATATGAGGACTTTAAGAGACAAAACAGGGGCACCTGGGTGGCTCAGTCGGTTAAGCGTCTGACTTTGGCTCAGGTCATGATCTCACAGTTCGTGAGTTCGAGCCCCGCATCGGGCTCTGTGCTGACCGCTCAGAGCCTGGAGCCTGCTTTGGATTCTGTGTCTCCCTCTCTCTCTGCCCCTCCCCTGCTCATGCTCTGTCTCTATCTCAAAAATAAAGATTTAAAAAAATTTTTTAAAAAAGAGACAAAACACAGGAACATAAGGGAAGGGAAACAAAAAGAATATAAAAACAGGGAGGGGGACAAAACAGAAGAGACTCATAAATATGGAGAACAAACAGAGGGTTACTGGAGGGGATCTGGGAGGGGGGATGGGCTAAATGGGTAAGGGGCATTAAGGAATCTACTCCTGAAATCATTGTTGCACTATATGCTAACTAATTTGGATGTAAATTTTAAAATATTAAATTATAAATAAATAAATAAATAAATAAATAAATAAATAAAAACATGGGAGAAGATTTTAGGATTTGGGCTAGGCAAAGACTTCTTAAGTAAGATGCAAAAAGCAGGCACTATTTTTAAAAATTAATAAATCTGACTGTACCAAAATTTAAATCGTATGCGGTGCAAAAAAAACCACACAGTTAAGACAATAACAAGGCAAGCCACAGACTGGAAGAAAATATTTACAGAACTCACATCTACCCAAAATATATAAAGAACTGTTACAACTCAGTAAGAAGATAAATGGGCAAAAGATTTCAATAGACATTTCATCAAAGAAGATATATAGGTGGTAAATAATCATCAGGGATCTCAAGGAAATACAAATTAAAGTCACAGTGAGTTACTGCTACACACCCATTAGAATGGCTGAAATTAAAAAGACTGACAATAACAGGTGTTGACAAAGATGTGGAGCAACTTGAACTCTCATACACTGATGATGGGAGTGTAAAAGGATACACTTTGGGAAAACAGGCAGTTTCTTATATAGTAAATGTACAGCTGTTCCACTTCTGGATATTTATGAAAAAGAAATGAAAACATATATCCACACAAAACTTGATGCAGATGTTCAAAGCATATTCATAAGAGCTAAAAACTGAAAAAAGTCCAAATATCCATAATAGGTGAATAGATCAGGGCACCTGGGTGGCTCAGCTGGTAAGCATCCAACTGGCTCAGATCATGATCTTGTGGTTCATGAGTTCAAGCCCCACATCAGGCTCTGTGCTGACAGCTCAGAGCCTGGACCAGCTTCAAAATCTGTGTGTCCCTCTGTCTCTCTCTCTGCTACTCCCCCACTTGTACTCACTCTCTCTCTCTCTCTCTCTCTTTCTCTCTCAAAAATAAACATTAAAAAAATTAAATAGGTAAATAGATCAACAAAGTTTGGTATATCCATACAAAGGACTACCAGTCAACAATAAAATTGAACAAACTACTAATACACACAACAGCATAGTTGACTCTCAAAAATATTATGCAGAGTGAAAGAAGCCAGGAACAAAATACATATATCTTGTGTGATTCTGTATACTTGAAATTCTGGAAAATCCACCTATAGTGCTAGAAACAGATCTGTGGTTGCCTGGGGCCAGAGGGAGAGAGGCCAAAGGAACTTAGGCATGATGGGAACATTCCATCTTGATTGTGGTCGTCATGATTTGTATACATTCATCAAATTCACCATCACTTAAAAATGGTGCAGTTTATAAGATGTAAATTTACCTCAGGAAAGTTGTTTTTTCGTTTGTTTTTGTTTTTAGGAAGAGAGAGGAGCACGAGCAGGGGAGAGGGGTAGAGGGAGAGAGAGAGAATGTTAAGCAGGATCCATGCTCAGCACAGAGCCTGACACAGAGCTTGATCCCAGAACCCTGGGTTCATGACTGAGCCAAAACCAAGAGTCGGACACTCAACCAACTGAGCCACCCAGGCGCCCCGCAAGTTGATTTTTAAATAAAAAGGTGAGGGGTGGGAATTTCCAAGAAAGAGACATTAAACTACATTCTGGCCACAAAATGAAACTTTTTTCCTGAGCTCAACAGAGAACTGAAAAGAAATAAAAGAGAGGGCATTTTCATTATTTGAATCAATGTCTAAAATCAACTGTGAGAAACACTGTCCTCTATAATTTCAACTATCCTGGGAAAGACCTTCCCTTAAACCCATATTTTGGTTCAGATTTCAATTATCAGCTAACAATTTAGCAAGAAGTGGTCAGCAATCATCTAAGAAGGCAGGCTTTGTAGAAGTGGAACAGAAGGGAAGAAAAGGCTGTGGTTTCACCAAAAGCTTCAGGAGAATATCCCCATGAGCTATGGCGTGGAGGGAATTAAAGAATCTAGGGGGGAAAAGAGAAAGAAGGCAGAACAGGCCATCCTCATGTGCTAAGCCTCTTGGTCCTGCTCAGGGAGTTGACCACTTTGGTTTCCCATGGAACAATCTGGACACATCGAGGTGGAAGAAGGAACACAGCAAATGAATAGTCAAGAATAAGCAGCCCCAGGGGCACCTGGGAGGCTCAGTCTATTAGGCATCTGACTTCGGCTCAGGTCACCATCTCCTGGTTCATGGGTTCAAGCCCGCATGGGCTCTGTGCTGACAGCTTGGAGCCTGGAGCCTGCTTCGGATTCGGTGTCTCCCTCTCTCTCTGCCCCTCCCCTGCTCACGCTCTGTCTCTCGCTATCACAAAAACAAATAAACATAAAAAAAAAAAAAAGAATTTAAGAAACAAAAAATTGTCAGTTAAAAGAAAACTTAAAACTTGCAATTTAACAACTTTAACAATTAAAATGATTTTTATGCTTTCAAATAGGCTATTTTCCTTCTAATACATTCCAGTGTGTGTGTGGAGGAAAGAGTATGTATGGGCAAAACAAAATGTTGAATGCATGAATATAAAATTTTTAAAACAAAAGCTCTTAAAACTGAAGTTTTAATTTTTTGAAAAAGGTAACCATACCTTATGGCGTATATTTTATAGAAGTAAAACGATTCACAGTTCTAGCCTTCAATTATCATCTCGTTGCCCATGTGCAGAATGGACACCACACGTCATGCACACTGTATTTAGACCTACGAATATGCAACTTGAAGGATAATATGCATTGTTTTAATATTGCAAAATATTGTTCAGCTGCTGCTGAAACTCCTGCAAACACTGTGCTAATTTATGAGTTCCTCTGGAACGAAGAATTGGAACACTAAGAGAAGCTGGAGAAGGAACGCTTGGCACAGCTGGGAAGCAATAACTCTTTCTACAAGAATCTGTTGGAAGTTAATTAAAGATAAATTAATTAAATTGTCTTTGCTTTACCTCGGTGCTCTGCTGCTCACATCATTCTTACACCCCAAAGGCACCCCAACACAGACAGCCACACGACAGTGACCCCTCGTGACATCCGAGGCAGCTGCCTGTGTGTCAAGGACACGGGACCAGAGGCACGAAGCAGTTCCCTGAGGCCTGAATCTGACTACTTACAAAAGCAGGTGTTTAGGTTTTAAATTAGCATTTAAATTAGTGGTAAATCAAACTATGCCCATGTTGAGTTCCTCAGTGACAGAGTTGCCCCTTTGTCTGACGTGTGTGTGTGTGTGTGTGTGTGTGCGCGATATAATGGACTCTGCAAAGCATAGGGTTCAGGGCAGGATCCCCTCTGTCCAGATCCAAGGGCAGCACTGCTTGAGATTTCTCTCTTAAATTTTTTGATTTTTTTTAACGTTTTATTTATTCTTGACAGAGAGACAGACAGCATGAACGGGGGAGGAGCAGAGCAAGAGAGGGAGACACAGAATCCGAAGCAGCTCCAGGCTACGAGCTGTCAGCACAGAGCCTCACGCGGGGCTCGAACTCACAAACCGCGAGATCGTGACCTGAGCCGAAGTCGGACACCTAACCGACTGAGCCACCCAGGCACCCCTCTCTTAAATTTTTTTTTTAAATGTTTATTTTGAGAGATAGCCTGAGCGGGGGAGGGGCAGAGAGAGAGAGGGAGAGAGAGAATCTTAAGCAGGATCATGATCTAAGCCAAAACCAAGACTCAGATACTCAACTGACTGAGCAACCCAGGTGCCCCTCTCTTAAATTTTTAGTCTGAAGATATCCACCAGGTTTTTTAGGATCTGTTAAATTAATTTTTTTTAATTTTTTTTCTAAGTTTTTTATTTTAATCCCAGTTAGCTAACATACAGTGCTGTATTAGTTTCGGGTGTACCAATTAATTTTTAATTATATAAGTAATATGTGAATTATTTCTTTATTGCAAAAGTATTTAAACGTTAAAGGTAAGGCTAAAATCCAATCCTTTCATCCTCCCATCCCACTGTTATGAGTTTGGCTACAAGTTCAATACAAATAGTTCCAAATGCGTTACCTCATGGTAATAACTAACACTTGTGACATATTTACACTGTGCTAGACATTGTTCTAAGCATTTTACACGCATCATCTTTTTTTAATCCTCATAACAACCTGATGAGACAGCTACCTACATATATTCATATATTTATGTAGCTCTGTGTGTGCCTGTAACATAAAATGAATCATACTTAGGGCTTGGTGTTGAAACTTATTCATTCTTTTAATATATCTAGGAGACCTATTCATGTAGGGACACTTAGGTTATACTTTCCTTCCCAACAGCAAGAGGTACATGGAAGCAAAATTTGCTTTGGGAGGGAAACAAGTTTTCCGAAGGCCTCCAGAATGTTCCGTTTACTGAGACTTCTAATTTCTTGATTTCTAATTCGTTTCAGCTTCTGAGATCCACAGGCAATTAGCCATCAGGTGAAAGGTTAGCTGCACAGCTGGCCAAGGGAAAACTCCAATCTGGGCAAAAATTCCTATCTGCTGTGCCTCGTTTTCTCCCACTGGACAGCTCTGTGAACGAAAGAGGACAAAAGTCCCACCAGGCTAATTCAGGATGGCTTCCTAATAAATAATGTGAAGGAGCAGAAAGTGTAATGTCCGTACAATTATTCTTTAAGCAAAGGGGCTCCTCCTACTCTAGACTAAGTTACTAGAGAGCCCAAGCTAATCTCAGCTTCCCCTTCGCCTCTCCCAACATCAGGGCCCCAGCACCACATGCAATTCTCTCTGACATCCTGGACTGTCAAAATCTCCCCCCAACCCCATCCCTACTTTCTTCTCCACCTCATAAACAGATAAATCTCTTTCTAAATGGAGCTTTCAGCTTGGTATGGGAAGGGAAAAAATCTAAGTATTTCACACTAATAAGTGAGTGGCTGGATACCTCTCCTTCAGAACTGTCCAAAAGATGTCTTGTTTTAATCGAGTCTCTACTTGGGGAATTGAGGCTCTTTGGGGCAGACATTTAGGCACAGAGAGAACAGTCAGATGCTTACTCCTCTTTATTGTTGTCAGTAGGAAAGACAGATTAGCTGATTAGTATTTACGATGCATCAAACGAGCCAGGATCACAGAGTAATGCAGAGCAGGGCTGAACATGAATAAACAAATAAAGTGAGCATCATGAACCACCCAAGGCTGTTGGGACCATAAACCTGCAAGCCAGAGATGAGGGAACAAAAGAGGCAGAGATTTCATGAAAGCGGGTATTTTTAGCCTTCTGCTTTGCAATAGCAAAGTAGAGTTCACCTCCTTTATAAATCAAGGGCTTGGGTTTTAGCATGCTAGAACCTCTCTGTTTCTTCATGAAAGAAAGTACCAGGATCACTTTTCTAACACTTATTTGTCCCCAGATTCTCAGTGGGAGAGTTTTCCACCATCACCCAGAGTCAAGAAAAAAAGACTCTTGCACACCTGGGCCATCGAGGTCCTGTCTCTAGGTAATTCTCCATGATTTTAAGGCTCTGTAAGAGCTCTGTGCACAAATCAGCTCTGTAACATTCACCCCATCACCTCTAAAACATAGGGCCAGTACACGTCACGCCACTGTGCTAATCAGCAGAAACATGGTGTGCACAGACTTCGTGGGGACAATTCTGCCAGGGGCACCCACGCTCCTTCCACAATTGCTCTGGCCACCCCTCTTGCCAGAGATCACACGCCCCAGTTCTCTGCCTGGTCCTCACTGCTCGAATGAATCCACTGGTTTTGGTCCCCCATGGCCCAGGAAAGAAGAACATGATCCGTGTTGGCCTGCTCACAGACTCCAGACTTGGAAGTGGAAGGGACTACACCCTCACTCCAGATGGCTGGATTTCGGTGAAAATTTTAGCACTCCGTGAACATTTGCTGCTCATTATCCAATCAGCAGACAGTCTGGGCAAGTAGACCCACAAAACATCAAGGAGTGAGTGTACAGGAGGTCCTGTGTCCCACGCCCGGGGCAGGAAGCAAATCTGGGCCATGGCCACGGAGTCTGTGCTGCAGGTAGAAAATGGCACAGAGGGTGGGGGAGGCGTATTCCTGCAGTCCTGGGATCCGATGACAACTGGTATAATGACAACAGGAAGAACAGCCTATGGAGAGGTCATGACTCACAGCACTTCCAGAAGGAGTGGCCAGTTTATACAAATCAAACCCATTTTAAAGATGAGGACCACTCCTATCCCAGGTGCCTCGGTCTGTCTTAGAGGCGCTTACCGAGGTTGAGCCTAGCTCCAGGTAAGTTGGCTCAAAGCATCCCCTGCGTGGAATGCAAAAGGAAAACCTTCTGCCCAATTCCCCCATTCCTACTGGAAATTTTCTATTTTGTACTTAAAATGTTAAAGAACTCCTCCTGAAATCTGTGCTTGGGATGCAGGAATCTAAATTATTTGAAAGACGGTGCTATATAAACGCTCTTTGTAAAAGTTCCTAGAGGAGTGGTCCTCAGACTTCAGCAAACATCGAAACTGCCTGGGGATCCCAAATGCTGATTCTGAGACGCCTCCAGAGTCTAAGGTTGGATCCGTATTTTTAACAAGGACTCTAGAAGATTCTGAGAATTTTTTAAAAAATTTTTAATGTTTATTTGTACTGGGGAGAGGGAGAGAAAGAGAGTAAGTGTGCAAGCAGGGGAGGGGCAGAGTGAGAGAGACAGAGACAGAATCTGAACCAGGCTCCAGGCTCTGAGCTGTCAGCACAGAGCCCAACACGGGGCTCAGATTAATGAGCCATGAGATCATGACCTGAGCTGAAGTTGGATGCTTAACCTACTGAGCCACCCAGGCTCCCCGATTCTGAGCATTTTTTTTTTTTTTTTTAGAGATGGATCTGTTATTTAATTAGGTTCTTTGTAAGAAATTTAGAACACCAATTTGTGAGGGTAAACTCCATTCGTGAGAGCAAACACAGCGGAGGTAGCCCTGAAGCTGAGGAACGGCTTTGATTTTTGGCAGAATTTGCGAGTCCACAGCTTTCTGATCAACCTTGCGCTGCTCTGTAATCTCATATTTCTCTTTCTCCGTGTCGAAGATCTCACCTTCCTGGTGTCTGGGCTTACGCAGCTTCCTCTTCTTGAAGTAAGCATCAGTGAGGTGTTTGGGGATTTTCACATTGCTGATATCAATTTTGGTGGAGGTGGCAATGACAAATTTCTGGTGTGTTCTACGCAGAGGAACTCGATTAAGGGACAGAGGTCCAGTCACAAGTAGCAAGCCACTGCTCAGTTGCTTCAGGAAAACCACTCTCTTGCCTCTGTGGCGCCCAGTGAGGATGATCAAAATGGTCCCAGGAGTGATGCTAGCTCGCAGTTTCCTCACATGCTGACTAAAAGGTTTTTTGCCGTGGCTCAACAGCTTCCGAGGCACATCTTCAGTAGGATAATACCTAGGCATTTTGCGAAGTTTAACCACTCGGGTACCACCATTCTTGTCACCACCAACTGGTTTTGTGACAGTAGCAAGAACCTTCTTCTTTTTCTTTTCAATCCTGGATTTAGCTGCTGAATACTTCCTCTTGTACATGGCCTTTCTCGAATACATAGCCGATCGGGAATACCTGCCAATTCCTCTGACTAGGACAGGGTTTCGGCTGCAGTGGGGCTTCCCCTTCTTTGGCGTTTTAGCCTTGGGGTTACCCTTCTTAACCTTGCCACCAGCATCAGCCTTCTTGGCTTCAGGTTTCTTCTCCTTAGCATCCGGCTTCTCAGCTTTTTCGCCCGCCATCTTGCAAGATGGGAAAGAGCGATTCTGAGCATTTTTAACAAGGACTCTAGAAGATTCTATGGTGACTAGTCCGTGGGTCATAATTGTGAAAGTACGTTGCCATGATTCATTAGAAACATCTGGAAAAAGCACTTTAGAGATAAAATGTGTGTGGCTTTAGCGAAAAAGAATCTTTCAAAGTGTAAATCATAGAACTGTTTACCTAATTATCATGAGAATTTCAATGGTTTCTGGGTGGGGAGAAGGTGATCTCTCCTGAGTCACCAAACTCCCAGTGAAGACCGCCGTGTGCCAGAAGTTGGGCTGAAGGCAAGGGACACAGAGATGAGTAAGATGTACTTCTAGTCCTCGAGAAGCTTATCGTCCAGGGAAGGAATTCAGTTGGTGATCGCTGCTGTGCAATTCACACTCGCTGCCTAGCTAAGGCTGACCACAACTAGTTGGACAATCGTGGACAAGTTGATGAGCTTCTCCAGGGCTCCGTGGGGAAGAGAAAACAGGAGGCAGAGGCTAACTCAACAATACTTCCGGTTTCTTCCCGCTCTAAAAAAGTCTATGATTCTACCTACACCCCTACTTAAGTAGCCATGCCCAAAATCTCTTCCAAGTAAGTACATAGAACAGACCTAATTGTGAAAGATTTCATATCTTATGATCCTTTTTAAGAATGAAATTGCATCCTATTCAGGAAGCACT
The DNA here is from genome assembly GCF_023721935.1 of Panthera uncia. Lineage (NCBI taxonomy): Eukaryota > Metazoa > Chordata > Mammalia > Carnivora > Felidae > Panthera > Panthera uncia. Next base: position 73,864,105 of record NC_064818.1, on the reverse strand, counting down.
AACCAGAATGGAAAACAAAACCTCATATCCAGGGGTCTTAATCTAGAATCTCTCCGAAAGGTGCCCAGGAGAAATGTAGATCTTTTCCTGAATATACAGACTGTCATCCTCAAGTATTCTACATAAGGCCTGGAATGTTTGCCTTCAAGAATACTGAGCTCATTTACATTTCCTTTCAAAATAACTTTCTTTGTGCCGACTCATAGTGAGGACCAGTGAAAAGAAACCCCTTTCAAACCTTATGGGAATTAGATATTTCTAAGAAAACCTCACCTTAAAACCATTCTCTCCCACAATACAGGCTTTAAAGCAGCACACTCCACAGTAGCTATTTGCTTCACGGTGGGACTCACCAAGTATTTCTCTTGCATAAACTTTTGTTGCATCATAAACGAAATGTTACATATAAGCCATTATCTTTACATATTTTTTCAGAAACACAAAATAATAGCTAATATGTACTCAATGCTTTGTGAGGTGATGGCCAAAATCCTGGATGTGTTTTGGTTTATTAATGCTAGAAGAAAACTCCCAAGCTAGGTATTATTTTTCCCCATTTTACGGGTGGGAAAAAATAGGTTCCAAGCGATAGAATAACTCGTCTGAGTTCACACGACAATACAGCCAGAGAGTCTGGAGGCCAGAATGTACGCTGTTACTTACAACACGATACCTTGCAAGAACAGAACCTGAGACACAGCAGGTGTTAGAACGGGAAACTAAGGTCAACAGCCAGCTTGACCTTCTCTTCAGGCTCCCCAAGGTGATGACTCCTTGGCATGATCTGTTTTGACCTTTGAGGTCCATCTAATCCTAACCCGATTGAAATTTGAAAGTTAAAACATAGTATCGCCCTCGAGATACAGTCAGCCTCCATTAATTCACAGCTTTCGAACCTTCCATCATTTCTGTACCCTCCGTATGATTTTCCCCATGTTCATGTATCACCTAAACTACTTCATGCTTAATTTACTTAATATTTCCTTCGAAATCATCTACTTTATTTCAAAAGGATCATTTAATATCTTTGAATTCACTGGGTGCTGTGCTAGTTATATTTTTTCTAACTAACTTTAAAATAAATATATAGCCACTGAAATTCAAAACCCATTCTGAGATCGTTTCTTAAGATACTCGTGGCAGGGACACACTGCCACTGAAGTCTGTGGCTTCCAGAATGATGTCAGTTAAAAGGTATCAACAACAAGGTCTTTACTGGAAGCCGGTAGGAACCTTGTATTTGTGGAATGTCTTTACTGATAAACACAAATGCAAGGACAGGTTCCCCCAACCATCTGTGCCTTTTAAACCCCAACCAACTGTCTTGAAGAAAAACGAAGAAATACATATGTTCCCAGGGAACAGTGTTTGCAACCCTGTCATGTACAATTTGTCTTCACGTTAAATGTAATACGGTATCTCATTTGGCATTAGATCTTATTAAGCTCTATTTTCCCCCCAAACTGCGCTTTTTCTAACTTCCGTATATTTGGGTTGACTTTGGAAGGGAAACGTCCACTGTTGGATGGAGGGCAGGGTTTTAAGGTCTCCACTGGTCTGGGAACTAAGTTACTGACACTTGGATCTCTCCCGATTCCTGTGAAAAGAAATTCCCATCAAAGAAATGGTTTTTATCATAGCCTGTCATCCCAGCAACAAGAATATAAAGGACCGAAGGCAGAAACTATGGCCAAATTCCGTTCACTCACTTTCTTATCATCCTTATAGAATCAGACTTATTCATAGTTCTTGGTGTCCTGAGAGCTGGTTAATCCCTCGAAAGAAAAAAGGTGACGAGCCAGAAAATAGATGAATCGCTAGTTAGTGTGGACAACTGTGAGGTCACACTTCCTGCTGATCTTGTAGGCATTTCTTTTAATGTTTATTTGTTTAGAGAGAGAGAGCAGGAGTGAGCAGGGGAGGGGCAGAGAGAGAGGGAGAGAGAGAATCCCAAGCAGGCTCCGTGCTGTCAGTACAGAGCCCAATGTGGGGCTTGATCCCACAAATTGTGAGATCATGACCTGAGCTGAAATCGAGAGTCAGATGCTTAACTGACTGAGCCACCCAGGTGCCCCTGACCTTGTAGGAAATTTTAGAATGTACCGAAGAAGCAGGAGAAAGGTATGAACCCAGGAAGGGGGGGGGGGAGATAAGGAGAGCATCTGATATATTTCTCTATAATTGTCATCTTTATTTCACATAAAAAGGAGTCTTAGACTCTAACAATGGAAAAGAGAACTGCACCACCTTTTAGTTTTATAATTCATGCTACCATTTTACTCTGTTTTGAAGAGACAAATGATATTATAACATTCTTAAATCACTTTAGGCTTAAATTTATGTTAGGAAGGTAAACCGTGATCACTGATGGTTTCATAATAAGTTTAATTTCCACTCAGCCTCTCTTTACAAGACCACAGAACTCATTCCTTAAATTGAAATCCCATAAGCATCCGTTAAAATTACATCCAAAAGAACAGTCACCTTTTGCTTTAAGTGTTTAAAGTCAGCCTGTCAGTACTGTTGGAGGGGACACTCTAGGGAGTTGAATAGAACTCCTCAGCAGATTGGCAATAAATCACATGATGCAGGCAAACAACGACTTCAGGATTTCAGAGATAAATTGTAAAAACCTATGAAAACACAATGTGACCTGATGGATAGACAGAATTTTGCCCTCAACTACAGTGCCATAGATGCCAAAGTAACCCACAGAGTGGTGTTTTCCCACCTGCATGGAGTTTTGGAAAATTGAGTTACTTGCTTGCATTTAAAAATTGGGAGAGGGGAGCCCGGGTGGCTCAGCCGGTTAAGCATCCAACTTCGGCTCAGGTCATGATCTCACGGTTCATGAGTTCAAGCCCCACATCGGGCTCTGTGGAGCCTGGAGCTTGCTTCAGATTCTATGTCCCCCACTCTCTCTGCCCCTCTCCAGCTCACGCTCTGTCTCTATCTTTCTCAAAAATAAATAAATGTTAAAAAATTATTTTAATAAAATAAAGATAAAAATTGGGAGAGTTCACAGAAAATGTGGATTTCCATCTACACTTTAAAAACTCATTTCTGGCTGAGAATGCAAGCTGGTGCAGCCACTCTGGAAAACAGCATGGAGGTTCCTCAAAAAACTAAAAATAGAACTACCCTACAACCCAGCAATGGCACTACTAGGCATTTATCCACAGGATACAGGTGTGCTGTTTCAAAGGGACACATGCACCCCCATGTTTATAGCAGCACTATCAACAATAGCCAAAGGATGGAAAGAGCCCAAATGTCCATTGATGGATTAATGGATAAAGAAGATGTGGTATATATATACAATGGGGTATTACTCGGCGATCAAAAAGAATGAAATCTTGCCATTTGCAACTACGTGGATGGAACTGAAGGGTATTATGCAAAGCAAAATTAGTCAGAGAAAGGCAAAAATCATATGACTTCACTCATATGAGGACTTGAAGAGACAAAACACATGAACAGAAGGGAAGGGAAACAAAAATAATATAAAAACAGGGAGGGGGACAAAACAGAAGAGACTCTAAATATGGAGAACAAACTGAGGGTTGCTGGAGGGGTTGTGGGAGGGGGGATGGGCTAAATGGGGAAGAGGCTTAAGGAATCTACTGAAATCATTGTTGCACTATATGCTAACTAATTTGGATGTAAATTTTTAAAACTAAAAAATTAAATTAAAAAAAACTGCTAGGAGAAATCTAAAAGAAAACTAAAATCATGTAGGGGCACCTGGGTGGCTCAGTCGGTTAAGTGTCCGACTTTGGCTCAGGTCATGATCTCATGGTTCATGAGTTCAAGCCCTGCATCAGGTTCTCTGTTGTCAGCACAGAACCCGCTTCAGCTCCTCTGTCCCCCTCTCTCTGCTCTTCCCCTGCTGGCACGCTCTATTTACAGATTGAAAATCGGTATTTACAAATACAGAAGTGTAGATCTATTAGAGTAGTGAATTTACATATAATGCCTGAATTTGATTTTAATAGAATAAACTGAGGTATAAAGGAAAACTAAAAGAAAGAAAGAAAGAAAGAAAGAAAGACCAAAAGAAAGAATGAAAGAAAGAAAGAAAGAAAGAAAAAACAAAAACTCATTTCTGGCAACACTGCATCCACCTTCCAGCAAGGTCAGAGAGAGAGGGAGACAGGGAGACAGGATAAGTCCAACTGGTGACAGAATAAAGAGAGTCCCTGGGAAGTCACCCATTCTGTCCGTGGCCAAGCAGGTGCTAATACTGGCCTCTATCCTTCTTAGGAGGTGGGTAATTTTGCCAACAGTGTGTTTCTGGGAGCGATTAGATTGTCCAACTCTGCCATGAGTTACAGACACCATCAAAAATTTTCAGACAAGTTAGAAGCCAACTCAGAAGCTATCTTTCCAGAGTTCCCAAGAGGCCATTCAAGTGCAAGTTGGGAACACATACAAATGTGCAACTACAAACAATGATGTGCAAGACACCACATTTTTCGCTTCTTTAATGTTTGTTTCTTTTTGAGAGAGAGAGAGAGAGAGAGAGACAGAGTGCACACGAGGGAGTGGCAGAGAGAGAGGGAGACACAGAATCCAAAGCAGGCTTCAGGCTCTGAGCTGTCAGCACAGGGCCCGATGCAGGACAGAACACACAAACCGTGAGATCATGACCTGAGCCGAAGTCAGATGCTTAACCAACTGAGCCACCCAGATGTCCCTCATTTCTTTAAATCAACTCAAATGCAGGTAGCACCTGCTAAGTAAGCACCATCACCACACAGAATATGGCTGTGACAGGGTCGGGATTATCGAGCATGATGGCAGTGCACAGGGGACAACCCTTGCTCCCAGGGGACCCCTACAGACTCACCATGAGAAGCCCTCTCTCCCAGGAGAGAAGGTAGACTTTTGCTCTCATCTAGTGTCCGGGAAGCCATCTCACCCGTGTTCAGTGGCCGTCCCGGGGGAGTGCCATCATGGGCCGTGATTCAAAAGGGCACTAGGTGGGTATTGGACCAGTGCCTCTGGCCTGTTTCTCAGAGTGAACTCATCAATTGATCTGATCAGACGCCAGCACAGGGAACAGGAAGGAGATATTGGAAATCTATGGCCAAGTGGCTGTGGGAAAGGGTAGCTAAGTGAAAAAAGCAATTTGCAGAGAGTACATGTGTGAAGAAAATAGCTGGAAGGACGCACATCAAATGTCAACACTGACCCTCAGGGAATGCATGGGAGTAAAGACAGCGACTATGGCTAACTACATTGTAGCTCACACAGTCTGCTCGCCTCGGGTTTCCTACAGCCAGCATGCATTGCTTTCATAATTATAAAAGCTTTTTGAATCAAACATTTATAAAATATCAAGTATAAGATATTCTTATATAAGGGGTGCCTGGGTGTGTCGGTCGGTTAAGCGTCAGACTCTTGATTTCAGCTCAGGTCCTGGTCTCATGGTTCGTGAGTCTGAGCCCCGTGTTGGGCTCTGCACTGACGGGGGGAGCCTGCTTGGGATTTTCTCTCTCTCCCTCACTCTCTGCCCCTTCCCTACTCTCTCTCTCTCTTCCTCTCTCTCTCTCAAAATAGATTTTAAAATTTTTTAAAGATATTCTTACATAATACATGCTATATGTAGGAATATATGCACTAAAAAAGCTTGTCTCTGGGTGGTGGAATGGTGAGTAATTGTTTCCTCCTTTATAATCATCTGTATCCTCCAAATGTTCTACTTTGAAGTAATTAAGTAAATTTAACAGTACATTTTAAGATAAATTTTGTATCTTAAATCATCTCTCACCTTCACCTTCTCACCCCTAAAAATTTTAATTAAAACAGAAACCTCTCCTTGCCTCCCTGCCCCACCCTGCTGATTTCCCACATATTGTGTCCCTACATTTCGTCACTCACAGCTGTCCATCCCATGACAACCTCTCTTGACGTGGTCAGTCAGTGACAACATTTCAAACAGAATCCCAGCATTAAAACTGGCTCAGAAGGAAACCTGGAGAGGCAGCAAGCTCTTAAAAGTCATGTTCATTGTGTTCCCTCGATGTCCCAAATGTGCACATCCACTGTGTTGAGAAGATCTTCCGCTCAAAATTCATGTTCTTTGATTCAAAGCATATTGGCCATAAGCATATGGAGGTGAATACAGAGCATCAGGTAAAGAGAACCCTCCCCTCAAAAAAGTTCTATTTTTTTATATTCCCAGACAGGGGCTGTTGGAGCTTCAAATGGGTTTATCTAGAGTAAATTCTTGGTAAAGAATGGGCAAATCTTCACTAGATAATGAGGCTGAAGGATGTGTCACCCCCGCTCATGAAAGCTATTCCTGGAGCTCATCCTAAATCCTATAAACCTCTGATAAATGTTCTTGATATGAATGATGGCCTACAGGTGCTTGGGGAAACTTCTCAAAAACTCTTAAGTACAGAAAAATTCACATGTGCTAAGTCCGAATGGTTATCAAGTAACAGAAACATACAGTCACGATGCAGTTTCTGTACGAAGTTGTACAAGTTGGTGGAATCTGTCTCATCACTTTAAGGATACATGAAGCAAAGGGAGGATGGAAACACACACACACACACACATACACACACACACACACACACACACACACACACACACACATTCATACACAAACACATATGAAACAGGTCCCAAGCAAGGACATACAGCAGGATGATGACTTTGTGAATTAGAAATCTCTACTCACAGTCCCTTTGGATCATGAAAAGTGGGTCATGCTCATGTCCCAAGGTCTGTGACCAAGTCAAGTCCAGAGGACAGAGTCAACAAATTATTCATTTCTAAGTTCAAAAGGCACCGTTCAAATAAAAGACAGAAAGCATCTGAAAAGAGGTGCCATCTGGCAGAAGTGGCTCCCCATCCTGTGCCCTCCCCACCCCTCACCTACCTCTTCCCTTACCCCGGAGCTACGCAGGAAGGAGGCAGAGAGCGGAAAGGGAAGGGAGGGGGCCGAGGCAGTCTGTCTTTGGGCCCTGCTCCCAGAAGAGAAGGTGTGAAGGCTGGTGGCAGAGACCCAGAAGGATTAGAAATCCCAGAGTGGAAAGCATCAAGCCTCATCTGCCCCATGTGGAACCCTGGACACTCCATGTCTTGTCTCCCATGTCATGAAGGCCAGGAAGTAACAGCACAGGGAGAGCAGCAAGGATGGTTTGGAACTGAGAGGGTCCTCACAGTTAGTCACAATCTTCCCAGAGTCCCAGAAAGGCAGGAGAAAGAGAACCATGCTTTTGAGGAGCTCCTGAAATGTATGGTCAACTCAGAGCCCTCTTCCCTACAAATTCAATGTCCCCGATGACACCACAAGACTGGGTGTGCCCTGCCCCGGAAGACACTGAAGTAAGAACTCTCCAACGCTCGCCAGGGAGGGAAAGGGGGTGTTTGTCCCCTAAGGTGTTGAGAAATGACCAGGACCTGGAAGATCCAGGGGGAAGAGCCTCTGAGGGCTCACTGCAGGGTCTGGGGTCTTTTGCTCGGGGAACTTCCATGATGGTCAGATCCTGTTGGAGGGGCAGAGGGCTTGCTTACACTGACAGGCAGGAAGGATCTCCAGGGAGGACATGCCAAGCTCACCATCCACCACCTGCTTGGCTCCTTGGACTTGCTGCTGGCCCTTAAGCCAGAATGGGATTCCCAGGAGGTACGGACAGTAAGCTCTGGATCTTCCATGGACTGGCTACGCAACAGCGGTCCATCAGATAAATTACCCTCCCTGAATCTCACTTTCCTGACGGTGAGAAAGGACACAGCCACCTCCCAAGGCTTTGGTAAAGCACACAGAATGCCTCAGGAAGTGGTAGGTAGTCCTACCTCCCTCTCCCTGACCCCAGCTGGAATTCTCCTTGTCCACAGCATCCTTACAGAGACAGCTTAAGGCCCAACACTTACTATTTGACTTATGCCCATGGCTTCTTCCCTCCTCAGGTCTGCATTTAACAAAACTGCACGTAACTCTTTATTTGCCTTCAAAGTACACAGCGGGGGAGGGTGGGTGATGGGTATCGAGAAGGGCACCTTTTGGGATGAGCACTGGGTGTTGTATGGAAACCAATTTGACAATAAACTTCATATATTGGAAAAAAAAAAGTACACAGGAGAGGCATAAGGAAATACTTTTTAGAGACTTACATCAAAAAGCACCTAATTATTTATTGACCCTACTATTCGCCAAGCATTTTGCAAGGGGTTTTATAAATATAACCTTATGACCCAAAGGGGTCCTCATTTTATAAATTTTACCCACAAGTAAACCGAGGCCATTAGATTACATTAGGTTACATTAGGTTATGCAACAACAATAATGCATCATGTTCATTAAATATTTATTATATACCAGCTACTATTCTCTTTATAGATATTAAATAGAAAAATAAATATGTTTGTGTACCGGGCACATACTTCGCATCAAGTGTGTGTTGATCATGTATTATCAGAAGTTCACACTTCATTTCTCCCACAACCCTAACAAGGGGATAATGTCCCCATGAGAAATCAGATCACAGAGAGGTTGAACAAATTGCCCGGGTCACAGGGTTCCTACATGGTAAAATGAAGCACTGAACCCAAAGAGCCGGATCTCAGCGACTACAGTCTTCTGCTCAGTCCCACAGCTGGAAGTGACAGAGGCAGAATCCATACCCCAGGTTCGTCTGACTCGAAAGCTCTTGACCACCTGGTAATTTGCAAGGGGCCAAACTCCACCGACATAGAGAAAGGTCAGGCAGCCTCTTTGTCGTGGTGGAGGATGAGCGCATGTGACACCACCCCCCACCCAGGCCCTCTGCAATGGCTGTCTGTTCCAAGTCTGCAGGTGGCCACTCTGTGTCAGACAGACAGACGATGTAAGCCAGGCAGTCGGGATATAATAATATCCATGGCCATCAGGCTGCAGGGGAATGCTGCTCTCAAAATGCGGACGTCCTCGTTTCTAAAGCAAAGCTAATTTGCTCTCCTAATGGATGTGATTGCTCCCTCCTCCAAGCCCTCAGAGCATTTACTGCACTGTCTCCTGGAACTTCTCATATCCTGACGTGCATGACGGTTATTTCTAGAGTCTAGTGCCTTAAGAGCTGTATGGTTAAAGATGGATTGGCTGCTATGGAAGAGACATCTCCAAATAAGAGTGGCTTAAAGGAGATGGCAGTTAGTCTCTTGCTCACATAGTGGAACAGGTGCAGAGTGCAAGGCTGGAGGACAGCTCTGCTCCACTAGGCGCTACGCGGGGATCCAAGCACCTTCTGTCTGCGACTCTGCCATCCGCAGAGGGTTGCCTTTAACTGGCTACAATGTGTCAACACCGTGTCCAAATCCCAACCAGTAAGAAGGGGAGAGGGGGCCAGAGAGCAAAGAGAGGGCAAGTCCCTGCCTTGGAAAGGCAGAACCAAGTTAAAAGTTCTTATACTAGCAAAAAAAAAAAAAAAATGGAGAGCATATAGTGAAACAAAGTTGGCCATCTCAAATGACCATTTCTTAGGAAACGCGTTCAAAACGGTATTATATGAATGCAAACAACATTTCTCCATCCAACAAACATGTATAACAACATGTCACCCATATGTCACACACTGCTAATTATTGGGAATCCAGTGCAAGGTGTTTACAAACAATGGATGATTAAATGAATGAGCCCTTTTATGGAATAGCATCTGGAGGTGAGGCCATGAAAATTTCATGAAGGTAAATAATTTAAAATACGGACAGAAGTAATTTCTTCCCATAGAAGGTCATAGATAAAAACAGACACATTTAAAGCTGAATTTTTTGTGGCTTGCTGAAAAATATGGAAAATCAATTATAAAGAAAATAAACAAACAGACCTGATTTATTGGGCTATACTGCCACTAGCAAAATATATTATAGAGTCCCAGTGCCGAATTTTTACTTTAATGACTTTTTTTTTTGTATTTTACTTTAAGACACATTTTTACTTTTTCCCTATACAAAACAAAACAAAAAAAATTGTCATTTACAGGGTAGATAAATATACAGGTCTAAAATTGAATTCTTTCTGTGTCTCCTATAAGATAAACATTCAAGGGATTTAATCTGGGAGAGGAGCCAAAAATCCAACTCCAATTTATTATTATTTCTAAATTATATATAAAGCACCACATAAAACCTTTAATAATAATGTCAGTGGCTGCCACTGGAATGCATTATTGTTTTCAGACATCCACATCCCCAGCTAGGCTTTTCTCATTTCCCAAATTCCATTAAGATGGGATTCCCCCCCTCCCCACCTCTCACCACCATAAAAAAACTCCAGCGACTGATTTGCCCTACACATTTTAACTAAAGTGCCAGCAGCACTGTGAATAGTAATGTTAACGAGCGAGTTTTTAAAATTCAAATTGAGAGATGCACAGAATTTTTGTGCTGAATTAAAATGACCTTGGGTTTAATTAGACTAGTTCTCTGAACTTACGTTTTAGGTTTCAAAGAAGCAGAAGTATTTGTATTCCCCCCCGCCCCCCCTCGTGTTGTTAACTTGTGATGTTTTTCTCTGCACGCATGGCCCCTGAGAACCTGACAATTTCCCCTTTCTCTCCAAGGAACCCAAACATCGTACATCCCCAGCATGCCGTTTCTAGGAGAGCTGACCCTGGACACATTCTGATAGCTTCCCGCCCTCAAACTGCTTTGGGCTCGACCTAAAGGAATCATTCCTAGGCTCTCAATAAGTTTCTCCTTGACAGGAGGCAGAGCACTGTCTCTTAGAACTTTGTAAGTCTCATTTTATGTAACTTAATTGTGCGCGCATTAATTCGGCTAGTGTAGGTAAAGTATTTGGCAGTGTGTTTGGCAAATAGTTACCATTTGTTTAGGGCTTAACTCAAATAAGGTACCATTCCAAGCCCTCTGAGGAACACTAAGATTCATTCATTCATTAAAAATACTTATGGATCATTAACTATGTATGTGTGCCCATACGTATGAATGAATATATTCATTCAACGTCTATCTATGGAGCGATGTGCCAGACTTCAGTCTACGTTTGCAAAAACATAGTCCCCACCCTCATGGAGTTTACAGGCTAGTGGGGAAGGCAGACAGCCAAAAATTTGCACAAGTAAACGTGCAACTAATTATCCAGTGGGATAAATGTTGTTACCCTCATATTATAAAGCGTGGGTTCCTGTGGTTCAATTTCCTGGTGGTGTCACAGTCAGAGAAACACAACCCAACAAGCAGAAGTCATTTCAACCTAGCTGAGATCTCTGTCGAGGTAATGAAACCAAGGAAAGATGACTGCAGACGTATAATAATTAAAGGCAAGGTGGTGCCCTGCGTGGGATCCTGGAACAGAAAGAAGACATTGGTGGAAACACTGGCAAATCCAAATACAGTCTGGATGTTGATTAATGGCAATGTGCCAAGGTCAGTTTCTTAGTTTTGACAAATGGAATATGGTGATGTAAGGGGTTAACACCAGTAGAAACTGGGTGAGGTATAGGGAAACTCTTTTCTGCTGTCTTTGCGATGTTTCTGTAAATCTAAAATTACCCCAAAATAAAAGGCTTTAAAAAAAATAAAGGTTTTAATTAATTAATTTATTTATTTATTTAATTTATTAATTTATTAATTTATTATTAATTAAATTAAATTAAATTAATTTAACTAATTAATAAATAAAAAATAAAAATAATAAAAGGTTTAAAAAAAAATAACACACATCTTTATTTGAATTCTCAAAAATTCATGATGGCGTCTAAATACGCCCTAACACACAAAAATCTCCGTTTGTGATTTACCTCTTATTTTGCTATCTGTTGCTGCGTAACAGATCAACCCAAAACTTAGCAACTTAAAACAGCAGTTATTATCTCACACAGGTTCTGAGGATCAGGGATCCTGAGAGTGGCTGAGCCAAGTGAATCTGTCTCGGGTCTCTGATGGGGCTGCGGTCCAGCTGCCGCCTGAGGCTCCCGACATCTCAGGGCTGGGCTGGGACTGGAAAATCAAATTTCAGGCTCACTCATGGGGTTGCTCGTATGCTTCAGTTTCTGGCCTGGTTGTTGGCTGGAGCTGTCAGTTCTTCACCACATCAGCCCGTAAGTCTAACTGCTCCAAAACGAGGCGTGCCTGGGCGGCTCAGCTGGTTAAACGTCCGACTTCAGCTCAGGTCATGATCTCACGGTTTGTGGGTTCAAGCCCCGCATCAGGCTCTGTGCTGACAGCTCGGAGCCTGAAGCCTGCTTTGGATTCTGTGTCTCCCTGTCTCTCTGCCCCTCCCCTACTTGTGCTCTTTCTCTCTCTCTCTCAAAATAATAAGTAAACATTTAAAAAAAAATGTTTTAATAACTCTTCCAAAATGAAAGCATATTTAAAAGGTAGAAGTAGTAGTTAGATCCCATAGATGCTCTCCCCAACTTCATGGTCAACCATGCAGGCCATTTTTAGGTATGTGATTTATCCCCTAAATAGGGAAACTCTGAAGTGTCTCCCACAGGGGAGTGATGCTATCTAATGGATGCTGGGTCTTATTATTATTATTTAAATTTGTGTTTTTCTGATGGAGGTTGAGTACTTCTTCATATACTTATTATTCATTCAGTTTTCCCCTCTGTAATTTGCCTAGACATATAATTTCCCTTTTAAGTTTTTTCTTAATTTATTTTCTATATTTTTCCATGCTGATTGTTAGATATTTTTCTCTGCATCCCAGAAACTATTTTTAGTCATAGATGTTGCACATAGCTTACCAGCTGTCACCTATTCATTCATTTTGATGATGGCCTTTTAACAGCAGCCCCCCAAAATTTAAATTTTTTTAAGTTTTAATTTTTTTGAGAGAGAGAATGCAGGCACACGTGCACACTTGCATGAGTGGGGGAGGAGCAGAGAGAGAGAAAGAGAGAGAGAGAATCTTAAGCAGGCTCCATGCCCAGCATATATAGCCCTATGCAGGGCTTGATCTCACGACCATGAGATGATGACCTGAGCCAAAATCAAGAGTCAGACGTTTAACTGACTGAGTCACCCAGGCGCTCCCCCCAAAAGTCCATTTTTAATGCATTCAAATCTATCTCTTCCTTTATTGTATAAGTTTGAGGAGCCTGTTAAGAAATCCTCTCCACCCAAGATCACGAAGAATAATTTACATTTTCTCTATATGGGACAATTCTATCTTTAAATTTATGTCTTAAAGCCACCAGGATATGGTTTGAGATGAGGATCCAACTTTTTTCCTCCAGATAACAACCCAATTTTCCCATATACAATATCAATTTTTCCATATACAATTTGATAAAATACCAAATTCCCATATACACAGGGTCTATTTCTGGATGCTCCTCTGTTCCATCGGACCTGTTTTTCTGCCTGGTTCTATAATACATGTTAATATCTGGTATTGTAAGTCTCCTTTTTTTGCTCCTTTTTTCCACCCAAAATGTCTTAGCCATTCATGAAACATTATTCATTTATCAAATTTGTAGCATCAGTTTATTAAGCCCCCTAAAAATGCTCTTGAAATTTTAATTGGAGTTGCATTGCATTTACAGAATAAATACGTGAAAATCAACTGTTTTATGATGTTGTCATCTCACTCGTAGCTTTTCCTTTATTTACATCTTATTTTATATCCCTTAATAGAGTTTCAAATTTTTCTTTGTCAAGGTCTTGAGACTTTTTATTATGGTAATTCCTAGAAACTGGATAGGTTTGTGGGGCTTGGAGGGTTTTTTTTTTTTTTCTATTTTAATTGGTATCATTTTTAATATTTTATAATAAGCTATTTATAGAGTATGTGTTAAAAAATCTCCAACTATAATTCTTGATTTGTGTCTTTTATCAACATGCAACACTTTGAGATATATATAATTTTTTTCCATACACTTGTTTTGTCTGATACATAAAATTGCTTATTGAGCTTTTATTTGCCTGGGCACACATCTCTCTTTTTTTTTTTTTTTTCAGTTTGCCAGTGTCCTTTGGGTCCAAGTGCAACCTGGTAGGTGGTGAATGAGTCACTGGATCTCAGGATTCTCTCACTGGCCCATCCTGGAGTCCTTGACTTTGAGCAGTCATCTTTCTTCCCAGAGCTTCTGCTCCTCAGCTGTCTCCTAATTGCTCTGAGTTCACCTTACTCCCTGAAGAATGTTTCTTGGCTGGTGATAGCTGTCCAGTAGAAAGAGAAGACCCTACCTGCATTTCTCTGGGCGAGTTGGGGGTACAGAGACAACTAGGGGGTACCTAGGATTTCCAGGCTCAAGCGAGTCCTGCCTGGGCATCCCCTAGGGGTGGGAGTGATAGACGCTCTGGTCTCATGGAAGTGGGCACTCAGATCAATCAGTGTATCTATTTGTCTACTTGTATATGCACTGCCACAGATTGTGAGCTTTGGAGCAACATGAGTTCCGGTCCAGCCATGCAACGTAAGCCTCGCTATTGCACTGGGGAGTGCCTCCCAGCCACCCAGCTGGTCCACCCAGGGCAATGTGAGGGAGGAAGAAACCCCCAAGTAAAACCCGGTCTTAGTTCATCCTGGCTTGGGTTTCTGGCCCTGCACAACTGCAGCCCCCATGCCCTGCACCCAACCTTCCACTTCCTCCAAAGAGTTTAGGGTCAGTTGCAGAGTGAGTCCTCCCTATCTCCTCTCGGGTGCCTCCAGGGCTGGGATCAGAAGCCACTGGCTTCCTTGACCAGAAGATGAATTCTGAATAGCCTGTAACAGAGATTTTTCTCTTGCAAGAAATTTTGTGACTGTTTGTTGCCTATAAATCAACTTAATTTACATTTTGAGCCTATGGTCAGGCTAGTGGGAAATCACAAGCCCTTTCTCTCTTTATTTTCAATAGGTGATATATTTATATGGCTCAGAAATAAAATATATGTAAAGTGATGCTGTGAAAATCTCCTTCTCACCCTCATACATAACCATGGATATTGGTTTCTTATGAATCTTTCTAGGCTTTCATTATATTTATATACAAGTGAGCATAAGAATGTAATTGAATGCAAGTGTGTGTGTGTGTGTGTGTGCACGCACACACACACACACACACACACACACACACATTCTGATTTGCTCCCTTTTCCCACAAAATATGGCATACTACACAATCTACCCAGCATTTTACCTTTGTTCTCTCCCTTGAAATGTCTGGTAGATCTTTCTCTACAGAGAGGTTGGTCATTCTTTTCTGCAGCTGCCTGGTATCCCATGGCAAGGAGGACTGTGGCTTGACCAACCATCTCCCACTAACAGACATCGAGATTGTTCACGAACTTCCACCATTACAACAACGCTACACTGAATAATACAGAGAGTTTAAACAATGGGGGGAAATGGAGAAACTAGCATTTTATTATGTTTTTCCCAGTGATTTCTTCCTCCTGCTGCTGTTTCTTCCTGCTGCATTTTTATCTTGCTGGAAGCCAAATGCTGTTGCTTTATTACAGTTTGCGCATGGTTCAGGGCCATTTTCACAGTTGGAATTACACAATAAAACAGAAAAATGCATATTTGTGGAAGTCCTAAAAGTAGTGACAACAGCAGCAAATCTCACATTTTTCCAGGATCTTCTGCAGCCCTCAGTGCTGACAGGGCAGGCTGGTGGGGACTGGGCAGGTTCGGCGCACGGTGACACAATCAGATGCAGACCCCTCCTTAGTGTCCCAGGACACTAAGAAGCCTAGGTTGTGCCAGGGCTGCGGACCACCCGGAAGTCACCCAGGAATTTTTTCCTCCACTCACTGGTGGAGAGGATGGAAAGCCAGGACTCCAAGTGATATCTGCCTGCCAGTGTTCGAGGCAGCATTACTCACAATAACGAAGGGGTAGTAGCAAGCCCGGTGTCCCCTGAGCAATGAATAAATAAGAAAACATAGTATATGCATATAACGGCATGTCGTTCAGCCTTTTTAGGAAGGAAATTCTGGCAAATGCTACAGTATGGATGAGCCTTGAGGACATTACAGTAGATGAAATAAGCCAGTACAAAAGGACACATATTATGTGATTCCACTGCTGTGAGGTCCCGAGAGGGGTCACACTCCTAGAGACAGAAGGTACAATGGCGGTTGCCAGCGGCTGGTGGAAGGGAGTGGGGAGTTACTGTTTGATGGGTACGGAGTTTCTGTTTTGCATGTAAAGAGTTCTGAATATGCATGGTGGTGACGGTCGTACGGTAATATGAATGTGCTTAATGAGACTGAATTGTACACTTAAAAATGGCTAGGATGATGAGTTTTATGTATATTTTACCACCATTTAAATTTGGTTTTAAGAGGAAAGAAAGAAAGAAAGAAAGAAAGAAAGAGAGAGAGAAAGAAAACATAGGCAACCCCTTGAGGTCTCTGTGGAAGCAGCTGTAAGGGAGGCTTTTCCGGTCAAATCCTTGTTCTCCACGACCCCGTCGCCTGCAATCAGTGGAGGGAGTCACAGAGAAAGTCTCCACCATGAGGCTGGTAGCAGTGGGAAGGCTGGCTAACACTTATCAGCCAGCCTCTAAGCTAGGCTTCTTACTTTATCTCATGTGACCCTGTTAAAGCTCCAGAGAGTCAACACTATCTGCATTTTGCAGATGAGAAAACTGGTGACCAGCGAATCAAAGAAAAATAACTAAAAACCATTAATGCTAAAAAAATACAACAAAACAAAAGCAAACAAACAAAACAACCAAACCAAAAAACCCTGCAAGGAGTAAGGTGGACAGGACACAAAGTAGATGACAATCAGTGCCTTCCCCGGTACTAAGGCACCCAGCTGAAACCGTAAAAGTCATTTCACGCACGGCAACAATCCAACTACTAAGGACTGGGGAAGCACTATGAAAATCTGCTGAAGAAACTAAATACAAGAGGGATTGGGGCGAGAGGATAGTGTCAGAAAATTCATTCCTACCTGGTGTAATGGACTGAACATGTATGTTCTCCCAAACCCAAATGCTAAATCCTAAAGCCCGGAGTGACAGTATCTGGAGGCGGGGCCTTTGGGAGATGAGTCAGTCCTGAGGGTAGGGCCCTTGAAAAATGGGATTAGTGCCCTTATGAAAGAGACCCCCAGAGGCTCCCTGGCTCCTTCCACCACGTGAGGCCACAGTGATAAGATGGTCATTTACGAACCACAGAGCAGGCTCTCACCAGACTCTGGATCTTCCAGTGCCTTGATCTGGACTTTTGGCCTCTAGGAAATGATTTTCTGTTATAAAATACCCAGTCTATGGTAGTTTTGTTATAACAGCTCAGATAGACTAAGACACCTAGTATTTATTAGCTCTGTACAATTTGAATTTTTATGACAAGTATTTTTATAACGACGAAAAGCTGCTAAAATACAAGTAAGGTTAAGAAAATTGTCCAGGTCAGAATTTGAAAGCAAATCAATCCAAATCCAAAAGGATTCCTTTATCCTCCGCCACCCCAGAGTCCACCCACGATGACCCCTGTTGGTTTGCATTAGGATCATCAACAGAATGAAAACACGAATATCTAAAACTCCTGTGGAGGGCTCAGCGGGCCCTGACTCTACGCAGTGCTCTGACTCCAGCGTAAACACTGTCGCTATAAAAAGGTTCCCTGATTTAAGAACTTTCCAAGCCAGGCCACAGTACGGACAGGGGGTGTGACGCGTGGGGCAGAGTCGGTGGGAGGGCACGTTACATTGTATTCAATGAGAATGGTGCCCCCTGGACCATAATTCAAAGCAGAGCCTTTGCTCTGGGCCCCGAATGTCCTATCCCATTTCCCCAGAGACTTGTTGTACGTCACTGCCCCCAAGTCTCACCCCTTGGCTTGGACCTAGTTTCCCCCTACCCAGGCCCTTTGGATGGGACCCTTCACTTATACTGTCTGCTTCCCCTTGGCACTGAGCCTTGAAGCTTCGGACCTACCCTGTGACAGACCAGACTCCACTTCACGAGAGCAGATTCCGGGCAGTTTCCTGAAGGTGCTGCAGGAAAAACCTTTATCCCTTGGCTCCCTGGATGACACATTCCCTGCAAGAATCCATCTCATTGTACTCTTAGTACCTTCCCAGATCCTCAGCTCTTTACAAGACCCACAGCAATGCACAGCCCAGAAGTCCCAGAAAAGGACACCCAATCACTCTTTTGAGCTTTCCTTTCTATTACCCATGCCCAGATTTCCAGTCTACTAGGCACACGTATCTCTTATGTATTCACTTTATGTACAGCAAATTCCTCCCATACAGTTGAGTTACTCTAGAAATGTAATAACATTTGCAAAGCACTCTTGCATACCTGTTTCACTTGGTAGTTACAGAAACCCTGTTAGGTAGCCATGTGACCCGCTAGGATGGGCCATCTGCACAATAACAATCATAATAATACCTGACATTACGGAGAGCTGGCTGTGTTCCAGGCAATGTGCTAATAAGCACCTCATATGCATTATCTCATTAAAGCTTAAAACCACCCTCTGAGGTCGCTGTTATTATCCCCACTTTACAAATAAGGACACCGATGCTCAGAGATGTTAAGTAACTTTCCCAAGGTCACACAGCTAGTAAGTGGTGGCGTTGGGATTCAAACCCGGGTCTTCAAAGTTCTTTCTGTTGTACTATGATCCAGAAAGATATGGTGATAGTAATTAGAAATGCCAAAGTGCATGAAGGGTGAAAGAGAAAAACCATAAAAATCAAAAAAGAATTCAAAAAGCACATATATCTAGACCAATGACCCTACACTCCTCCTGGAACCCAGGAAGTTCTGTATCATGATTGATGTCATTTACACAGCACTACTCTGTGCTAGGCCTAGGGGCTTCTGCGTGACTTTTTCTTACTAGTTGTGTGACTTAGGCATGGTCAAGTCTCCCAACATCCTGAACATCGTTTTCTCTCTTGTAAAACGAGCAGAAGATGCCTAGTCACACAGCTGTTATTACAGGTGAATGGATGGCACTCAACATTACCGTCACAATGGTTGTGATCAGAGTAGGGGGACACTCAAGGCCCCCTTAGGTATGAGGGGCCCCCTTCCCAGAGCACCCTACCCCGACCCTAGCCTGCTGTCTCCCCCCACAGCACTGGCCAAGACTGAGTACATGACCATCCCTAAATCAGTCACTGGCAATGGGATAAATGCCATCTAGGTTAGACTAGTCACTGGCGGGGGGGTCGGAGTAGGGGGTGGGGGGGGAGGGGGGACACAGTCTAAACAGGCAAAAATAATTTACAAGAAATTCCTTTTTACTTTGTTTAACTTGAGCCTTTCTAAACATCTACAATTCTCGGGAGCCACTCAGGAGGCCCCTTCTCCCAAGGCTCCCCCTCTACCTCCAGCCCTCGGATCCCCCTCCTTCGTATGATGCATCCGCCCATCCCTTCTGATGCCAGCTTCCCCTTCTCTCCGGTCTGGTCCTTCTCCACCTCACCTTGGAGTCATCCTTACTCTTCTTTGTCTCCCACCCAAACCCAATCTAACAGAAAATCCTTGGCCTCTACCTTCAAACCAGGTAGAGGCGCTGGTGGCTTCTCAGCCCTTCCCTGCCCCAGCTGTGGTCCAGGCCACCACACTCTCTCCCCTGAATTCGTGTAAGATCACCCACGATCTCCCTGCTCCCACCCTTGTCCCGCGGTGGACGCCATGAAGTGCCACCCGGATCCGCCCTCGGGACCACAGCACTCATTTCCCTAGGGGTCAGGAGTGTCACCTGCTGATGGCTCTCAGCCGAGTCCCTCCCCAGGAAGGCCCTCTGAGGAAGTAAGAGCAGCCCACGTCCTATGACTGGTCAGTGTAGGGATATAAAGCCCCGGCCACTTCCCTCAATCCAGGACATCTCCCATTGAGCCAACGTCGCCGTTGCAAAACACTGACGTGCAAAACACTACGCGCCCTGCCTCCCTCACTCCCTGATGACGGACGGACACTGCTCTCGAGGGCACACCCTGCACACCTTCCTCCCTCTCGGAGTCCGTTTCTGGGGAAATCCAACTATGACACCCTCTGCTGTCTCCTTTCCCACCGAAGCAGCCAGAAGGATACTGATAGTATCATAACACAAATCCCATCATGTCACACACTCTGCTCACATCTCCCTCGTGGCTCCTTATCTCTCTCAGGCTAAAAGCCAAGATCCCAGTAATGGCTCCAAGGCCCCCAAGAGTCTGCGCATGAACTCTCTCTCCTTTGCTCCCTCCCCACAGCCTCCCCAGCCTCCCTGCCATGCTGGGCGTGCCCCACCTTGGTGCCTTCATTCACACTCATGTGCGCCCTGCCCACCGCTGTCGTCCAGCTCCCTGCGAGGCTCAGGTCTCACCTCCCTCTAGCCTCCGCCCAGATCTCACCTGTGTGTGAAGCCAAGCCTGACCGCCCTTCCAGGCTCTAACACCCCTCCCAGACTGTTCATCTCTCCTAGCCCACTTCATGTTTTCCATTGCACTTACTGTATTCTAGAATACCAGCATTTACTATGTTTAATGCTTATTCCCTACCACTCCTCCCACTAGAATGTAAGTTCTCGAAACAAATGATCCCTGTTTTGTTCAGTGCTGCATCTCGAGGGCCTAGAATGAAGCCTGGCTCATAGAAGGCTCTCAGCGAATCCTTGTGGAATGAACAAGTGAATGAATAAGAGAATGAATCCAAACGTGCTTTACAAGAGCCTAAATTCTCCCCAAGATGCAACGACAGTTCATTTATGTCATCGTGGGAAAGAGGAATAAATCTCTGTCAATAATTTTTATCCCAGCACATAAATGCACCCTGGGCCCTCTACCTTACAGCAGAAGCCTTCCTTATAAGTGAAGATTATACCTTGTAAGTGAAGAAGTCCCACCAATTTCAGTACCCAAGTTCATATCTGTATTAAAATCAGATTTCTGGGGCGCCTGGGTGGCTCAGTCAGGTAAGCGTCTGTCATGATCTCAAGTCATTCAGCTCAAGTCACGATCTCACAGTTCACGAGTATGAGCCCCACATTGGGCTCTGTGCTGACAGCTCAGAGCCTGGAGCCTGCTTCGGATTCTGTGTCTCCCTCTCTCTCTGCCCCTCCCCTGTTCACACGTTGTCTCTCTCTTTCAAAAACAAACATTAAAAAAATTATTTAATCATATTTCTGCCTAGTGAAAAAAAGGAGAATAAACGATATGGTTGGCCCGTAAAGGCTTCCCCGGGTTGTTACAAGGACAACATGAGATCTTGCATGGCGACGGCTTCTTCTGATGCCTGACAGATATTTAGCACTGTCTGGAAGGCAGGTTCGGTTATTTCTTTCATTTCCTCAGTGCTAACCCAGGGAGAGCCAAAATATCAGACAGGTTGCTGCTAATGGTGGCGGGCTTTAGTCTTTGACATTAAGAAAAATTTATTTTCCAATTTTCTACAATGTAGCTAAAATTACAATATAAATTGCACAAGTATGTATTTACCTAAGGAGCAGGAGGAATAGATTGTGAGTAAAACACATTGGAGTAATACCTAGATAAGTAATACTTAGATGTGTGCCTAGATAAATAATATGAATACATTTTTTTAAAAAAATTTTTAATGTTTATTTATTCTTGAGAGAGAGACATACACACAGTGCGAGTGGGGGAGGGGCAGGGAGCAGGGAGACACAGAATCTGAAGCAGGTTCCGGGCCCTGAGCTGTCAGCACAGAGCCCAACATGGGGCTCGAACTCACAAACGGTGAGATCAGACCTGAGCCAAAGTTGGACGCTTAACCAACTGAGTCACCCAGGCACCCCTGAATACATTTTTTTAAATGCCTTAACCAAGAAGTTAACGGTAGTCAGGTTAACAGACAGTTGAATCAGGAATACAAGATTCAATTGATGGAAATTGTTATTAAAGAATTTTCCAGTAGAGAAAGTGGTGCATCCAATGCATCAACCTTTCTTAAAAGGCAGAACTAGGAAGCAGATGAAAATGGGTCAGGGTAGTAAGAGCAGTACCCTTTACTATACACAGAGACAAATCCTTCAACCAGCCCAGGTGGTTTATTTGATCCTATCAGGGTCTGATTTTTCTGGCTTTTTTGGAAACTTTTCAAACTCTGACGTTCACTTCCTCCTTTGAAGGGTGAAGTTCACCAACTCTTGTACATACTTAAAGAGATTAATTTTTAAGCTCTCTCCTCTGATATAAAATGTACACCTCCTCCTCTCCTTTCATGTTCGGTTCCCACTGGGGCAAAGCAGGCACAAAAGGTCTGAAGAAGCCTCAGCTACTATTAAGGAAGAAATGCATGGCTGTGATCAGGTTGAAGAAATCGATCAGGAAGATTTAAAAACGAGCCCATCCACTAATTGTCTTCTATACCTCAGACACTTTACAAACATGAGCTCATTTAAATCTCATAACAGCCCTTAAAAGTGTAACGGCTATCATCCTTATGGGGCACATGGGGACACGAAAGCTCCAAAAGGTAAGATTATACAATGACTAAGTGGTGGAGGAAGGAGGTGAACAGGCATAGTGATCTGTTTCCAGAGCCCGTGCTCTCAGCCATGACCCTACGTACCTTCCGACCTCTCAGTAAAAGGCCTGCCCAGGCGGATGAGGCACTAGGCATTTCTCCCCTGGGACCACAGACAAGGGTGCAGTGAGAGAAGCACAACAGCCCTGGGGGCACAGGGACCTCAACTCAGGGCAAACGCTGGTCCTTGGAAAATGCTCCCCCAAAGAGAGATGTGCCTGCGAAGAATTCTGAAGGCAAAGCTATGGAAGCAGTTGTGGGATACAGAGCAGTAGTGTTTGCCCAAGTCGGTGAAGACATTCTGGTCAAGTAGTGACTTAAGGAGTGATTTAACTCAGCATTTTACCATGATGCACTTTTAAGGTGTGGTTTTCTTTGTATTTACTCAGCTTACGGTTTATGGAGCTTCTTGAAACCATTGTCAGTTTTGGAAGTTTTTCATCAATTTGCTCTTCAAATACTGCTCCTGCCCTAGTCTCTGTCCTGCTTGCCTTCCAGGACTCCAAATACACGTTAGATCGTTCATACTCCATATGTCTCTTACACTCTTTCCTGTGTTTTCTATCCTTTTCCTCTGTGTGGTTCAGGCTATTTCTTCCTGACCTGCCTTCTAATTTACTATTCCTCTCTTCAACGACTACATCGTATCTGTGTTGAAACCCACTGCTGAGTTCTTATCTTCTATTACTATATTTTTCAGTTCTAGAATTTCCATTTGGTTCTTTTCACATCTCCAGTTCTCTACTCCAAATTGTCCGCTAATTTCTTGATGATATTAATCACCATCATTTTTAAGTCTGTATCGAATAACTCCAATGTCTGGATCTATTGTAGCTGTGTTTTTTCTTCAGGTTTTCAGTCATGTAGATTTGACATCGTGTATGAAAAATTACACAGAAAATTTGAAGCTCTGGGTGATAGTATCTTCCTTTCAAAACAATTTGTTTTTGCTTCTTTCAGGCAGTTCACGTGGGAGCAAATCACCGTAATGCATTCAGAGATTCAGCTGATTTAAATCTGAGCTTCAGTCTTGGTGAGGGCTTCTCTACTTCTGGTTCGTCCCCATCTGAAAGAATGGACTTTCAGAAGTCCCAGCTGAAATCCTGTGATTTGTATCAGAACCTCTCCTCGTTGGTGTGCTGTAAACTATCATTTCTGTCCCCTCAGTCCCATAAAAATGCCAGAAGCTCTGCTGTCACCTCCATGGTATCTCAGTCACCACCTTCTGCTTTGGCAATTGCCTCAAGGGGATAAGTGGCACCCACTGTCATACTTACGTTGCTGAATCTCCTCTCTGGAACCTTGGTCCCTTGGGTCCTCGCTTATTTGGTAGGTCTCTGCTACTCCCAGACATTGTTTTCCAGATATCATAGCTCCTAGTTGTTTATAGCAAGATGGTTGGTGTGCAATAAGCTAGTCCATCATTACTGAAAGTGGAAATCCCTCTCGTGGCTTTGTAATTGAATAAAGTGATGAGTTGGGTAGTGAAAATCGGTGTCGCGGCAGTGGGGGCTGCTGGGCAGGAAGCCAAACAGGGAACAAGTGTATTCTGGAAGACAAGATTGCTCAGCAAGAGGAAACACTGGATGGGCAACTTTGCTCTCCCTCTTCCCCTCTCATGCACGTAATTTGGATTTAAGAGTCTCTGGAAGGTGGATTTGAGAATCTGAATAGGTTTGTAAGGAAACAATACCTACAACCAATAACTGTATTTTCTGAAATTAGAGCTTTATGGTCAAGGGTAAATTTCATTTTTAAATAAGAGTAAATAAATGAAACATGCAGGGGCGCATGGGTGGCTCAGTTGATTGAGGGTCTGACTCTTGGTTTTGGCTCAGGTCATGATCCCAGGCTGTGAGATCGAGCCCTGCATCAGGCTCCACACTCAGCATGGAGCCTGCTTAGGATTCTCTCTCCCTCTCTCTCTCTTTCTCTCTCTCTCTCTCTCTACCCCCTGCCCACACGTGCATATACACTCTAAGATAAAAATAAATAAGTAAATAAAGTGCCACAGATACCATAAAAGGAATTTAAAATATTGCTAACACTGGCTACAATGAATTAGACCAAGGACTAAATTTCCATTTGCTTGAATGAAAGCAAATTAATTGAATGCAATATGAATCATATGCACCCCACACAGTGGATAACTAAAACCTTTCTGGAATATAAAGCCTTTCCGGAAGATTTGGAAAGGTTCAGAAACCATATCATTAGGCTTCCATGACCGTATGTGCAAGCCACATTTAAATGACATCTGCTGGTCAAAACAGCTTGTGGATTTAACCTTTTGGGGTGTCTGGGTGGCTCCGTTGGTTAAGCGTCTGACTTCAGCTCAGGTCATGACTTCACCATTCGTGAGTTTAAGCACCATTCGTGCTGACAGCTCAGAGCCTGGAACCTATTTTGGCTTCTATGCCTCCCTCTCTCTATCTGCCCCTCCCCCACTCACACTCTGGTTCTCTCTCTCTCTCTCTCTCTCTCTGCCAAAAATAAACATTAAAAAAAAGTTTTTAAGTGCCACCTTTTGATAAACACACCCCTTCTAAGTGAATCAGACTTGAAAGCCACTGTGGGTGTGTGAAATGGTCACTGTGTTCTGACAGAGGCGTGCCTTAGAGAATTCTCCTTTCTGACAACTGTCCACTTTTGTTTTAATTTCGTTCTTCAGTAGAATTAACTTTTGGTTTGAAAATAGAAAACTGCTTTACTACCCAGCTAAGTAACTGAGGTTGAAATCTACATGTAAGATGGGGTTTTGGTGGATACCAGCACTGCCATTCAGGGAACAGAATCTTGAGGGTGATTTTGAGCCTTTTGAGAGTGTACAAAGACTGAAATAAAGCCACCTCAGGAAAGTCTTATTTCCTTAGCAACTTCCTGTTTCATTGGACCTCAGAGAAATCATACCTGTTCAGTGACTGAATTTAAAACTCATTTTGAGAGAGAAAAAAGGGGTTCCGGAAGATGGCGGCGTAGGAGGACGCGGGGCTCACAGCGCGTCCGGCCGATCACTTAGATTCCACCTACACCTGCCTAAAGAACCCAGAAAACCGCCAGAGGATTAGCAAAAGGGAGTCTCCGGAGTCAAGCGCAGACGAGAGGCCCACGGAAGAGGTTAGGAAGGGCGGCGAGGCGGTGCGCGCTCCACGGACTGGCGGGAGGGAGCCGGGGCGGAGGGGCGGCTCGCCGGCCAAGCGGAGCCCCCGAGTCTGGCTGGCAAAAGCGGAGGGGCCGGACGGACTGTGTTCCGACAGCAAGCGCGACTTAGCGTCTGGGAGGTCAGAAGTTAACAGCTCTGCTCGGAAAGCGGGAAGGCTGGAGGACAAAGGGAGGGAGAGCTGCTGAGCCCCCGGACGGCAGAGCTCAGCTTGGCGGGGAACAAAGGCGCCAGCGCCATCTCCCCCGCCCATCCCCCAGCCAAAATCCCAAAGGGAACCGGTTCCTGCCAGGGAACTTGCTCGCTCCGCGCAAACGCCCAACTCTGTGCTTCTGCGGAGCCAAACCTCCGGCAGCGGATCTGACTCCCTCCCGCTGCCACAGGGCTCCTCCTGGAGTGGATCACCTAAGGAGAAGCGAGCTAAGCCTGCCCCTCCACCCCCCGTGCACCTTGCCTACCCACCCCAGCTAATACGCCAGATCCCCAGCAACACAAGCCTGGCAGTGTGCAAGTAGCCCAGACGGGACACGCCACCCCACAGTGAATCCCGCCCCTAGGAGAGGGGAAGAGAAGGCACACACCAGTCTGACTGTGGCCCCAGCAGTGGGCTGGGGGCAGACATCGGGTCGGACTGCGGCCCCGCCCACTAACTCCAGTTATACACCACAGCACAGGGGAAGTGCACAGCAGGTCCTCACCACGCCAGGGACTCTCCAAAATGACCAAACGGAAGAATTCCCCTCAGAAGAATCTCCAGGAAATAACAACAGCTAATGAACTGATCAAAAAGGATTTAAATAATATAACAGAAAGTGAATTTAGAATAATAGTCATAAAATTAATCGCTGGGCTTGAAAACAGTATACAGGACAGCAGAGAATCTCTTGCCATAAAGATCGAGGGACTAAGGAACAGTCACGAGGAGTTGAAAAACGCTTTAAACGAAATGCAAAACAAAATGGAAACCACAATGGCTCGGCTTGAAGAGGCAGAGGAGAGAATAGGTGAACTAGAAGATAAAGTTATGGAGAAAGAGGAAGCTGAAAGAAAGATAAAAAAATCCAGGAGTATGAGGGGAAAATTAGAGAACTAAGTGATACACTAAAAAAAAATAATATACGCATAATTGGTATCCCAGAGGAGGAAGAGAGAGGGAAAGGTGCTGAAGGGGTACTTGAACAAATTATAGCTGAGAACTTCCCTGAACTGGGGAAGGAAAAAGGCATTGAAATCCAAGAGGCACAGAGAACTCCCTTCAGACGTAACTTGAATCGATCTTCTGCACGACATATCATAGTGAAACTGGCAAAATACAAGGATAAAGAGAAAATTCTGAAAGCAGCAAGGGATAAACGTGCCCTCACATATAAAGGGAGACCTATAAGACTCGTGACTGATCTCTCCTTTGAAACTTGGCAGGCCAGAAAGGCTTGGCACGATATCTACAGTGTGCTAAACAGAAAAAATATGCAGCCGAGAATCCTTTATCCAGCAAGTCTGTCATTTAGAATAGAAGGAGAGATAAAGGTCTTCCCAAACAAACAAAAACTGAAGGAATTTGTCACCACGAAACCAGCCCTACAAGATATCCTAAGGGGGATCCTGTGAGACAAAGTACCAGAGACATCACTACAAGCATAAAACATACAGACATCACAATGACTCTAAACCCATATCTTTCTATAATAACACTGAATGTAAATGGATTAAATGCGCCAACTAAAAGACATAGGGTATCAGAATGGATAAAAAAACAAGACCCATCTATTTGCTGTCTACAAGAGACTCATTTTAGATCTGAGGACACCTTTAGATTGAGAGTGAGGGGATGGAGAACTATTTATCATGCTCCTGGAAGCCAAAAGAAAGCTGGAGTAGCCATACTTATATCAGACAAACTAGACTTTAAATTAAAGGCTGTAACAAGAGATGAAGAAGGGTATTATATAATAATCACAGGGTCTATCCACCAGGAAGAGCTAACTATTATAAATGTCTATGCGCCAAATACCCGAGCCCCCAGATATATAAAACAATTACTCATAAACATAAGCAACCTTATTGATAAGAATGTGGTCATTGCAGGGGACTTTAACACCCCACTTACAGAAATGGATAGATCATCTAGACACACAGTCAATAAAGAAACAAGGGCCCTGAATGATACATTGGATCAGATGGACTTGACAGATATATTTAGAACTCTGCATCCCAAAGCAACAGAATATACTTTCTTCTCGAGTGCACATGGAACATTCTCCAAGATAGATCATATACTGGGTCACAAAACAGCCCTTCATAAGTTTACAAGAATTGAAATTATACCATGCATACTTTCAGACCACAATGCTATGAAGCTTGAAATCAACCACA
This sequence comes from Panthera uncia, assembly GCF_023721935.1. Lineage (NCBI taxonomy): Eukaryota > Metazoa > Chordata > Mammalia > Carnivora > Felidae > Panthera > Panthera uncia. The sequence continues at coordinate 73,836,181 of NC_064818.1, read as the reverse complement.
GGAAAAAGTCTGGAAAACCTCCAAAAGCATGGAGGTTAAAGAACACCCTACTAACGAATGAGTGGGTCAACCAGGCAATTAGAGAAGAAATTAAAATATATATGGAAACAAACGAAAATGAAAATACAACAATCCAAACGCTTTGGGATGCAGCGAAGGCAGTCCTGAGAGGAAAATACATTGCAATCCAGGCCTATCTCAAGAAACAAGAAAAATCCCAAATACAAAACCTAACAGCACACCTAAAGGAAATAGAAGCAGAACAGCAAAGGCAGCCTAAACCCAGCAGAAGAAGAGAAATAATAAAGATCAGAGCAGAAATAAACAATATAGAATCTAAAAAAACTGTAGAGCAGATCAACGAAACCAAGAGTTGGTTTTTTGAAAAAATAAACAAAATTGACAAACCTCTAGCCAGGCTTCTCAAAAAGAAAAGGGAGATGACCCAAATAGATAAAATCATGAATGAAAATGGAATGATTACAACCAATCCCTCAGAGATACAAACAATTATCAGGGAATACTATGAAAAATTATATGCCAGCAAATTGGACAACCTGGAAGAAATGGACAAATTTCTAAACACCCACACTCTTCCAAAACTCAATCAGGAGGAAATAGAAAGCTTGAACAGACCCATAACCAGCGAAGAAATTGAATCGGTTATCAAAAATCTCCCAACAAATAAGAGTCCAGGACCAGATGGCTTCCCAGGGGAGTTCTACCAGACATTTAAAGCAGAGATAATACCTATCCTTCTCAAGCTATTCCAAGAAATAGAAAGGGAAGGAAAACTTCCAGACTCATTCTATGAAGCCAGTATTACTTTGATTCCTAAACCAGACAGAGACCCAGTAAAAAAAGAGAACTACAGGCCAATATCCCTGATGAATATGGATGCAAAAATTCTTAATAAGATACTAGCAAATCGAATTCAACAGCATATAAAAAGAATTATTCACCATGATCAAGTGGGATTCATTCCTGGGATGCAGGGCTGGTTCAACATTCGCAAATCGATCAACGTGATACATCACATTAACAAAAAAAAAGAGAAGAACCATATGATCCTGTCAATCGATGCAGAAAAGGCCTTTGACAAAATCCAGCACCCTTTCTTAATAAAAACCCTTGAGAAAGTCGGGATAGAAGGAACATACTTAAAGATCATAAAGGCCATTTATGAAAAGCCCACAGCTAACATCATCCTCAACGGGGAAAAACTGAGAGCTTTTTCCCTGAGATCAGGAACACGACAGGGATGCCCACTGTCACCACTGTTGTTTAATATAGTGCTGGAAGTTCTAGCATCAGCAATCAGACAACAAAAGGAAATCAAAGGCATCAAAATTGGCAAAGATGAAGTCAAGCTTTCGCTTTTTGCAGATGACATGATATTATACATGGAAAATCCGATAGACTCCACCAAAAGTCTGCTAGAACTGATACATGAATTCAGCAAAGTTGCAGGATACAAAATCAATGTGCAGAAATCAGTTGCATTCTTATACACTAACAATGAAGCAACAGAAAGACAAATGAAGAAACTGATCCCATTCACAATTGCACCAAGAAGCATAAAATACCTAGGAATAAATCTAACCAAAGATGTAAAAGATCTGTATGCTGAAAACTATAGAAAGCTTATGCAGGTAATTGAAGAAGATATAAAGAAATGGAAAGACATTCCATGCTCATGGATTGGAAGAATAAATATTGTCAAAATGTCAATACTACCCAAAGCTATCTACACATTCAATGCAATCCCATTCAAAATTGCACCAGCATTCTTCTCGAAACTAGAACAAGCAATCCTAAAATTCATATGGAACCACAAAAGGCCCCGAATAGCCAAAGTAATTTTGAAGAAGAAGACCAAAGCAGGAGGCATCACAATCCCAGACTTTAGCCTCTACTACAAAGCTGTCATCATCAAGACAGCATGGTATTGGCATAAAAACAGACACATAGACCAATGGAATAGAATAGAAACCCCAGAACTAGACCCACAAACGTATGGCCAACTCATCTTTGACAAAGCAGGAAAGAACATCCAATGGAAAAAAGACAGTCTCTTTAACAAATGGTGCTGGGAGAACTGGACAGCAACATGCAGAAGGTTGAAACTAGACCACTTTCTCACACCATTCACAAAAATAAACTCAAAATGGATAAAGGACCTGAATGTGAGACAGGAAACCATCAAAACCTTAGAGGAGAAAGCAGGAAAAGACCTCTCTGACCTCAGCCGTAGCAATCTCTTACTCGGCACATCCCCAAAGGCAAGGGAATTAAAAGCAAAAGTGAATTACTGGGACCTTATGAAGATAAAAACTTCTGCACAGCAAAGGAAACAACCAACAAAACTAAAAGGCAACCAACGGAATGGGAAAAGATATTTGCAAATGACACATCGGACAAAGGGCTAGTATCCAAAATCTATAAAGAGCTCATCAAACTCCACACCCGAAAAACAAATAACCCAGTGAAGAAATGGGCAGAAAACATGAATAGACACTTCTCTAAAGAAGACATCCGGATGGCCAACAGGCACATGAAAAGATGCTCAACGTCGCTCCTTATCAGGGAAATACAAATCAAAACCACACTCAGATACCACCTCACGCCAGTCAGAGTGGCCAAAATGAACAAATCAGGAGACTATAGATGCTGGAGAGGATGTGGAGAAACAGGAACCCTCTTGCACTGTTGGTGGGAATGCAAATTGGTGCAGCCGCTCTGGAAAGCAGTGTGGAGGTTCCTCAGAAAATTAAAAATAGACCTACCCTATGACCCAGCAATAGCACTGCTAGGAATTTATCCAAGGGATACAGGAGTACTGATGCATAGGGGCACCTGTACCCCAATGTTTATAGCGGCACTCTCAACAATAGCCAAATTATGGAAAGAGCCTAAATGTCCATCAACTGATGAATGGATAAAGAAATTGTGGTTTATATACACAATGGAATACTACGTGGCAATGAGAAAAAATGAAATATGGCCTTTTGTAGCAACATGGATGGAACTGGAGAGTGTGATGCTAAGTGAAATAAGCCATACAGAGAAAGACAGATACCATATGGTTTCACTCTTATGTGGATCCTGAGAAACTTAGAAATCCATGGGGGAGGGGAAGGAAAAAAAAAAAAGGTTAGAGTGGAAGAGAGCCACAGCATAAGAGACTGTTAAAAACTGAGAACAAACTGAGGGTTGATGGGGGGTGGGAGGGAGGGCAGGGTGGGTGATGGGTATTGAGGAGGGCACCTTTTGGGATGAGCACTGGGTGTTGTATGGAAACCAATTTGACAGTAAATTTCATATATTAAAAAAATAAATAAATAAATAAATAAAAATAAAAATAAATAAATAAATAAATAAAAAAAATAAAACTCATTTTGAGTTTATTTTTGTGTATGGTGTAAGAAAGCGGTCTAGTTTCATTCTTCTACATGTTGCTGTCCAGTTCTCTCTCCCAGCACCATTTGCTAAAGAGACTAAGACAGTCAAAGAAAGACAGATATCATATGTTTTCATTCACATGTGGATCTTGAAAAACTTAGCAGAAAACCATGGGGGAAAGGAAGGGGAAAAAAAAGTAGTTACAGAGAGGGAGGGAAGCAAACCATGAGAGACTCTTAAATACAGAGAACAAACTGAGGGTTGATAGGGAGTGGGGGAGAGGAGAAAGTGGGTGATGGGCATTGAGGAGGGCACTTGTTGGAATGAACACTGGCTGTTGTATGTAAGCCAATTTGACAATAAACTATATTAAAAGAGAGAGAGAGAGAAATGTAAAATACATACATACATACATCTTTTTATTTTTTAAATTTTTTTAATGTTTATTTATTTTTGAGAGAGAGAGACAGAGCACGAGCAGGGGAGAGGCAGAGAGAGAGGGAGACACAGAATCCGAAGCAGGCTCCAGGCTCCGAGCTGTCAGCACAGAGCCCGACACGGGGCTCGAACTCACGGACTGCGAGATCACGACCTGAGCCGAAGTCGGAAGCCCAACCGACTGAGCCACCCAGGCGCCCCAATAAATACATCTTAACTCAAATGTTCACAAAGCTTTCTCTGAAAGGAGGTTCATCAAAAGGTTGATCCAATGTGTCTATCTTCCTATACACACACATACATGTGCATATATATTTGGAAAATTGGAAACAATTCAAAAACCAAATGATGGTGATTGGATAAGTAAAAAGTGATTTTATAGAAGATTTTTCAATGACAGAAAATTCAAGCAATAACACACATAAAAAGTAAGTTCCAAACATTATAGTGTGATTCCATTTTTTAAATGTTTGTTTATTTTTAAGAGAAAGAGACACACACACAGAATGCAAGCAGGGGAGGGGCAGAGAGAGAGGAAGACACAGAATGCGAAGCAGGCTCCAGGCTGTGAACTGTCAGCACAGAGACTGACGTGGGACTTGAACTCACGAACGGTGAGATCATGACCTGAGCCAAAGTTGGACCCTCAACCGACGGAGCCACTCAGGTGCCCCAAATGTGATTCCATTTTTATGAGGAAAGAAATGGTGTAATTTTATTTTCTCATTTATGCCTCTCCACATTTTCCAAATTTTCTAATACAACACGACGTCAAGAGCTATTTCATATTTACACACTTTGGGGTCTGGCAGAGTTCCCAATTATATACTGATACGAAATGTCTTCCCAAGGAGCAGCAAGCAGTCTAGGATGCAGTCTAGGGCAGGTCTAGGATGGAAAGACGTGAGCTCCGGTCCCAGCTTCCTCATCCACTCCCGAGTCTCTGTGGACACGTCACGTCGCCCCTGGGAACCCCGGTCCCCTCATCTATAAAGATGGAGATGATCATCCCTGTCCTGCCTTCTTCCCTTAATGAGCGCAAAGATCAAACGCAGTGAAGTTCATGAAAGCGTTCTGCCAAGGGGCAAGTGCAAACCAGTAAGAGAAACAATTGCCACTGCTAAAGATGCTCTTAACGTTCGTATGGGTCTGACTCAAGCTTATAAAGTTAAGGCTCTGTATTTTACATCAATTAACATATTCATCCCTACCGTGCGCCTGTTCCATCCAATACAAACATGGGACCCTATGCAGAGCACTGAAGCGGGGGTACCGGACAGGTGGGTAGCACCAGCCAATCCAGAAAGAGAGAAAAAAAAAAAAAAAAACCAAGATATTGACAAAACCCACCAAAGTAAGGAACAGCTGTCCAGGCCCCAGGGGCACATTATCAACAGTTATACGACGCCAGAAAAGGTAATGATGCTGTGGGAGATACGTCCACATATGAGGGACAGGATAATTTTTTAGATGATTAACATACTCCTCTCCCTTCCAAATCCATGAAAAAAAAAGAATTTTTGATCAACACACTGAGATATTTTGTCCAAACATGGGAGGAACATAAGAAAAGCAGTAAGGAAAATCTTGACCTTTCCTCTCAGTTTTCCATTCTTGCTTTCTCTACTCTGACAATTCCACCACTGAATCATTGTGTCGTCTTAGACAAGTCACTCCATTTTCCTTTTATTCTTAAATATTTTTAAATGTTTATTTATTTTTGAGAGAGAGAGAGATACAGAGTGTGAGCAGGGGAGGGGCAGAGAGAGAGGGAGATACAGAATCCCAAGCAGGCTCCAGGCTCTGAGCTTTCAGCACAGAACCCGACGTGGGGCTTGAACTCACAGACCACGATTTCATGATCAGAGCCCAAGCCAGACGCTTAACCAATTGAGCCACCCAGGTGCCCCATCCGCTTTTCTGATCTCAGTTTCTTTACCTGTAAAACGGGCCTGTGCCATTCCAAAAGCCACAAACATTGAAGTGATACATGAAGCTGTCGCTAAGTTTTGGGCTCCAGGTGGACACAAATGGGCTTTGGACTCAGGAGACGGGACTCCACGCTGGCTTTGTTGTTGTCTGCAACCCAAGCCCACCGCCCCCCACAGTGCTCAGATTGCTCAGGACTGGTTAGGAGGGTCTTGAGCCCCCAAGTCCAGCCACCCTTAAAGCTACACACATCCCTCGTCCGCCCAGACTGGCTTCCCTCCACTTCAGGTGGCACTCTGTGCGAGGACACTGCCTCTGACATGCTGACCCTGTACAGACAGGGGATGCACGTGGGTTGTTTTTATACTTGCAAAAATAAACAGATTTGCACTGAACAGTCCACATGCTTTCACTGCCCAGTAAGATTCCTGGTGGCCAAGGCTAGAAATGTGTGAAATCTCATGTCTCCCTCCCTCTTCCCTGACTTCTTCCCAAACTGACCATCTTATTTTGCTTCCAGATCTTCACTCTAAAAAGCTCCCCTGGTGAATAATCCAGTGTATATAAATCTGTGTCCATTTTTAAGACTATTTCTGAAAGTGAAACTATGGGGTTATAAGACCATTTTTTTTTTTCAAAAAAAATTTTTTTTTTACATTTATTTTTGAGACAGAGAGGGACAGCATGAACGGGGGAGGGTCAGAGAGAGAGGGAGACACAGAATCTGGAACAGGCTCCAGGCTCTGAGCCGTCAGCACAGAGCCCGACGCGGGGCTCGAACTCACGACCTGGGAGATCATGACCTGAGCCGAAGTCGGCCGCCCAACCGACTGAGCCACCCAGGCGCCCCTATAAGACCATTTTAAGGCTCTTAACACACAGTATACCACATTGTTTTCTGGAAAGAAGTATCAATTGATATTCCTACCAGCAATGTAAGTTCTGTGCACGTCTTTTTTTTTTTAATTTGCCATTATGAGCAGTTTTTTAAAAATGTCCTTCTTCTTCCCTCTTAGTTTGTATTTCTGAGATAAGTAACAAGCATGAACGTTTCATTTCAAGTGTACTAGTCTTTTTTAGTGAATTATCTGTTCATGTCCTCTTCCTATTTAAGTGGCTAAAAGTTCACCCTAAAAAATTTTGTGAAGCAATTTCTTCCTTAGGGGGGAAGACTCAATTCGAGCCAGAAAAATAAAAAGTGGCCACTTTCTTTTCAGTTGGTTGGGATTCGCACCATGCAAAATGAAACAACATCTATAAAATAAAAACAACTTTAAATATTCATTTCCCTTTGAGGCTTGGCGACTGGGAACGTACTTGCAGTTTACTGCACACACTCACTCTTGCTCTTCGAGAAAGCTCTCCAGAACTTTAAGATATGACAAGGAGAAGACTTTCTGTTCTTCTCTCAGTACCGAAGAAAGCAGACGTGGCTCTAAATTCCAGCCAGCAGGTGGATTTCATTCTCTGCACAGAAGCAGCACATGTTTCGACTAGTGATGCCCAAGGATCAGAAACCTTAATCTTCATGTCTCTTCTGGAGGAGACTTATCGAGACTCCAAATCGCCAATTCAGAACTCATTATATTTGACAACAGTTGAGGTAAACTATCACTTTCAGGTAACAAAACATTGTCATTTCGTAGACAACGAAACTCCACAGGGCCCCATCGACAGAAAGTGATGACAGAGGAAGGTAATAATACACTGTCGTCCAGAGAACAGAGCCGTGCGAGATTCAGGTGTTGACAAAGCTAATTTGGGAAAAGGAAAAACCATGTAGGGCCATCTAAGGCATTGGGAAATGAATTTTGAAGGGAGTTAGGTGAAAGGCGTTTGAGCTAAAAAAAAAAAAAAAAATGAGGCAAAGTCTCAAGGGGTAAAAAGCAACTGTACCTCACAACCGTGTTTCTTTTTTTTTAATTTAATTAATTAATTTTTTTTTAATTTACATCCAAGTTAGTTAGCATATAGTGCAATGGTGATTTCAGGAGTAGATTCTTTAATGCCCCTGACCCGTTTAGCCCATTCCCCCTCCCACAACCCCTCCAGCAACCCTCAGTTTGTTCCCCATATTTAAGAGTCTCTTATGTTTTGTCCCCCTCCCTGTTTTTTTTTAATATATGAAATTTATTGTCAAATTGGTTTCCATACAACACCCAGTGCTCATCCCAAAAGATGCCCTCTTCAATACCCATCACCCACCGTTCCTTCCCCCTCCCCGTTTTTATATTCTGTTTGCTTCCCTTCCCTTATGTTCATCTGTTTTGTCTCTTAAAGTCCTCATATGAGTGAAGTCATATGATATTTATCTTTCTCTGAGTGACTAATTTCGCTTAGCATAACACCTTCTAGTTCCATCCACATAGTTGCAAATGGCAAGATTTCATTCTTTTTGATTGCCAAACAACCCGTGTTTCAAACACAAGACTCAAGAGCTTCCTGCCCAAATGCTGAACAAAGTAACAAAATCTGTCCTGTTGCCACACATGACCAAGACATGACCTAAAGCAAGTTGTAATGAATGACCGAAAAGCGACACTCCAAAAGAGGCAAATTAAGGAATTTCTAGATGGCATCCGGAAAGATTTACCTAGTAAGAGCAATCATGGATCCCATTTAGAGAAACTTTTTGACACAAGATGATACTTCGGCAGTGGGGGAATTTTGTATCTTTTCACGGGGGAAGCTTTGTAATTAAAGCTTTTTTGTTCAGACCAACAAAATGCATTCAGTCCGGATCCTTGAAGTGAAGGTGAGCTCCCCAGCCTAACAGACACGTCCCGGGACCTCTGTGTGTTTTAGAAGCGGCACCTGCGGCCTGGTCGGTGGCTCAAGGACCTCCCCTCACCAGGTGACCCGCCACACAGGGGTGCTGGAGAGCAGAGGGTGAAGACGTTTACCCTCCCTTCTCCTGGCTTTCGGATATTCAGGTGGGAACCTGTCACTCTAACGTGGCTATTCTGCCTAGGGTGCGGCATCAGGTTGAGGACAGCGTGGAGAGGCTGTGGGGGCCAGGGAAGAGGTGCAAAAAGGGTCTGCATGTCTGTTCGCCTCCCTTCAACGTCCTTTGAAGGCAAAGGCTGGAATCCCGGTAGTCATTTCCCCCTGTTCAACTGTGCTTTTTGAATAAACCCCTGAGACCAAACTGAGGCACAGGGGCTGGGGGAGGCAGCGGCCACATGGGGCCGAGACAGGTGCAGGGAGCAGGTGGGACGGGGCTCTGGTCCCACAGAGAGGCCGGACTCGCAGCTCGGGGCAGCACAGCCAAGAAAAGAAAAGCCACTGGGGAGAGCGTAGAGTTGGCTTGATTCATGGAGGGAGCAGAAGGCAAAGCCAGAGAGAGGCTGGGGAAGAGGGCAAGGGGGACAGGAGATTGGGAACAAAGGAAAACCTCTCAGTGGGATGGGGAAGCCAGGGGCAGCGTCTGAGGACAAGCTGAGAGGGCTGAGGTTCAGGCTGGACTGCTGAGCCAGGACGGTGTTGTGGCTACCTGGGACTGAGGCAAACGGGTCACGGAAGGGAGAATGGAGAACCGGCCTGAGGACGGCCAGCCTGGCAGTGGTCTCTGCGAAGCCCAGGGTGGGCACACAGACCAGGACGCTTTCGACACTCTGAGGTCAAACAGACCATCTTGCATTTATTCCTCCCTTTTCAGTTCAGAGGGTCATTGTGCAAACGTCTAGGTCCCATTTAGGCCAATATTTGGGAATCTTCATTAACTAGAAGTTTTTAGCCCTCTGTCAAAGAAAACAAGAGCACTTCAGGCCAAAACGACAAAGCCCATTAGAATCCGCAGCTCCTAAAACTTATCCTTTTCTTTCAAAGGTATCTTTTGAAGATGATTTGGCTTATGCAATAATAATGCAGTAAGCTCCGTCACTGCCTAGGCGCTTCCATACAGAGGCGGGCAGGCAGTCTGCGAGTATTTCAAAGGACTTCCCATATTTTCATTTTGGGGGTTTAGGTGCACTTTATTCAGCCCTGATACTAACTGTATGGCCCCAGCAACACGGCTGGCTTCTATAAGCCTCATTCTCATCTGTAAAATGGGGTAACACCCACCTCCAACAGGCTCCCGTAAAAACTATGCTAAAGAGCTGGAGCATGCACACTGCCGGAAACACAGTCGGCGCCCAAACCCCCCAGGTTCCCACCCCAGCTCTCGTCCGGGAAGGAACGTTCCAACGATAACAGCCTTGTTTACCTGAAGCTTCTCTGGGAGTCAGAAGTGCCCTTCAAAACAGCTTTGCAACTCCTCACAGGTAAAGAGAAACAGCGGGACGCAGATCCGAGAGGCACAGGTTAATGAGCACTTGCCAATATTCCAAACTGCGCTCCTGTCCACAAGAGCGAATGCTACTCAGTGGCTACCCAAAGAAAAGGCGCCACTAGGCATGTTGTCTTTAAAACAATATTAATGGGGCGCCTGGGTGGCTCAGTCGGTTGAGCATTCTGCTAGGTCACGATCTCATAGTTCATAAGTTCAAGACCCGCATCAGGTTCTGTGCCCACAGTGCAGAATCTGCTTGGAATGCTCCCTCTTTGTCCCTCTCTCTCTGCCCCTCCCCCACTCTCTCTCAAGATAAATAAACTTTAAAAAAATACAGTGTTAATGACAATCAGACTCAACACACTCATAGGGTTCTTTTCTTCACATTTCACGCCTAAACAACCTAATTTCTTCCAGCGGCCCCAGCGGGCGACGCCCTTTCCCACGGGACAGCCTCCCACACATCCTGGATGCGCTTCCCCACTTCCCACCTGGCCACTACTTACCTGTCCTTTTAGGTCACCTCAAGAGGCTGTCCCTGCCAGTACCTCCGAAGGGAGGGGAAGGGTACCAGGGGATTCATTATACCATCCTCCATACTTCTGAGTACGTGAAAATTTCCATAGTAGAGTCTCTTAGAAGTCACTCTTTAACATAAGGAATGAAAGAAAAACATGGTGGGTCATCCCAAGGATGCCATTTGCACCTGTTCATGAACCTGAACCTGCAGCTCACCCTCTAACGAATCTACTAGCTCCAGAATGGGTCCTTGATAATCCCCGGTCTGTTTGAGGTGTCATCGTGCGGTTTCACATGCTGAACTGTATTTTGTGGTAGTTTCCGGGGATATTACGTGTGTATACCACCCACGTAAAATCGGTCCCCTGGACCGGAGACTGAGGTATGAAGAGGCTGCGCTGTCTCACGAGCTCCCCCTGGTGGTCACGACGTGAAGTCATCTTCCAAGTGTTCTGCGGGGCCAGTGAGTTTGGAGGAAATCTAGAAGGGTTGATGTTTTAAAGCAGGAAAACGAAATATCAGGGAGAAAAGAGAATTTAAGAAGGAAAAACATGTTTTCTTGATCTTTATCCCAAAAAGAGCTTAGGGAATCAGGGCATGCAGAAGTAACACACAGGTGCTTTCTTTTTTTTTTTTAAGTATATTTTTATTTATTTTGAGAGCGTGTGCAAAGGGCAGAGACAGACAGAGACAGAGAGAGGGAGAGAATCCCAAGCAGGCTCCACACCATCAGTGCAGAGCCCGACATGGGGCTCAAACCCACGAACCATGAGATCGTGACCTGAGTCAAAATCAAGAGTCGGATGCTTAACTGACTGAGCCGCTCTGGTGGCCCACAGGTGCTTTCTAACGGTCCTGCTGACCTGCGAGAAGCAGCAAAGAAGCGTCAGCATCCCCACCCCCGCCATCCCACCCCACTGGCTCCGCTGTCCCTCATCCTCCTTTCTAATGACCACCGCCTCCTCCAGGCCGCCATGCTTCACACACCTGCACAGCCGCTAGCTGCTCTCGGCTACAAGAAACCTGGCAAAAGTACAACCCAGGGAGGAGAGAAGTGGCCGTGAGCCAGCCACGAAGGCCTGGTCTTCCCCGACGCGAGTGCTCCTGGCGACAGAACCGGGCGTTCTGAGTGCTGCTACGTGCCTGGTGCTGTCACACGCACTTTCCCCACATTTCCATTGAGTGTCACACAACTGCGGGGTCGAGGCATCGCACGGCAGAGGAAACGGACCAAAACCAAAACACGCCGTGCCTGCCGACAAGTTGGGGACAAAGTCTTGCCCCAGGAGCCACAGCCGAGGGCTTGGACACCAGGGCGCGTGGGTGCCAGAGCTCTTTACGAGGCTGTCAAGGTCTGGGAAGCTCATTCGGAGGTGAAATGGCAGGACAAGACTGATAACCTGCCGGGAGTATGACAGACATCTCGAGGAGAGGGCCCAACAGCAGGAACGCAGGGTCAGGGTCACTGCTCACAGTCAGACTGCGTGTCGGGACTATCTCACACATACGGTCTTCCCGCCGGGATGGCGGTTATCTACTATGATATAATCTGTGTAGTTATGATTACACTCGCGTTTTGAGAAAACACCCTTACTTGAGAGACCCAGGAAACACACAGGTGTATCACAGCTACAGAGCTCTCTCCCCTTGTTACACATCAACTTAACCAGCCAGGTTACCATCATCGGTTTTATGAGGACTCGGGACCTCCAACTTCAGACACTCCTGCTTTTTTTGGTCCCACACTCTGGGTCTGAAACCCTTTCAGAAGGACGAGAGATGACCTTCCTCACCTGGGGAAAGTGAGGACATTAACCTGGATAACCTGGATCAGGGGCTGGGGTGGGAGGTTCCAGGCGGGGGGGTTTGTTCCTGGGGGAAGTGGGGAGATCCAGCTGGACTCGGAAGCTATGCTCACGTCTAGGTTATGTTCTGGAATTTGGTGAAAGTTCTGAGTTTTGCAGACCACTGATCTGGATGGTCTTCCAAGGCCTCTTCCATGCATTAAACCATGTTTTTGATTCTTAAAATTCTTTTATTCAAGAAATATTTGGAATATTTAGTATGAGACAAGACTGTGCCAGGCCTGATATGCTATCAATAGTGAACAACATGCTAATAGATGCCGATTCCGCCCTCATGGGAACTACGAACTACGCGTTTTTTTTTTTTTTAACGGAAATTGAAGAGTAATACAAATACACGTCCACAGGCAGAGTCACCAAAAAATTCGAATACGTGTTTCAAGTGTTAAAGTCTCAAAATTCCTGAAACTCAGCTGGTACACAATTTATTCTTTGCACACTGGTTCAGGTGTTTCTTCTTTGCACAAGACTCAAAAGACATAGGCAGACGAAACCACTTGTCGATTGAAAATTCAAACTGGATTTTGTTTAGTATCCATAAACAACCCTCATTTTTCTTTATGTCGTCAGTTTGGGGAAGATAAGTGGCTATTAAGTGAAAAACAATAGTACTAGGTGTAGAGAAATGAAGGCCAAAACGGAGTCAGGGAAACTGTGTTCCAGCCCCAGTCTGCAGTCAGAGAAAGGCACTTAGCGTTGTGTCCTCAGCCGGAGAATGAGGTTGGTTGGAATGAACACATGTTGCCCGAGATCACTTCAGCTCTAAAGTTGTTCTGTCCTAATTCTATTATTAGGAGTAAATGCTAGGAACAAACCACATACAGCACATACTCACAATGAAAAGTAAATGAATGCAGGAATAGTCACAGGAACATTTTTAAGAAAGACGAGAAATACAGACGTATGCTGCTTTTTAAAAATGCCATTACTGTTTTATTCACACTAGTTAGAATATATACACAAAAAAATGTGTATCATATGTTGCTTTCAAAAAAGTCTATGTTCCATGAGAACTATGTAAACAGTGTAAAATGTTTCTATCGCATAACAAAAGAAGAAAAATCGGCATTCCCATGTAGTATTAGGAAAATATTTAAGATAATTTGATTTTAAAGTCATAGTAAAACAAAGTGAAATATTACAGAACAGTCTTTCCAGGAAGTAGATCTACAGTCTAGAAGCAATACATTTCATACTCTGAAATACTTTGGTATACGTGAAATTAATACAAAGCAAAAAAACGAACAAAAAAAACCCACCCCAAAACCTAAAAAGTCTACTTTGGTTCTCACATTAACTGAAAGTTTAGCAATGAGGCGACTGCACAGCTCCTCAGATGACAAAACGGAAAACCTCCAATTTGCTCCCCACACCCCTGCGAGCGGACGCGCATGTGCCCGGACGACACTTCACGGGACCTCCGGAGCATCTCACTTCTTTCCACAAGTACGCTCTCAGCGAGAGCCTGAAAGGCTTCATAAAACCTCAGATTCAACTCGGAATATAAGTGCTCTTGGTTACTTCCTCTTAGACACCAATGACCCCTCATTAAAGCAGCTCGAAACTACAAGTCACATTGAAAGTAGAATATAAATTTTTGGAAAGTCGTATTACTATAGTTTCTCAAGAAGTCCATACTTGAATAAAAGAACATACTACATTAATTTAAAAAAATGCAAGTTTAATGGCCCATTGACAATAGGTTTTTAAGAAACAGAAATAACCATCTGCATGCTACAAATATTTCTTCATTGATATCACGCATTACTCTGACAGCTGTACAACTAAACTGATCTGAGGAATTTTTAATTGCATCATTTTTCAAATTACATTTTCTTATCTATACTGTCCACATGTGGTACTGATTTTCTCCATTGTCTTTTTGTTCTGTACGTTTTCTTTGAAACGGCTTCCTACATGTGAGAAATTCTGAGCAAACGCTGATGAACCACTTTTCTGTCATCCATCACGGGAGCAAACTGGGAATGTCTTCTGAGGGTTTTCTCAGCAATGCAATTTCTTGCCCGACTTTCCGGAAAGACAAGAAAGCCTTTAGAAGAAAAAGAAAATACCTGGTGAACTTCACAAAGTTACAGTAATAACACACAAATGCACTGTTATTCCTTCCTGAAGTAAAAGAAATACTGTCAAGTGCCTCCGAAGGACACAGCCCGTGAGCACAAGGCCTCGGGCCTTCCGCGGGGGTGGACGTGAGGCCAGGGGCGTTCACTGAGAGCGGCCAGCTTGGTAGCTCTCCAGAACAAAACACGTATGGAAAATAAGAGAGAAAGTTTCTGTCAGATTCATGAGAGGCTTTTTAAAGAACAATTCTTTTTCTATTTTTATTTTTTTAATTTGAGAGAGACTGCATGAGCAGGGGAGGAGCAGAGAGAGAGAGAGAGAGAGAGAGAGAGAGACGGAGGGAGAGAGAATCCCAAGCAGGCTCCACACTGTCAGCGAGAGCCCAAAGCGGGGCTCAAACTCACGAACCGGGAGAGCATGACCTGAGCCAAAATCAAGAGCCGGACACTCAGCCAACTGAGCCATCCAGGAGCCCCTTAAAGCATACTTCTAAAAAGGACTAAAGGAGAAAAACATAAAATTATTCAATAAAACTGACCTAAGCTTACACGAACCAAGTAGAGAAGAACTGTTCATATTCTCAATTATCGTACACTATTACAACAGTCTCAGGAACCAAAGTTCTGGCCCAAATTTTAAAACCAAGTATAAGGAGAAGTAAAACAATGAGCAGTGAAAAATTCTGTATGAAATGAAAGGTTCTTAGTTTTTCATGCTAGCTTTTGCTTTCTTTTGGGGAAAGACACTGTCAGGGGAACTTGGGTCATTTCAAAAGTCATTTGCGACAACAGCCAAGACCGTCGTATACTCAGAACTTGCACCGCCAGACAGCAAAATCTTTGTTACGGTCACTAAAACACCGTATTTCACGAAGTGTAAGACACCATTGATTGTGAGACGTACCATCATTTCAGGCACCCATCTTAGGCAAAGAAAAAAAGACGCTCAGGATACAGACTCTAAAAGGAGACAGAGACCATCACAAAAAGTGGGGACATGGAATGGCCACAGCCTCAATGAGGGGTAAAAAGAATAACCCTTCCTCTACAAAGGACAGCCAAGAAGTCTGCACGCCTCTTCCTTGACGATGGGAAGAAGGGAAAAGATATTCCTTGGTATGTGAACTGGTCCCCCAGCCCTGCCAGCCCACAAATTTTGTGTCTGAATTCATACTAGCAGCATCGTCCAAATACCTGAAGCAGAGAAATTAGCTTAAGCAGGCTCAGGTTGGTAGTGCCCCACCCAGTAACTGGGAGAAAATAACGCAAACCCTTTTGGCAAGAAGTCAACACCATCCAGGCAACAGCTGATTAGAAGATGCAGTGCAGGGGCACTTGGGTGGCTCAGCCAGGTGAGCGCTGACTCCAGCTCAAGTCATAATCTCACGGTTGGTGAGTTCGAGCCCCGCATCAGGCTCTGTGCTGACCGCTCAGAGGCTGGAGCCTGCTTCGGATCCTGTGTCTTCCTCTCCCCCTACCCCTCCCCTGCTCGTGCTCTCTCTGTCCCTCTCAAAAATAAAATAAACATAAAAAAAAAAAAAGAAGATGCAGTCCAAACGTAAAGATAAAATGTGGAAAATATACGACTTGCAATCAGTAAAATATGGTAGACAGATGAATAAGTCAATAGAAGAAATGTCAAAAAACCTAGAAAACAAAGACTGGGTACAATTATCCTGATGAGCACTAAGCTATGTATGGAAGTGGTGAGTCACTATATTGTACACCTGAAACTAATATAACACTGTATGTTAACGACACTGAATTAAAAAAAAATTTAAATCAATTTTCTTGGGGTGCCTGGGTAGCTCAATCGGTTAAGTGTCCGACTCTTGGTTTCAGCTCAGGTCATGATCTCACAGTTTCATGGGTTCGAGCCCCATGTCATGCTCTGTGCTGGCAACCCAGAGCCTGCTTGGGATTCTCTCTCTCCCTGTCTCTCTGCCCCTTCCTCACTTGCGCTCTCTAAGTAAATGAATAAACTTAAATAAGTAAATTTTTTAAAAGCAATTTTCTCATCAAAAAAAGAAAACAATACTGGGCATATAATAAAAATGTCAAACAAGAACTTATCATAGAAACATCAAATCAATGACAAAAGGATGCATTTCAATATATGGCATGGGCAAAACAACTAAGAAAAAAGTTAAATCCCTCTATTCTTCTAAAATATATCTTTCTAACCTATAAAGTTAAATTAAAACACTATATAAAAACAAAAAATTAAATGTAATTATTGAAATGGTAAGTAATCTCCAAAGACTGGCTTATGTATTTTTAAAACATATTCTCTACCCATCCAAACCCCCAAAATCCAAAGCATAAGCAAAAATAAAAGGCCAATGTCAAACTGGAAAAAAACTCTACAGTGACAAAACGTTATTAACCTTAAATATTATAATATAAATCATTAAGAAACAAAAATATCCAGAGAAATACACATAGGTTAAGACTAGACAACTGACAAAAAATACAAATGGGCACTTAAATATACCAAAAATGTTCCATTTCACTAATAATGGAAATATAAACTAAAACAATTATAATAATTTATGCTATCAAATAGGCAAAATTTTTAAAAATAGTAATACCCAGTGTTGGCAACGGTACAGGAAAACCAGCACTTTTATACTGATGGTAAACATGAAAACCAAGAAATCTTTCTGAAATGCAATTTAGCAATAGGTAGTATAGATCAAAATCCTTTTATTTTGGTTGTTTTTATTTAAGAGAGAGAGAGGGAGGGAGAGGGAGAGAATCCAAAGCAGGCCCCACACTCAGCACAGAGCCCAACAAAGGGCTTGATCCCACAATCCTGGGATCGTGACCCGAGCTGAAATTAAGAGTCGGATGCTCCAATGAGTCACCCAAGCACACCAAATTCCTTTAAAATGTGCGATACTCTTAAATCCAACGATGCTACATGTAGGAATTTATCCCAGATATGTGCAAAAAGCATATGCAACTACATGTCAGAATTATTTATAATAAAGTTGGAAAACATCTAAACACTCGACAATAGTAGATAAATTAAGTATTTTAATAAATAACAGAACTATAAAATGGAATACAATGCAACTCTTAAATACTATGAACAGTAAAGCCTTCTTTATACTAGTAAAAGATCAGAATGACCTAAATGCCTATTAACAAGGAGCTGGTTTAAAAAACTATAGTGTAGGGATGCCTGGGTGGCTCAGTTGGTCAAGCATCTGACTTCGGCTCAGGTGGTGATCTCACAGTTCGTGAGTTCAAGCCCCGTGTCAGGCTCTACGCTGACAGCTCAGAACCTGGAGCCTGCTTCAGATTGTGTCTCCCTCTCTCTTTGCCCCTCCCCCACTCACACACACTCTGTCTCTCTCTCTCTCTCTCAAAAATAAACATTAAAAAAAAATTTTAATTAAAAAAAAAAAAAAAAAAACACAGGGGCGCCTGGGTGGCTTGGTCGGTTAAGCGGCCGACTTCGGCTCAGGTCATGATCTCACAGTCTGTGGGTTCGAGCCCCGCGTTGGGCTGTGTGCTGACAGCTCAGAGCCTGGAGCCTGTTTCAGATTCTGTGTCTCCCTCTCTCTCTGCCCCTCCCCTGTTCATGCTCTGTCTCTCTCTCTCTCTCTCTCTCTCTCTCTCTCAAAAATAAACATTAAAAAATTTTTTTGATTAAAAAAAAAAAACACATAGTGTAGCAGTCAATGGAATAGCACACAATCATTACAAAGAATGAGGCAGCTCTTTATGTTGATACATATACTTCTCTCTGCCTGAAATGAGCTTTCCCCAGATCCCGCCTTGCTTACTTGCTCCAATGACATTGTATCAGTGAGACTGTCCCTCACCATCTGATACAGAATAGCAACGAGTCCCATCCCAAACGCACTCCCTCTCCCCCTGACCCTGCTGCTCTACTTTTTACCGTCTGGCACACTTCAATTGTTTATTTACTGTCCGTCCTCCCCCGGACGAAAGAAGATCCCTGAAGGCACCACCAATGTCACCACCTATCTGCATCAGTGCCCACACTCCTCTTCTTCATCTGGCACCGGGAAAGATGCATCCCTGTTCTTTTCCTAAGGCTAAACGCTTCACTTGACCTAGGCCCCTTCCTGCACTGCCTTTGCAAGTATTTCCTCCACAATTATCCCCTTTTGCTCCTGTCTTACCATTTTCTCCCCCCAGCACTGGGTCGTTCTCAGTAGCAAACATACCTTAATATCATAAAACGTCCCCCCATCTTATTTCTATTCCTTCACAGCAGAACTCTTTCCTATCTGATCCCTTACTTCTCCTCAACCCACTTTACCTCTGCCATGGTGTTAACAAGGTTACCAGTGAAGTTCTACGCCCTCCTCGAGCCTCAAGCACACGGCCAAGTCTTGGCCCTCCTCCTTCTTGACCTCTGTGTCAGCAACCCTGGACACCACTGACCACTCTCTCTTGAAGCAATCTTCTCTCAGCTTCTCTGAGATCGTAAGCCCCCAAATTTTCTTTCACTTCCATGGCTCCTCCTTCTCCACCAGACCTCTTCTCCACCTACTCACTCCAAGGTGATCCCATCCAGTTTCTGGCTTCAAACGGCCAAGTATATGCTGATGAATGATTTTAAGGTTATTACCTTAAGCTCAAACTTTCTTCTGGGCTTCAGGCCATCAGCTTCACAACATCATCAACTACTGACTTAACACAACAGAACTACGGATTCCTCGTCCCCACTCCCCACCCCCACCCAAGAGCCTGCTCTGTCCATAAGCCTTCCCAGGAAACGTACACCATCCACCCAGCGGCTCACCTCAAAATCCTAAGAGTCATCCTCAACTTCATTCCTTCCCCGCTTACGATGAATTCCTCTGGAAGTCCTGGACTTCCCTCCCTCCACAACAGATCTGCCCTCAGCCATTATCACTAGAGCCCTCGTCGGTCACCACTAGCCTCTTCACAACTCCCCCTTCCACCATTCTTGCCCAGCAGTCTGCCCTCCACCCAGCACCGAGAGCATTCCTTCTACAGCCTAAGCCAAGTCATGTCACTCCGCCCATTAAAGCCTTCCATGTTTCCATTATACTCAGAGTAAAATGCAAAGGCCTTACCAGCGACCTCATAACCAGGCCCGCCCACCTCTCTGACTCCTCTCCTCTTTTATTACCACCGGCCACAATGATCTCCTTGCTGTCCCTCAAACGTGACACGTCTATTCCCATCTCATGACCTTAGAAGGAAGCTGCCCTTCCTTCTGTTTCTTCTCCCCAAATCCTCGGATGTCCACCTCCTTCTCATCTTTCAAATTTCAAACCCAATGTCATCATCGCCCAGCAAGGCCTTTCCCAGTAGCTACCCATCACCTGCAACGTCTTCCTATTTTCTCTCTCCACAAAACCTACCAATATCTGGAATGTACTTGTGGGGAAAGCACAGGTTTACTACTGCTCTCCTCCCAGGAGAAGGGAAGTTCTTTAAAGGTGAGAAGGCTATCTTATTATCCATTTATCCACAGCATGAAAACTGGTGCCTGGCACACAATAAGTACTGAATAAATATTTGTCAACCAAAGGACAGACCATTTTATAACTGAAAATCTGAACTGGGGTAGCTTTTGACATCACCTCCAGTTTATTTTGGTACTATAGTATCAGAAATGGTGAGAACTGGTAAAACTATATCAAGAGCCTGATTGCAAAATGGCTTTTTTAAACCTCTCACCTACTCTGTTGACTAAGACTCCCTAATATATATTAGGGAATGATCTAAATGTGCATTAATGGGAAACTGGCTAAATAAGACGGAGTACAGCCACACAAGAGGTTACTATGCGGCCACTAAAGAGAATGAAAAAGATACCAGCCAACATAAAATACAAGCTGCACAAGTGAGAAGGTTGATGGAAGCCATCAAGTAGCACAATACGTTCAATGAGATCCCTTTGTTTCCAGGTGCACACATACCAGCCTGGATATGCCCAGGGCGATCCCTCGAGGGCAATCCTGAAAGTGGTTACCTCTCCAGAATAAGGTGGAGGCTGAACTTCACATTTATTATTAGAAAGATAAAAAGTGCCAGGAACTACTTTTGACTTCACAGTTTAGAGCTCACCACTTGTATTTCATGAAGGGCTTCAAAATTTCGAGCTATTTAAAAAACACACCTCTTTTTTGTAAATGATGCATCATCTAGTGAGGAAGAGGAGGGGTCGGGGTCTCAGGAGAACCGTCAGGAACGCAGGCTGGCTCGTTCTTCATAGGTTTAACCCCCTTCTCTACCCCTTCCCTCTATAAGGACTGGGGCGCATAAAGCATTGCTTTTATAACCCTCCATGCAGTTTGGGGTTGGAGGAGACACGGGACATGTGGTACAGGCTTAGTCAATAGCAAATTCATTAGTGAATTTGCTTTCCTAATTAAAAGGAATAGATATAACGGAACAATCCTTTCCCCCGTATTCATGTCTCAAATGTACACGTGATGCCTGGAACCACGGGACCCGTCTTGTAATTGTGGAATAAGAGCCGAGGTGCAGATGAAAAGATGCCAACAGTGTGGATGTCCAGTGACTTTACCCAACAAATGACACAAGAAACATAAACCTCTCTTCATTTAAGGTACAGTGAGCTGGGTTCTGCTACCTACAACCAAAACAACTCCTAACTGATATTCTTGGGAATGTCTCATTGAAAGAAATTGAAAACAAAAGAAAAATTTGATGTGGAATTAGAAAACTGTTAACACATCAGAAATGTAGACTGCAAACCAATTCCCCTCTTTAAGGTCTCTATTCTGAATTTTTTAAAAAAAGGAAAAAAAAAAAAAAACTACTAGGAAGAAACAGAAAAAAGAGAAAATTATAGTCAACATCAACTCCATAAAAAAGACTTCAGAGAGGTGCCCGGCTGGCTCAGTCCAAGTGGAACATGTGACTCTTGATCGCGGGGTCATGGGTTCTAGTCCCACACTAGGCACAGAGATTACATTAAGCAAACAAACAAAAAACAAAAACTAAAAAAGACTTCAGAATGAAACATTCACAATGTATACGCATAATAAAGATAAACTCACAGAGTGAGACTGAAGTCCAATCAATGCTGGGGCTGTTCTGGACTAATGCTCATTGTTCGATAAATTTCTTTAAGTAACAGCAGGGCGGTATCTTCAGATTCCCTATCACAAAGAAAAGAACATTTTTACTTAACAGACCATGAGTAGAAATCAACCTCTATGCATAAAGGTGAAAAATGCAACTTTTGTTCTAGTCAACCTACCTAGGAAAGGCAAATGAAAATAAAGTAGTGTAGCCTTAAAGCTGCCCTTAAAAACTGGATGGATACCGATCAGCTACAAAACAGCTGTGCCGCAATATGAAAGGGTGGCTTTTCAAAGTCCCCACCGCTCTCATTCTGTGAAAGGTATCCCTATAGAAACAGTGTGCAAGTACCAAAGGCCTGTGGTCAAAGTCAGATGACACACTGCCATCTTGTGGACAACAAACTAAAGGGGGAAAATACTGATTCTGCATACACGGCCACTGAAATTAATATTCCATCCCAAGTGACAAATCCGCAAAAGAGTCTCCCTAAAACTACTGTATGTGCTGGCACCTAAAGGCCACGGGAATGTTATCAAAGAAGACGACACTTACCAATAGCATAAATGACTCTGAAGAGCGAAAAGATATTCATTAAAACTCTCTATTGGCTTTTCTTGAAGAACGTAGTCAATTCGGCGGCCTCCGTTTAGCATTCCCACCTTTCCTAAGTAGTCCTCATCCTTGGAAAAATCTGGACTTTCAACAATCTTTTCTGCTAGAATTTAAACCATTTCAATATCAAAGTCAATCACTTAATCATTATCCTTTGACTTTAGCTGACTTTCTGGGCTCAAGAGAATATCGCTTGCCACACGTAGCGACCTGGGGAGCTACCAGGCTCCCTTCCCATTCCTCCAAAGAGCCGGGGGAAGGAAGAGGGGCTGGTTACCCGAGAGAGAGGAGAAAGAGCCAACGAGCTGACAGCAGTTTTGAAGAAAAGGGGTGAGAGAGTTGCAGAAAGAAAGGAAACAGAATTAGAATCTGAGTCAAAAAACATCACGGCACAAAGACCTGACTATGCAGGTAAAGTCTACAACATAATGACACAGTTCAACAACAGCAAGGTAACTTCTCACAGCGAGCGGGCCTTTAACATGCCTGAATACGAGCTTAGCTCTCAACTCTGACATGCCATTCTGGCCTTAGGAGTTTCGACAAAAATTTAAGATTGCAGAGTAAAAAAGTCCAGCAACTATCAGGCAAAACTCCAGGAAAAGGCCGACGTGCATTCTGAAGCAGTTTATCAGAACAGATTTTCCTTTGTAGGAAGAACATTTTAACAAAAGAGACTAGAATGGAAAGGCCTCATTGAGCAATTCGTAAGTATTATGTTTACAAACGACATTTGTACTAGAAAATGCCTCAAAGGTTAAATTTACCTTCAACGACTTGTTTTTCTTCTTCTTCTTTGATCTGATTGGCCACCTTTTCCAGTTCTTCCTGAAGCTGAGCTGAAGAGGTGTGAGCTCGGGCAAACTCGTTCAACGTCTGCCAAGCGCTTTTCAGGGAGCTGATGAAGCCCTGCTTTAAATCAGATCCCATACGAGAGAGACTGTCTTTCAACTCTAAAGAGATTAAGACGACATATCAAGTGAATTAGGCACTGGGTAAAATTCTGTACCACGAAAATTAAAACAAAAGTTAACACCGTCCTCAGACAGGTTAAGACCCCCTCAAGGCCTTAAACGCCAACCACACGGGAGTTTCTCAGCCAAGAACTTTCAACATATAAAAATGTCTTGAGGAGTCTTACTCTGTCATTTTTTTAACAACTAAAGCTAATCCAGCCAAAATGTATACATTTCCTCTCTCCAAAAAAGAAAAGAAAAGAAGAGAAAAGAGTTCAAATACCATAAAAATTCATGTGCTTTTTTTTTTTTTTACCGTAAGTTAGAAGAAAAAAAAATAGACCCGTAAGATTTAAAAGATGACTGCTTTTCTAATCTGTAATGGTAAAATGGTTTTGAGGATTTGAGATTCTGACATAACCACAATTTAACTTCTTTAAAAATGAAAAAACTCCTGCCCCTTCAACCTTTTCTACTTCAGTCTAATAAATCCTATTTGAACTCAAGGTATTTGAGTATCAAATTTCTCATTTTAAGTCCAAAAGAGTTAAATACATTTTTATTTATTTTTTACTGTTTATTTATTTTGAGAGAGAGAGAGAGAGCAAGTGAGTGCAAGTGGAGGAGGGGCAGAGAGAGAGAGAGAGAAAGAGAATCCCAAGCAGGCTCCACGCTGTCAGCACAGAGGTAGATGCGGGGCTCGAACTCACAAGCCTCAAGATCATGACCTGAGCCAAAATCAAGAGTCAGACAGACACTTACCCAACAGAGCCACCCAAGTGCCACAAAAAAGAGGTAAATGTTTTTTAAAAGCATGATGTAAGCAAAAAAAAAAAAAAAAAAAGAAAGGAAACCCCCACTTTCAAATAAAAAGGCATGATCACTTTCCTCGCTCTTCTGTGCTACACTCCCATCCTTTCCACCCAGACCTTTAAACCTATGAGTAATATACACCCTTAACTGGCATAAGAGAAACCTAAAGCCCACTTGGAATTATTATCGATCCACTATGTTTAATGAACATTTTTAAAGGGAAAAGTTTATCCTGTTAGCAAGGACATGACAGCTCACTTAACTTAGCATAGGGTTTATTTCCTGATTGTTGGTCCTTCGTTCATGTTACTCGGCTTCCCAACTCCAAAAATTATGACCAAACTCTATCAAAATCTATGCATCTCATCATTTTATTACCAACTTCCCCCATTCCTAAGTATCTCAACCATTAGAACGCCATTTCAAGGAAAAAGTCAACAAAGAGAAGCAACGCATTCAAAACCTTTCTTCACAGTTCCTCTGAATGTTCTAATAAATGGGTTCTAAACACAGCAGCCATTTCAATAACACTAATTCCATTAAGAAAGAACTTAGTGTTAACGTTTTCATAATTCAATTACAAATGACAGGAAACACCTAATTCATTAGGACTGACAGATTCCAAAATGACAAGAAGGAAACAAGTTTTTACAGTATTTGCTTTTTACCTAAATGAAGTCTTTTTCTGCCTTTGTGATGGGGAATGAGAACTGCTTTCAGGTCCAAATCTGGAACAATCATAGGCTCTAATCTATACGCCACTGGATCAAGCTGCAAAGGGAAGAATTGGAAATTCAGGAAAAGCTGTTTTATCTTGAGTTACGTAGCTCAGTTGGGCGACCAAACGGATAACCAGCAAACCAGAGATTTTGATTTCTTCCCCCAGGTTATTCTGGTATATTACCAGTCTAATTATACTGGTAATTATAAGGAGACTTCCACGTTTGTGGGTAAAATTACTTTGCAAGCAAAACAACAGAACTATTTCCTTGAACAAAGGCTCTCCGGTAGAGAAGTGTATTGGAAAGCATCAGACTGTTCTCTATTAGGACAGAGAGCTGAGCTGTATGTACCTCAAAATCAGAGTTAGTTCCTAAGAAATAGGGATCTGAGAAGCTATTAGGATGATCCAGATAGGTGTTTCTATGTGGGTGTTTCATCTTCTCCAAAATAAAAAGTAATTCAATTCACTCACTGGATGATAAATATTGAAGAATCCTTTACAGGTGGGAAGCCTGTAGTTCTCATCTATCCTATCCACTCCTCGAATAGTGAGAAACATACCAATTGGAGATCCCAAGGCAAAGAAAATCTCTGGTTCAAAGTCTAATGAGTTGTAAACAACAGAAACCTAGGAAGAATCAAAAATAATGAAAGATCATCATTCCAATGGCATAGAACAGAAAATTCACAAGTTCAAACTGGAACTGCACTTAATTAAAATCACCTCGACATAGATGATGCCATTCTAGGTGCGGCTTGTGAGGCTTATAATCACTGTCACAGCTATTTTAAAAGGGCCTAAAAACTCTCTCTTTAAAATCTTCACAGGCTTCTCCATCTTCTGCTATATTTCTCCTTGTTGTACAGCATAGTATGTACAGTACACAGTAAGCATTACATTTACTTTGGTTATAAATTACCCTTAAAACTGCAGACTCTAGCTTCAAACTGCCTGGGTTTGAATCCTGGCTCCACGCCTCACTATGTGACCTTGGGCAAGTTTCTTAACCTCTCTTGCCTTAGCCTGTTTCCTTGCCTATAAAATGGGGATCATAACAATGCCAAACTCATAATGGGGTTAAAAAATCAAGAACCTAATCCACATGAAGTGCTAAGCACAGGGCCTGGCGTTCGCCAACTGCTACTTCTATTCCGGCTACCACCTTCGTTTGTTCAAGCAAGTTGCTTTCCATTAGGAAAACGATGTGCCCCCAAAGAGCTGTTTTGGGACAGCTTGCATGTAGTGTCGCAGCCCGCTGAGAACTGTCGAGATTAAGAAAAAGCACCTACATTGGTGCCACTCTACAGTTTACAAAGCTCTTCTGTTTGCTGCTCAGTGGCAGGATACAGGCCTTTGTCACCCGAGTACCCTGAGAAGGAAGAACAATCCCCACGTGCACGACAGAGGCCCACTGAAAGGGATGTAGGCAAGATGATCATGTCACCCCTTGGATGAAGATGTCACTTCTCGGATGAAGACGGTTAAGCTCAGACAGGTGGCACCACTCACCCGAGAGCACTCAGCCGGGGTGGCAGAACGAGGACTTCTCATTCCCACTCCGATGCACCCTCGACTACACTAGGCTGCCCCTTCCAACAAAGTGTGGACTGCACACGCCTTGGCTTGTCCTTATATGTGCAAATTCAATGGTTTCTGCTACTGATGAGGGCCACACAGGATGTGCTCCCAAGATTACCCACTTCCCCCAGCTCCAGACAAGAAAAGAAGAAGAAAATCCAAAGTTAAAAGGAAAAATACCAACCAGAGAAGGTTTTTACCACACAGATGACAAAGACCAAATACCCTTAATATACAGAAACTCTTCGATATCTGTGAAGGGAAAAAGAACTCAGCAGGAAAGTAGGTAAAATCAGCACTTCTACAAAGAAATCATGCCAAACAGACCTACGAGCCAACAGCTAACTTGTCTAGTGCTCAGAAACACAGCGAGGCGCCATTGTCCCCACAAGGTTATCAGATCAATGAAATACTAGAAAGAAAGTAAAAGTCCTCTGTTTTCACGATAAAGTTATTTCTTCAGAAGAAAGAGACCAAAGTGACAGCACTGACTATCCGTAAAGGAGCCATGTGTAAAGGGTAGCACCGGTGTCAGTGAGGAGACCGGACAGTGAGGAGACCGGACAGTCAATGCTATAAACTGCTAGCCAGAGTACAAACCAGCACAGCCTTTTCAGGGGCAAGTAGACAGAACTACCAGAATTTTGTGTGTACGTTCTTGGGCCCAGCTATCCCACTTGTACTTATTTAGCTAAAGGAAATAACGAAGAACGTGCACAGAAAATTGGTTTAAAAGTGTTTATCACTGGGTGGCTCAGTCAATTAAGCATCTGACTTCGACTCAGGTTATGATCTCAAGGTTGGTGAGTTCGAGCCCTGCATGGGGCTCGCTGCCATCAGCATGGAGCCCGCTTCGGATCCTCTGTCTCCCTCTCTCTCTGTCTCTCCCAGGCTCATTCTCCCTCTCTCAAAAATAAATATTAAAAAAAAAAAAAAAAAAGTGTTCATCACCGGATTACTTAAAAAGGTGGAAAACCAGAAACTGCCTACATGTCCGATGTTATGGGTGAACTGTGTCCCCCACAAGATACATAGCACTTCCTCAGACCTTATTTGGAAATAGGGTCTTTGCAGTGGTAATCAAGTTATAATAAGGTACTCAGGTGGGCCCTAATCCAACATGATTGGTGTTACTATAAAAAGGGGAAATCTGGACAAAGAGACAGACACATAGAGGATGCAGACACAGGAGGAGCCATGTGAAAACAGATGCCTGGAGAGCTACATCTATAAGCTCAGGAGCCCCTGGAGGGCCGCCAGAAGCTGGATGAGGCAGGAAGCGTTCTTCCCCGTAGGTTTCAAAGAGAGCGTGTCCTACTGACACCTGGCTAGACTTCCAGCCTCTAGAACTGAGACAATAAGTTTCCATTGTTTAAAGCCACCCAGCGTGCGATAGATACTTTGTTACAGCGGCCCGAGCAAGCTAATACATCCGGTAACAAGTAAGTGACAAAATAAATCATTATCTTTCCAAACAGTAATACAAGGCAGTCATTAAAAATGACAGAAATATTTAGACATGGGAATATATTCATAATATAGTGTTTGAAAATAGCAGTAGAATGTTTTGGTAAAACACTATGTAGTATTTTCCCATTTTTATTAAAGCATATATATATAAATATATGCTTAAATAAAAGTCTAGAAGGGCTTGTTCAAACACTTCACAGTGATTAGTTCTGGCTAAGGAGAATATGACGTTATTTCTTTTCTCTTGCTTAAGCAGAGTTTCTTGGCTTTCCGGCAACAAGCCTGCACACAGGCTATTGTCCACACTGCCCCATAGGCCTTTGGGTAACAGACCCTACTTGCCCACATTGGCCCACCCCCCACAGAGGTGGCATGTGACTTGGGCTGGGTGATATCAACTTGTGCCCCATTCCCCAGGCAATATGAATTGGCCAAAATGGACTTATAACCCAAACTAGGTCAAGTAAATTTTCCTAACTGGACCAACCAGGGGAGATTCCTTTTCCTGTGGTCATAAAGCTATAAGGAAAGGAACATACAGTCAATGACACCCATGAGCCCAGGTTCATGGAGAAGGCCAACTACCAGAGAAGGGCATGCAGTGAGAGTGTCCTGGTCACAGGGAGTCCCTGGTGCCACAAATCTTCTATCCTCTGATCCTTCACAGTTAAATGAGGAAATACCTGCCCTTCATTTGCTAAAGTATGCTCAAGTTTGCTCATGTTTAAAAAGAAAGACATTTTAGAGGCGCGTGGGTGGCTCAGTAGGTTAAGCATCCAACTCTCGATTTCCTCAGGTCATGATATCACGGTTCATGGGTTCGAGCCCCCACATCAGGCTCCACGCTGACAGTGCAAAGCCTGCTTAGGATTCTCTCTCTCATTCTCTCTGACCCTTCCGCATTCTCGCTCTCAAAATAAATAAATAAACTTAAAAAATAATAATAAAGGGTTCCTGGGTGGTTCAGTCAGTTAAGTGTCCAACTTTGGCTCAGGTCATGATCTCACAGTTTCTTGAGTTCAAGCCCCACGTTGGGCTCCACGCTAATAGTGTGGAGCCTGCTTGAGGTTCTCTGTCTCCTTCTCTCTCTCTGCCCCTTCCCCATGTGAACTGTCTCTCTCAAAGTAAATGAATAAACATAGGACACCTGGGTGGCTCAGTCGGTTAAGCATCCAACTTCGGCTCAGGTCATGCTCTCACAGCTTATGGGTTCGAGCCCCATGTCAGGCTCTGTGCTGACAGCTCAGAGCCTGGAGCCTGCTTGGGATTCTGTGTCTTTCTCTCTGCCCCTCCCCCGCTCATGTTCTGTCTCTCTCTGACTCTCAAAAATAAATAATAAAAAATAAATAAACTTAGTAATAAATAAAAAGAAACACATTTTAAAAAATGCAATCTTTATCAGTGAATTGGGTTAAAAGCTTGAATAGACTGTAATAAACACCTTGTTCCATTTTCTGCCTTCTTTAAATCAGTCATGAATTCCTTTATGATAAGGAACCTTAGAGACCCAACTATAAATACACTCAAAAATACAATGTCTATAAAGATTTTAATACTCCCAAGCCACTGAGATACAAGTATAGTAAAGTATACTATTAAATGAAGCACCACTGACTCCTTGGTTTTTATAGAAATTTTCTGGAAAAAAAAAAAAAAAAGAAAATTTTTCTCCGAGGGAAGAATTGTGAATACTAAAAACTGTAAGTCAGGTGAATGCAGCAAGTTTCACAGGAATCTAAGGATATATCAGTCTCCCCTCATCCAAGGGGATACACTCCAAGACCCCCAGTGGATGCCTGAAACCTCAGAAAATCTGGTACACTATACACCACGTCTTTGCCTACACATACATACCTACGACAGTTTAATTTATAAATTAGGTACAGTAAGACATTAACCACAATGACAATAAGACGGAACAATTGCAACAATATACTATAATAAAAGTCATGTGAACGTAGTGTGTCTCTTTTGAAATATCTTCTTGCACTGCACTCAGCCTCTTCTTGTGATGATGTGAGATGATAAAAGGTCTACGTGATGAGATGAGGTGGGGGGAATGACGTAGGCATGTGACGTAATGTTAGGCTACTGCTGACCCTCTGACCATGTATGTCAGAAGGAGGATCGTCTGCTTCCAGGTCACGGTCGACCTGGAGTCACTGAAAACTGCAGGTAACTGGCGTCTACTGTGTTCAGAACATAATTTTCTTTCTAAGTACTGCCACTCTGTTGCTGATGCCTATGAGAGACTAATACTATAAAACATAAAGTACTGCTACAAAATAATGGAAAAACTGAAATGAAAACAATTTCAAAAGTAGTAACATTCAGCACACAATCCCTTATTTGGAACATTTCCATGAAAGAAGCATACAATCCTACTGAATGCAAATCAGTTTTCTCCATCGCCCCCCATAAATGTTGAATTTTTAAAGAATTTAAAGCCAACTCGGGGCGCCTGGGTGGCTCAGTCGGTTAAGCGTCCAACTTTGGCTCAGGTCATGATCTCGCGGTCCGTGAGTTCGAGCCCCACGTCGGGCTCTGTGCTGACAGCTCAGAGCCTGGAGTCTGTTTCAGATTCTGTGTCTCCCTCTATCTGACCCTCCCCTGTTCATGCTCTGTCTCTCCCCGTCTCAAAAATAAATAAAACGTTAAAAAAAAAAAATTAAAAAAGAATTTAAAGCCAACTCAAATAAAAAAGATACACGATTCCAATATAAAATTTGCAGCCCTAATCAACATATAAACTTACCTGTCCAGTGCCAACTTCAAAAGACTCATAATCAACATGCACAGAAGACACATAAGCACCAACTGGAAGTTTCCTCTTGGACTCATTAGATTCTGAGGGGAGAGAAGCCATCTCTTTAGCTTTCTGAGCACTTTCCTCTTGCCCTTTTGTCGAAGCAGCCATCACTGCCTTCTTTTCTGATGCTGCTTTTTTCTGTTCCTGTGAAACACCAACAATTCATAACATAACCTTGAGGAAAAGTTCAGTTAATCAGCTATCACTATGGAACACGTTATGTTGATGGTAAGGAATCCTCAGTCATTTCTTAGGCAGTGTGGTGATTAGAGAAATGTCCTTTTTAGAGACACACACTAAATATTTAGGGAAGAAACACCAGGATTTCTACAATTTACTTTAAAATTCTTAAGAAAAAAGGGGCGCCTGGGTGGCTCAGTTGGTTGAGCATCCGACTTTGGCTCAGGTCATGATCTCACAGTTCATGAGTTCGAGCCCTGCATCGGCTCTGTGCTGACAGCTCAGAGCCTGAAGCCTACTTCAGATTCTGTGTCTCCCTCTCTCTGCCCCTTCCCTACTTTCTCTCTCTCTCTCTCTCTCTCTCTCCCAAAAATAAATAAACATAAATAAATAAAATGCTTAAGAAAAAAATGACTAAGAGACTAAGAAAAACAGCAAAACAGCAACAGTTAAATCTAAATACTGGCTATCATTATACTATTCACTCTACTTTTCTTTTTTTTTTTTTTAATATATGAAATTTATTGTCAAATTGGTTTCCATACAACACCCAGTGCTTATCCCAAAAGATGCCCTCCTCAATGCCCATCACCCACCCTCCCCTCCCTCCCACCCCCCATCAACCCTCAGTTTGTTCTCAGTTTTTAAGAGTCTCTTATGCTTTGGCTCTCTCCCACGCTAACCTCTTTTTTTTTTTTTTCCTTCCCCTCCCCCATGGGTTTCTGTTAAGCTTCTCAGGATCCACACAATCACTCTACTTTTCCATAGAACTTAGATTTTTAATAAAAAATGCCAACTTCTTCCTTTATGGTCTCAACTTTAGACAGATTAAAGTACCATATAATTGTAAAATACATACTTCCCATAAAGATATGAATTTGGGGAGAAATTTCTTCATTCAACATGTTTACACCCATCATGTCTACATGGAGCCACTGACCAATTTTCCTCAAAACCATTTTGGGAAGAATGGACGAGCACCCTACAGCTAGAGTCACACAATGGAAAAACTACTCAGAGATAAAAAGGAATGAACTGCAAATGTTGCAACAACTGGATGAATCTGAGAAACATGATTGTGAGTAAAAGAAGCCAGATACAAGAATATATGATGCTGATTCCATTTATGTGAACTTGAAGAGCCAGCAAAACTCCACAATGATGGGAAACCGAAGTAGTAATCACACGGCAGGAGGAGTGGACTACAAAGAAGCATGAGAGAATTATCTGATGGCAGAAATGTTCTAACTCCCATCTTAGGTGGTGATTACACAGGTGCAAAAACGCTCAAAACTTCCCGCGCTGAACAGAAGACCCACGTATTTCCATGAGTAAGGAAGTAACCAAAGCCTCTGTGGAACAGGTGTGCCTCTGCAGTAATGAGATCAAGTCCACTCACACTGGTTTGTGAGCGCAGCCTGACACAGCAGCCCGACGGAGTCAGAGGAACGTGAGCAGCTGCCACGGGTGGACTGGCCTGTTCACCACAAGCCCACATCTCAGCAGCCCTCGCTCGCCAGGCCGCGCATGACTGCCTAAGTCTCTGCTTAAAAGGGCGCCTCAACAAAACTTAGCTGGCCAACCGATCTTGTCTATTAAGGACTTCCAAACACCAGGAAATCGGGAATCAAGTCTAACTGGTTAATTCTTTTTTTTTTTTTTTAACATTTATTTATTTTTGAGACAGAGAGAGACACAGCATGAACAGGGGAGGCGCAGAGAGAGAGGGGAACACAGAATCGGAAGCAGGCTCCAGGCTCTGAGCCATCAGCCCAGAGCCCGACGCGGGGCTCGAACTCGCGGACCTCGAGATCGTGACCTGAGCCGAAGTCGGACGCTTCACCGACTGAGCCACCCAGGTGCCCCACTAATTGGTTAATTCTTTAGCAAAAAGAGAATACAGAACTCTCTGCCAGCCTTCTTTTCCACTTCCCAACACACCCCCATCATCTCTCACTGAGTCACTGAATAATCACAATGACTGCTCTGAGATGTGTAACAGCCCCTCACTGCCCCACTGCCCGACAGCAGGGGTTCGCGAACCGCGTCCCCTCAGAAACTGGAGCAAGAGGTTTACGGGGGCTATATGAAACTATGGCCCAATTCACACACACAAAAATTTTTTTAATGAAGTCAATCCAATTTAAAAATGGGCAGCGGATTTAAATAGACATTTTCCCCTAGAAGACACACATACACATGGCAAACAGGTACACGAAAACATGTTCCACATCACTCATCATCAGGGGAATGCAAATCCAACGCACAATGAGGCATCACCTAACAACTGTTAGAATGGCTATCGTCAACAACGGCAAGAGATAACTAGTGTTGGAAATAACGTGGAGAAAAGGGAAAGCTTGTGCACTGTTCATGGCAATGTTACCTGGCGTAGCCACTACAGAAAACAGTATGGAAGTTCCTACCAAAATTAAAAGTAGATATACTATATGATATCTAGAGGGATAACCAAATCAAACAAAATCACGGTCTCGAAAAGACATCTTCTACCCCCATGTTCATTACAGCATTTTTTACACAACAGCCAATATATGAAAGCAACCTAAGTGTCCACTGATGGATGAATGAATAATGTTTTGGTGGGTGTGTGTATAAATCTGTGTGTGTGTGTATCTGTGTGTGTATATATACACGTAGGAATAGTATCTATCAACAAAAAAGAAAGGAATCTTACCACTTGCAACATGGATGGACCTTGAGGGCATTATGACAGGTGAAATAAGAAAGAGAAACACAAATGCTATATGATCTCACTTAAGTGTGGAATCTAAAAATCAACAAACTTATAAAACTTGAGAACCATTTGGTGTAGCCAGAGATAACGGCTGGAGGGTACGAGAAATGGGTAAAGGGGGTTAAAAAGTACAATCTTCCAGGTATAGCATTTAAAAAAACCTTTTTAACCAAGCTGATAATAGAATTGTTTCAATTTTAAGCTGACCTCCAATTTTTTTTCCTTTAGCCCTCCATATCAGCCAGTAGGCCCTAGCCAATAGCAAAAGAAAGTAAATGTTAATGGCAAAACCAGGAAGGAATCAAAATGTTAAAAACTCATTTATCACAGACACATTGCTCATGGCTGAAATTTTATAATGTGGTTTATGGTACATATTTTTAAATTTTAACATGTCTAAAATAAAAATTAAACTTCAGACTAAACAGATGATTTGATACTAAGTCGTAATTTGTGACAGAACTAATAAGCAGGAGAGTATTTCATGGTATTTCTTTAAAAGCACCATGACTTTTATGGCACCTAGGTGGCTCAGTTGGTTACACATCCAACTCTTGATTTTGGCTCAGGTCATGATCTCCTGGTTTTTGAGATCAAGCCCTGTGTCGGGCTCTGCATTGACAGCTTGGAGCCTGCTTAGGAGTCTCTCTCCCTCCCTCTCTGCCCCTCCCCCTGCTCACATACATATGCACTCTCCCTCTCTCTCAAAATCAATAAATAAACTTTAAAAAAAAAAAGTACCATGACTTTCATGGCCATAAAAACATGCTTGAGAACCACTCCCTTATAAAAGAAAATCCAAACTCCAACACCTGCCACTCCTGCCTCCAGGAACCTTTGTCCTACAGTATTCCCAATTCACCTGTTTCAGCCCCAGGAAAACACAAGCCCACTCCTGGAAAGCCATCTCCCCTAATCCTCTCTCTCCTTCAAGCTCAAGCATCGGCATTTAGAGGAGTCTTCTCTCCCCATTCCCAGCCCCTTCTCCCCAGGCCAGAAATACCACCCCTCCCCTGGCTGACAGCACAGACGACGCTCTGTTCCAGGACCGATGCATCATTTGTGGTCAAATCTCTGCCCCTAACTAGACCACATAACCTTGTTCGTCTCCAAATCCCAAATACCGAGCATGGTGCCTGACCCAAAAGATATTCATAAGATGCCGAATAACTCAACTACACAAGCTAATCGTAACAAATCAGTTCTATGACTTTATAGTCCTATTGCGTATAAAGTGACGTATGTGAAGTTCCAAACACGGGACACAAACAGAAGAACCACAGAAATTCAAAAGATGGAAGGATCAACAGAGACCATGATAACAACAATAAAAATAAAGTAGCCACCCTAAGTGCTAATTTTTCTAAGCATTGAGAAAATCTGTCAAATTAATTTGATTAATAAATGAAAATTAAACAAGTGAGTTTTTCCCCAGTTGTTCTATTTCTTTCTGCATGCTTTTTAGTTGTGGCTTTGTTTTGTATTGTTAAGAATTTTTGCTTTTTGGTTGTTACTAATTTAATGAGATTTTACTGGTCTGTTCTTGTTTCTTTAGATGGTAAGGCCTGAGAAGGGAGAACACGAGCTAACGTTTACTGGGGGCAGAGCCGACACGTATGACTTCATCCTCACTGCAGCTCTGTAAGGAAGGTTTTACAAATGAGGGAAACAAAGGATCCGAAAAGTGAAGCAAATTGCTCATGAGTAAGTAGCCAGTAAGGAGTTGAACTGGGAACTAGGGTGACCAATCCATCTTCCTGTCCAGGGCCTACCCAGTGTTTGCACCAGGAAATCCCCAAATACCAATTTTAAAACTGCAAGTCCTTTGGCCTGGGAATTCTCTCGGTTCCAGGAAAATCAGGATGGTCAGTTACCCTAACTAGGACTGAAATTCAGCTCTGGCTGCCTCCAAAGTCTTGGCCTCCGTCAACATGACTGTGCCCTCGGGCAGGGAGCACACCCGCTGGCCTAACCATACCAGTATCAACGCAAACTTCCAAAATACAAAGGAGCTAGTCAAAGATGGGTTTGGGTTTCTATTTTTAGGGCAGAAATCAACTTTACCAGTTTAACCGCTTTCTGTTTTACAAAGTTAGCTATCTTCTTTCTGGGTCCAAGGGGTATGCCCATCTCCTTCAGGTCATCAACTGTGCACATAAGCTTTAAAAGGAAACAGATAAGCACATTAGTTAATTGGTCTAATGACAGATGAGCTGCAACCGAAATAAGAAAATGATAACAAGAACCCGTATCACTGAAAGCAATCTAAGATCCAGTCGATTTTTTAAAAGTCCATTTGTTTTTAAATCATGGATTAATTTAGGTTGTAAAATCTGGGGCCTCCACATCTAAACCATTCTATTTATTTTTGGCTGAAAATACATGCGTGTTGTACAAAATTCAAAAGCTACAGTCGGGCAGACAATGAAGTCTCTCCCCTCCCCTCCTGTCCTCACCACCCCTCTCAGGAGCCACTGCTGACAATCTGCTCTCCTTCCAGAGACACCTTCTGTATATACAACACCTATGTGGTTTTCCTTGTATGTGTAGCCTGCTATACAAACAGGACTAAACTGTGCGCTTTTCTCGTAACATACCTTAGGAATCACTTCACACCAGTATTTCTGACACCACCTTATTTATTCACAGCTGCAGGTATTCCATTGTGTGCATGCACCATTAATTATTTCACTGGTGCCCTACTGGTGGACATGGAAGGTGTTTCTGAGGTTTTGCTATTATAAACAGTGCTGCAGTGAATACCCTTGTAGAAATTCTCGTGTAGGGGCGCCTGGGTGGCTCAGTCGGTTACGTGTCCAACTTCAGCTCAGATCATGATCTCACCATTCGTCAGTTCGAGCCCCAAGCCCCACATCGGGCTCTGTGCTGACAGCCCAGAGCCTGGAGCCTGCTTCCGATTCTGTGTCTCCCACTCTCTCTCTGTCCCTCCCCTGCTTATGATCTTTCAAAAATAAACATTAAAAAAAAATATATATATATATAATAGTTTTTTTTAAAAATTCTTCTGTGAACACTTTTTTTTTTTCCTTCACCTATCTTCCTACTGTGTTGATGGGCTTTGTGGAACTATTTTGTAGGAGCTTTAAATAATAAGGAAATAAACTCTTTGCCCAGAAAGGATGTTCCAAATATTCTTCTTAATCTATTGCTGGCCGTTAGATGTTGTTTAGGGCATCTCCTGCTATGCAATTTTTCTCTTATGGCTTCTGGGTTTTGTGTCCTACTTAGAAGCATTCCCAGATTATACTAAAAAACAAAACTCCTGCCTTCCATTTTTTAAACATGTAAGTTTCTGCATTATCTGAAATGTATTATGATGTAAGAATGTTCAAACCATTCTTAATGTTTGATCTTACATACAGGAAAAACAATTTTAAACAGAAACGAACGAAACTATCATCGGTACCAGAGATTCCATGTCAATCTTTTCCTTTTCAAAAGTGCTAACATATTCAGAGAGGCTAAGTGCTTCCAGAGTTTCTTGCAAACTTAGGACTTCTTCATTTTCAACATCAAGGTCACAAGACTCATCCAAAGTCAGCTTTGACTCTTCAGGCATCTCAAAAAAAAAAAAAGTCAAGGGAACATTACAAAGCTCAGAAAAACTTCCGCAAAATGTCTCCTGACCTACAGAAAATCTTAAACAATTTTGCTCCACAAAGAAATCCATTTTAGGTAATTTATCATCCAAAGTTTGAATATTCTGAAAAAGAATATAAATTTAATAAATCATTCTCACTCCTGTTTTCTACAGTAATTTGCTTAACATTTTTTAAAATCCTAAACTTTCTCTCACATTTAAATTTATGATCCAGAAGAAAGAAAAGTGAGAAACTCCAACAAGCTACATGATCCTATCATACCTATAAACCTCAGGATAATCTGATTTATAAAAACATTTCAGGAGCACCTGGCTGGCTCAGTCAGAAGACTATGACTCTTGATTTCAGGATTGCGAGTTCAAGCCCCACGGTGGGTGTAGAGATTGCTTAAATAAATAAACTTTAAAAAAAATTTTTTCTGGGAAAGTTCAGACTTTAATAAACTCTTCAGCTTCACTTCTAAATCTGAATGTTAATCAGGCCATACCTGCTTTTCCTGAAAATGTGGCTGCTTCACAACTCCATTAGCAACAGCAAAAGGCCCAGGAGACTTTGACAAATTCAAATCTTTTTGATTAGATAGGATGTCAAATAATATTAAAGAACCTAGAAAAAAAAATGCGTTTTGCTTTATAATGTACTAATAATTTTGTAACGCTAATTATCATTTTTTTTTACAAAGTCCCTAGGCAGAAGTCATACAAAAGTTAAATGTCATTCAAGATCTGATCATCAATATCATTGTTTTACCAAATAGCAAAATAAACTAAAATACAAAGCATTCCTAGGTAATTGAAAAGCAAAAGCAGAATCTAACTAGACTCACCGCATTCATGTCTGCCCTTTATAAAACTTAAAACCTGGGGCACCTGGGTGGCTCAATCGATTGAGCATCTGACTTTGGCTCAGATCACAACCTAATGGTTCGTGGGTTTGAGCCTCGCGTTGGGTTCTGTGCGGACAGCTCAGGGCCTGTAGCCTGCTTCGGATTCTGTGTCTCCCACTGTCTCTCTTCCTGCCCCACTCACACTCCGTCTCTCTCTCAAAAATAGACATTAAAAAAAGAATTAAAAAAAAATTAAAACCTGTAATTCTAAATCTCACACTAACACTGTCACCCTCTCTAAAAGCAGTGAGGACTCAACAAAAATCATGTTTAAAATGTGGATATTTGACGGTTTTACCTAAACTGTGACCAGCAACAGAGACTCCTCCTTTAAAGTCTGGATTCCGACTCATAAAAAGTGCATGTAGACGGTTGATCTCCATGCTCACTTTTTCCACAATCGTCTGACAGTAGGTGGGGCTATTGTAAAATAAAATATCTAGCAAGGTTTCATTGGTAAAGTGACGAAACCGACCAATACTTGGTAAGGTGATTTTCTTAATATTCCTGTTTAAAGAGAAGAAAAAGTATATTCAGTCAGTAGCCACCTTAAACCTATAGATTTTTTAAAGTTTAGATCCTGATTTCTAAATACACAATGAGTAAAGGAATCCCATAGGCTAATTATGAGCTGATTCTGTAGACAGTTATTATAAATGAATCAAGATAAAGCAAAAATTATGTGTGCCTATAGCTATACTATGACTTTGGGGCTTCATGAAGAGTTATTACATAAAAGAACGCCTACGTAAAAACTTAAATTTTATTTTTAAAGATGAAAGGCTACTCTGCCATTTTTCTTCCAATTAAGTGGAAATGAGGACACCTGACAAAAACTGCAGCGGAAAGGACAACAGGGAATATAACGAAGAATCAGAAAGCAGCTTCATGCACTGAAAAATCTTTCCTGATTTGAGAATGGAGGTAGCCAAGTTCATGAACATCCACGTGGAGAGAAAACACCCTCATAATAGGGCCTGCCTGGAATAACATATGGAATAACACAGAATGCCGTTTGTAGAATTAGTTTTATTAAACTATGTGCCTTGAAACATTATGATGTTCACTAAAACCCAGACATGTTATTAGCCCTGTGCCCCAGCAGAAATGTTTACCTCAATCTGTGTTTCTCAACTGGGAGCATTCAAAACTGAGTGGGACACTAACTTGTCGTAGTGCCTACAGAGTGCTGCTGGTCTTTAACAACGACTGGAGATGTCTTTGGCTGTTATGGGTTCGAGGCCAGAGGAGGGGGTGCGTGCTGTTGTTGTCTAGTGGGTAGAGGCCAGGATGTTCCTAAATGTCCTACAACATACAGGACAGCACCCTGTCTCAACTACTACAGGTGAGAATAGTATTCTAAAACTGGCTTAAATTCCTTAGATTCTCAGGGCACCTGGGTGGCTCAGTCAGTCGGGTGTCTGACTTTGGCTCAGGTCATGATCTCACATCTCATGGGTTCGAGCCCCACGTCAGGCTCTGTGCTGACAGCTCAGAGCCTGGAGCCTGCTTCGGATTCTATGTCCCCTCACTCTCTGCCCCTCCCCCGCCTCATGCTCGCTCGCTCTCTCTCTCTCTCTCTCTCGTAAACATTAAAAAAAAAATTCCTTAGAGTCTCTTATTTATAATAGGAACACATACATATGCCTACACACATGTGCAAAAACACACATGTAAACACACACAGATAAGTAGCATATAAACATTAATGGCCAGTATTTAAATCGTATGTCAGGGCAACTAGAACATTTAAATAAAGGACTGTATTTGTTGAATATATCTGTTGAAGCTACAACAAACTATTTTATATTATGGTTTAAATCTTGAATCTAAGTGTGACTAATCCGAACGACAAGTTATCAAAGTCCACAAACCTGTCAACACCTGTGGCGTCCCCACCCAAGGAACTGTGCCAATGAACAGGAAGAAACTCCACTCTGCTTACTTTCCGATCGTCTAAAGATTTCTTGAAATGTGTCTGCAGCAATTTCAGAGAAACCACCCGAAAATCATCCACTTAAAAAAAAAAAAAAATTCAGGAAGACAAATTAAATAGGTTAAATTTTCCCAGCTTGACAGGTAGTTAGCAATTCCCATTAATTATGCCAGTATGCTTTATAACAAACTTCTTAAGGAAAAAAAATAAGAATGACAAAATCAGTCCAATAAAGAAAAAACCCAACTTTTAGGAAGCTCTTTTCAACTTGTCAATAGTTTAGAGGAATATGTAAATGAATTAACTTAACTACCACTTCTGGAAGGCAGCGTGGCACTGTGGGTACAGACTCTGGAATCAAACTACCTGCCACTGGACCCCTGCCCAAGAACCCACAGACCATGAAAGCAGAAAAGCTAACTTGCGCTTACAGGCCTCAGTGCCGCACCTACCAGTGCAGAGGACAGACACCCCCAGGGTTTATTGGGAGAGGTAAGTAAAATTGACAAACGCAAAATGCCTGGCACAAACCAAGTATTGAATAAATACGAACTATTATACAAATATAAAAACAAAACTTCAAAAATGTAAGTAAACAGGCAGATTCACTGTTCCATTAAACAACTTCTTTCAACTAATTCACTTTAAATTTAAAGCTCAAAGCATAGGTATTCCCAGTTGCTAGAGGTGCTTAGGCAGAGGGTGTCTGTCAGGAAAGGCTAAATCATTTCAAAGATCTACCTAATTCTAATTATTCTAATTCTTCAGTCTAGGATTTTATGAGTTACACATATCATAAGAGCAAATCAAGTACAAATTATTTCCCAGTGACCATTTAAAAATCTCCCCTTACAGTTCCTCAGCCGGTAGTACACAGCTGGAAACTATCTTAAAAATGAACATTTAGGGGCACCTGGTGGCTCAGTCGGTTGGGCGACCGACTTTGGCTCAGGTCATGATCTCACGGCTCATGAGTTCGAGCCCCACGTTGGGCTCTGTGCTGACAGCTCAGAGCCTGGAGCCTGCTTCCGATTCTGTCTCCCTCTCTCTCTGCCCCTCCCCCACTCATGCTCTGTCTCTCTCTGTCTCAGAAATAAACATTTAAAAAAAAATTTTTTTTTAATGAACATTTAGTTTTGAGTGAACAGCTCTATCTTAGAAAATATTTTGCCAGGTATTTTCTATTTGTTTTAACATAAGGGTGTCACCTTTTGAATGTCTCTGAATAGTACCAGAAAATGATACTTGTTCCAGGAAAAAAAAAAAAAAATGAACATTTCAATGTTCTTCTGTTAGTTCTCAAGTCATCGCATGAAATAAAATGACTAACTTACCACATTCAATAATGCTTCTAAAGCGCAAGTCACACACAGGTCCAATGCCATGCACCATGAACACCAAATGGTCAACCCGAGGCATTTCTCCTACAAAAGAAATGCATACATGGCTATATACGTGCAATATTATAGATATCCCTTTTGTCACCACAAACTGGGCAAAGAACTGTAGGACCCTTCCATGCTAATAAGCTTTATTACTCTCTATGAGATGAGAAGAACAAAGCTCAAGGTCCACCTCGGTAAGTAACAGTGAACTAGACCAAGAAGTGGAGGAAGGTCACCCCTGATCCCAGAAGTTATGAGCATGTGATAATCATTAGTTTCGTGCCTACTGCATCTCCATAACCTTTGTGATTTCTTCAGGATTCCCCAGGAGACTACTAAGTCCCACATGGAAAAGCAACATGCCGATATAAAACTTTAAAATATTTCCCCCAGTGGGGCGCCTGGCTGGCTCAGCTGGAGGGGCATGCAACTCTTGATCTTAGGGTTGTGCTTTCAAGCCCCACACTGGGTATAGAGATTACTTAAATAAATAAATGTAATTAATTAAAATAAAGCATTTTCCCCAAATCCTTCCATTTCCCTATACAATATATATCCTGTATTGAGAGCATCTTCAAGATATATATAGGAAAATCAAGTTAAATCTATTATCTTACTCTGACATATAGGAACATCTACAAGTTAAATTTACTATTTTACTCCGGTTATTTTGTTCAGATTCACAATGAGTACATTTATTTTATAATTTCATAAGACAATGAAACAAAAACGAAGTATGTAATTGTCAAAATAAAATGTGTATATTTTTTAATGTTTATTTTATTTTTGAGAGAAAAAACGCACGTGTGCGTGCC
This sequence comes from Panthera uncia, assembly GCF_023721935.1. Lineage (NCBI taxonomy): Eukaryota > Metazoa > Chordata > Mammalia > Carnivora > Felidae > Panthera > Panthera uncia. Next base: position 73,794,064 of record NC_064818.1, on the reverse strand, counting down.
AGTACAAGCAGGGGAGGGGCAGGGAGAGGGGACAGGATCTGAAGCGGGCTCTGTACTGACAACAGAGAGACCGATGCGGGGCTCAAACTCGCCAACCACAAGATCATGACCTGAGCAGAAGTCAGACATTTAACCAACCGACCACCCAGGTGCCCCTGAAATGTGTCATTTTGAATGGTGCAACAGGAGAAACCAAAGCATATACACTGGAGCAGGGGTTGACCAAACAGGCCAAATCTTGCTCACTGCCTGTTCTTTACAAAGCTTTACTGGAACACAGCTATGCTCATTTGTTTATATACTATCTATGGATGCTTTCGCACTGCAATGGCAGAGTTGAGTAGATGCGACCAAGTCCATATGGCCTGAAATATTTACTATTTGCTCCTTAACAGAAAAAGTTTGCAAACTTGCACTGGAGTAATACAAGGTAGATAAGGCATAACCAAAAAAAAAGCCCAAATGTATTGCCAAAAGCCTGGTTTCAACCAGCAAAATGTTTCTTCACAACAATACGTATTTTAGAATTTACATTACATGGTTTGTATATCTTCAACAGGATTCTCAACTTAAAAATTAAGAGAGAGAAAATAGGATAAAAAGAAAGATATGTGCCAACCTGGCTGATTTCTGCATGTTACAGCAGGTATTCCTAATAATTGCTCCCTTTTTCATCATTCTAAAAATGATGCTACAACAGAGGAGTCGAAAAAAGACCGTGGCCCTAAGCAAACTATACACACCATCAGGAATTTCATCAAGGTTATCATCAATTCCACGCTTTACAACCCTGGGCCTTGTCTGTCCATCTTGTGTGGTTCCCCATTCATCTGGCACTGATGAAGGCTGGAACTGAACAATAACCTTCAAGACATGACAGAAGGATTATGACAGAGCTCACGACCAAGTGCATTTCCACTACAGGCTAAATAATTTATTTCAATACATACTAAACTACTTCATAGTATGAATAATTTATAAATCAAGTACTCGTATTGTTCTCCCAACACCAATTTTATAACAGTCCTGCTAGAGTTCATTAACCATTAAAACTAGGCAAATCAATACCATTACCTCCAATGCATATACTGGAAAATACTACAACTAAATCAGAAGTAGTATACCTTGATTTTAAAAATGTAACGTAATAATCCAGGGTTATGCATAAGAAATTAAGGAAAAGTTACCTAGAAGAGAAGAATCTTTACCTAACAAAAATACTTAAGGCATAATCCTTTAAATAGCAAGATTCTCAATTAATTTACAAAGTTCAATTTCAATGCCAAAAACTGATATACCCACCACTTTTTAGGAAAACACATATCCTGTTAAACCAACTGTATTGAACTTAGCCCTATGTCACACAGAAAATTTTCTTCAAAAAAAATAAAGGATGCATGTAAGATGGTATGCAAAATGTTTGTGTTTGCATCAAAAACAAATGAAAAACAAAAGGTTAAGAGTAGTTACTAACAGGAGGAGAAAAAGGAAATGCAGAGTAAGAGGCTTTTATTCTTGATTTGATACCTTTTTATATTGTTTCAATTTTGTTGGCAAATGAATGTTTTTATTTTTATTTATTTCAGTATCAATAAGAACTACGGAAGTGATGAGATTAAAATTACTTTTGTTTTCTTTTATGCTTTTCTAAAATAAATAAATAAATAGCCTATGTTCTGAGAAACTATGGTATGCCAAGTACTATGCTAGAAATTACTTCGTTTTATTTAAAATATGATCCTGACCCTGGGAACATTGAAGTAAATCTTATCACAGGTGAGGAACCTGGAACTCAGAGAGACTAAGTGTGGTAAATGAAAGACCACCACTAATCGAGATCTTAAAAAAAAATAAATTCATGGAGACAATATGAACAAAAATAGGAAGAACATATTTTTAAAAGGTGAAATGAGACATCATCAAGTGGAGGGTGGGTAAACTGTGATGCACACTAAGCTTTAGCGGACACACAGACATCAACAGACTCATGAGAAAAATTCAAATTTCATTTTTGTTTCTACGATCAATGTGGATAAGTAAGCTTTTAAAAGCCACGTGCTTGGGGCGCCTGGGTGGCTCAGTCGGTTGAGCGTCCGACTTCGGCTCAGGTCACGATCTCACGGCCCGTGAGTTCGAGCCCCGCGTCGGGCTCTGGGCTGATGGCTCAGAGCCTGGAGCCTGCTTCTGATTCTGTGTCTCCCTCTCTCTCTGCCCCTCCCCCGTTCATGCTCTGTCTCTCTCTGTCCCAAAAATAAATAAACGTTAAAAATAAATAAATAAATAAAATAAAAAATAAATAAATAAATAAATAAAAATAAAAGCCACATGCTTGTTACAACTAGATCCCTACAGAAGTTAACAAAAATGAGCATTTATCTACAAATCAAAAAACGTCCATCAACTGATGAATGGATAAAGAAGATGCGGTTTATATATACAACGGAATACTCCCTGGCAATAAGAATGAAATCTGGCCATCTGCAGCAATGTGGATGGAACTGGAGGGTATTCGCTAACTGAAATAAGTCAGGCAGAGAAAGACAGATACCATATGTTTTCACTCGTATGTGCATCCTGAGAAACTTAACAGAAGACCATGGGGGAAGGGAAGGGGAAAAAAAAAGTTACAGAGAGGGAGGGAGGCAAACCATAAGAGACTCTTAAATACTGAGAACAAACTGAGGGTTGATGGGAGGTGGAGGAGAGGGGAAAGTGGGTGATGGGCATTGAGGAGGTCACCTGTTGGGATGAGCACTGGGTGTTGTATGGAAGCCAATATGACAATAAATTATATTTAATATAAAAAAAGGAGCATTTATCAACCACATTCAATAAAATATTTATTGAAAGGAACCTTACACTTTAATATCTTTTTTTTTTCCTTAACACTTTAATATCTTAAACATTAACATTACCTTTGGATTGTGCATTACGATGGTCTCTCCGCTTGGGAACTCTAATCTACGGTGCCACTGATTGGTGGTTACTGCTTTTTTATATTCAGCCTAAAATAACAGAAACATATAAGCCAATAAGACAAATCTATGCCATGGTGAGAAAAAGTGTGGAAGAAAAGTAGAACTATGATGATGATAAAAATAACGTAACAGCAGTTCTCATGTACTATTTATCATCCTTGTCTGTCATTTTACATAGATTATCTTATTTAATTAATTACTCTCAATCACTCCTAAATAAGATTATCCTCAGTACATACAGGAGAGAACAAAGGTTTACCCAGTCTATTAGTTTCCTAGAGCTGCTATAACAAAGTACCACAAAATGAATGGCTTTAAACAATAGAAATGTACTGTCTCGGAGTGCCTGGGTGGCTCAGCCACTTAATCCTCCGAGTTCAGCTCAGGTCATGATCTCACGGTTCGTGGATTCGAGCCCCGCATCAGGCTCTGTGCTGATAGCTCAAAGCCTGGAGCCTGCTTCGGATTCTGTGTCTCCCTTGCACGCTGCCCCTCCTCCACTTGCACTCTGTCTCTTTCCCTCTCAAAAATAAATAAACATTTTAAAAATTTAAAAAAACAAAAACATAAAAAAAAAAATGTACTGTTTCACAGTTCCAGAGGCTAGAAGTCTGAAGTCAAGTGTCAGCCAGGGCCGTATCCCTCTGAAACCTATAGAAGACTCCTTACTCCTTCCTTGCCTCTTCCTAGCTTCTGGTGCTTTGCCAGCAATCTTTAGTGCTTTTGCTTTAAAGATGCAACACTCCAATTCTCTATTTTTACTTGGTATGATGTCAAGTCATATTGGATTAGGGGCCCAACCTTTTCCAGAATGATCTCATCTTCACTAACTATACCTGCAAGCACCCTATTTCCAGGCAAGATCACATTCTGAGGTGCTACAGGTTAGGGCTTCAACATATCTTTTGTGGGGTGCAAAGGAGGACACGATTCAACCCCTCAGTAGACATTTTAAGTTCACAGTTGCACGAGATCGCAGGCATAAAGTAGCACGGGCAGAACCGCAGTTCACTCCCACCCTCAAATTTCTGACTCCAAAGACTGGACTGTTGAACAATTTCCTTTCTAGGGAAGATTAACATTTTAGGGGCCCCTTTCAACGTTAACATAGTGTTGTTTTAATGTTTTCTGTTAGTGCCAGTTATCTCAGTTTTAATAACTACTACATGAAAAAATAGTAAGTAGGAGCGCCTGGGTGGCTCAGGCAGTTAAGCGTCCAACTCTCGATTTCAGTTCAGGTCACGATCTCACGGGTGGTTGGATTGAGCCATGCGTCGGGTTCTACGCTGACAGCCCTGAGCATGCTTGGGATTCTCTCTCTCTCTCTCTCTCTCTCTCTCTCTCTCTCTGCTCATACCTTACTCACACGTGCTCACACATACCCGCTCTCTCTCAAAATAAATAAAAGTTAAAAAAAAAATAGCAACTAAAGTGTTCTGTATCTCATTTCCAGTGTACGTAAATTGAATTAATTTATTAATTCAACCATTAAGTAGAATTATCGTAAGAAATGAATGCAATTATGTGAAACAACATTAACCACCAGTTTTAGAATGGCTAAGTCTTCAAACATTTGTTTCTATTCCGTTTTCTATCTATTTTCAAAAATCAGAAGTTAAGCTCAAGTCTTTTACTGAACAGTGATCAGAAAAGAATCCATGTGCTTGGCACGTGCTTTGAACAACAGATCCCAGCAGACTAAGTTGGTTTGAATGTTTGATACAAGTATCTAGTTTCTAGATCTGTGATACGCCCCTATAAAACAGTCTACCTTCAGCTACTGAGGCCATGATTAGCACCTCATCTGAACAAAGGCACCACTGAAAAAGCAGTCTTCTCTGTGAACAGCATCAAAACAGGCTCTTCAAAAGCCTGCTTTGTTGTGAGTGGTGTCACGTGAGGCTCCAATGTATACAGGGCCTACGGTTTTGAAGGAAAGCATAAAAGAATGAAGCCCACGTACCTCTAGTTTTTCACTGAACTCCTCCGTATATGGAATAAATCTGCTGTCTGTGTCCCCTTTGTAAAACCAAGTACAGCGTCTGACTTCCGCCGGCTCCTCTTCCCAGTACACAGCCTTCCTCAGTCGATCATAGAGATAAACGTCATAGCGCCCTCCATCTGTGCCTAGAACCACACTCTCAGGGTCCGGCTGGACTGGAGCACAAAGTTCACGTTTTAACCCGACAGTTACAAGGCAGGTTGAAAAATGATAAGTAATGAAAAAAAAATAAATGAACTTTAAAAAGTAAAAGTAATAAATAATGAATATGGTGGCTAGTTGACCCTTAATGACACAGAACTAAGTTCATTCGTGTTTAAAAATTAAAGTTTGGGGTGCGTGGGTGGCTCAGTCAGTCAAGCGTCCAACTTCGGCTCAGGTCACGATCTCACGCCTCGTGAGTTCGAGCCCCGCGTCGGGCTCTGTGCTGGCAGCTCAGAGCCTGGAGCCTGTTTCAGATTCTGTGTCTCCCTCTCTCTCTCTGACCCTCCCCCGTTCATCCTCTGTCTCTCTCTGTCTCAAAAGTAAATAAATGTTAAAAAAAAAAAAAAATTAAAAAAAAATAAATGAATGAAAATTGAAGTTTAACATTAATTTGTGCTACTCAAAATTATGACTCTTCCTAAGTGAATTAAAAATAGCCGGAGCAGAGGTGTGAAGTAGGACCATAAAACAATTCAAATTAAAAATAAATAGATAAAATAAGATGATAATTCAAATAACTGGATTTTCTTTTTTTAATCCAAGCAGCAAGTCTCCATGAGGTATGCTTCCAGAAGGTATTGAGTGATTTTTAAGTCTCATGATGAAATATCATCAGGATGAACAAAAACACAAAATTCTATACTCCAGGACTTCTCAGAGCCTTAACACACTGCAGTGCACTATCTCAAGAGGTGAATGAAGTCAAGTCACTTTCAAAACTGCCTGACTACAGAACACTTTTCAAAGCATCTTCAGGAACGAGAGTTCTAAAGAAGATGTTTTATAAGTGTCCGTAACTACAAAAGAATGACAAATAGGAAAATTGACACCTACATTATATGAACTACTCTATGTCTCTAACTTAAAACATCTTTAAACAAAGAAGAAAATTACTAAAACATTTTAAAAACCTTGCTTAAATAACTCAGGCCTTCTATTACTATCACTATCTTAAGATACAGAATCTGGTGGAATCTACAAGGATTAAGGAATTTGACATTCACAAAATATAAGCCATGGATAAATACTATTTCTTCTCTTCCTAAAATGAGATAAAAATGATGCATGATCTGTCCTTACCTGAATTATAGATTTCTTCAAGATTCAAAGAGTCAAACACACTGAAAGGCATCCACAATTGTTTGTATTCTACCTCCTTGCAGTAAAACCAGTGGGGTTGAACAGGTTCATATTGGTTTTGAAGTAGAAAAGGAGGGGGCGTTTGCACAGAAGGACCTGTGGGTCTAGCAAGAGCCTGCTGTTGTGTTGGAGGGGTCAACCCCGATGGCACTGAAGGAGGAATCTGGAACACACCAGAAAGACAGGACTATGATGTCTGTCCAAAAAACAACAATTCCATATATGCCTCAGACCCAAAGTAACATTCATAATGATTATCCTACATATATCTGTGGACAACCATTTAGTTTAATAATTGGGCCCTAAAACAATGTTTCTTAACAACAACAAAAATCAACAAAATCCAACATCAGTCTCAAAGTAGACTGGGCTTTCTCAAACTGATGGTGAAGTAAACTGGCACCTTTACAGAAATCAATCTAGCAGTATGTCTCCTGTGATTTATTTAATCTCTATAACTTGCATATTCCTTGACCTGACCATTCTATTTCTAAGAACTCATCTTAAAAGACGTAATACAGAAACAAAAATTTACCTACAAAGACATATACTAAACGGTCACTTATAACAGAAAATCACTGGACACAATCTAAATGTCTAACAGAGACCTGATTAAGTACATTATCTGTGACTTAAAGGGTGGAATTCTCTAGAGCCATTAAAAATGTTTTAGAAAAGGGGCACCTGGGTGGCTCAGTCGGTTAAGCGTCCTACTTCAACTCAGGTCATCATCTCGCAGTTTGTGAGTTCAAGCCCCACATCGGGTTCTGTGCTGACAGCTCAGAGCCTGGAGCCTGCTTTGGATTCTGTGTCTCCTCCTCTCTCTGCCCCTCCCCTGCTCATGCTCTGTCTCTCTCTCTCTCTCTCTCAATAATAAATAAATGTTAAAAAAAATTTTTTTTAACGTTTTAGAAAACAATCTTCACATCTAAAAAATGTTCACAGAAATCATATACAATGTTTGTCTACAAAAAAAGATAAAACATAAAAAAAATGAGAAGAAGGGTTATCCAGATGCAATTTTTAATCATTTGACTATTCTGCATTTTTCCAATTTTCTGCACTGGAAATACTTTTATTTTTTTTTTTTTAATTTTTTATTTTTTTTTGGAAATACTTTTAAAATCAGAATCAGGGATGCCTGGGTGGCTCAGTCAGTTAAGCATCTGACTCCGGATTTCGGCTCAGATCATGATCTCACGATTTGTGGGTTTGAGCCCTGCATCAGGCTCCACACTGGGATTCTCCCTCTCCCCCTCTCTCTCTGGCCATCCCCTGCTTATGCAAGTTCTCTCTCCCTCTTTGTCAAAAAAATAAACTTAAAAAAATTTAAACATGATGTGGCGCCTGGGTGGCTCAGTCGGTTAAATGTCTGACTTCAGCTCAGGTCATGATCTCACAGTTCATGAGTTTGAACCCCACATGGGCCTCTGACAGCTCAGAGCCTAGAGCCTGCTTTGGATTCTGCGTCTCCCTCTCTCTCTGCCCCTCCCCCACTTGTCTCTCTCAAAAATAAACAGTACAAAAATTAAAATAAAAAAAACACTTTTTTAAATTAGAAAACAATTATTTTTAAATGTTTTAATTAAAAATCATTTTGGAATGTTGTATCAATGTTAAAATTACGGAGGTGATAACTGTACTGTGGTTATGTAAAAGAACATCCTTATTCTTAGAAATCTGCACTAAAATAGTTAGGAGTAAAGAGTCATAATGCATTCAGCTGACCATTTCCCAAACAACTTGCACACACACACAGTGACAAGGGGAGAGAGAGGATGTCCAAATGTGTGAGTGTGTGCCTGTGCACAAGCAAAAGAACAAATGGGGTAAAATGTTAATGACAGCTAAACATGCATTAAGGGCACTGGGGTACTGTTTGTGCTATCTTTATTTTTGTAACTTTCAAGTCTGAAATTATCATTTTTAAATTTCTTAATTAGAAACCTTTTCAAATTTTTAATCAGCAAACTAATATATTAACTATCCCACATGCTGTGATGCGCTTACCTTCCAACATGCTGAAATCCAACATTATCAAGTTTGTGTATTGATAGGATTTAAATTAAACAATAAAACTGAGCCCATTCTCTATTCCCAAGAGAGAAGTTAGGTTATTTTCTGATTATAATACCGCTATCCCTGCCACACTTGGGTTAATTCTTCCTTTGAATCATTTCCCTTTTTTTGATTCAGTTGATTTCCCTGTGGAAGTCAGTTCAACAATCAGCTGGGGAAAAAGCATAAGGGAATTTCATAGAATTTACCCAATGCAAATGTTGCCCCATCACCCTCCTGAGATAGAGTTTGACTGTCTAGACCCAAACCTCATAAAGTAAATAAAAGAAATTATAGAAGTAATAAATTTTAGTCCTTGTAATTGAATGTTTTGATTGAGCAGGATAATTAAAAACTGAGAAAATGGCAGTCTGTTAATAAATGCTTCAACTCTGACATATCCCCAGATAACATTTATTATTGGTATCTTACTCTAAAATCTGGAAATATTGACATGTAGTTAACTCATTAAAATCAGGTACTACTTTCATAAATCAATAATATATGAACCATTTAATGAGCTTCCTTTAAATTTTTTTTAATGTTTATGTATTTTTTTGAGAGAGAGTGGCAGTGGGGACCCATGGCAGAAAGAGAAGGGGGACAAAAGATCCAAAGTGGACTCTGCACTGACAGCGGGGAGCCCAATGTGGGGCTTGAACTCACGAACCGTGAAATCAAGACCTGAGCCAAAGTCTGACTCTCAACCAAATGAGCCACCCAGGTGCCCCTTTATGATTCCTCTAAAAGAATGTTTACTTCAAAACACATAGCTTACAAAGAATCGCCTCTGAGAACAGTTTATCATCACATTGACTATTAAACGCCCAGTGTTGGGACACCTGGGTGGCTCAGGGGGCTGAGCGTCCAATTCTCGATTTTGGCTCAAGTCATGATCTCGTGGTTGGTGGGATCGAGCCCCAGGTCGGGCTCTGCGCTAACAGTGTGGAGCCTGCTTGGGATTCTCTCTCACCCTCTCTCTCTCTGCTCCTCCCCGACTTGTATATGCAGGTGAGCACGTGCCCGCTCTCACATTCTGAAAATAAATAACTTAAAAAAAAAAAAAAGGAATGAAAAAATAAAAATAGAAGCTCACTGTTTTTAAAAACACAGGCTAAGATGAGAGAGAGATAAAAAATCAGAGTGAGGGAGGGGCGCCTGGGTGGCTCAGTTGGTTGAGCATCCAACTTTGGCTTAGGTCATGATCTCACGGTTCCTGGGTTAGAGCTCCGCATCAGGCTCTGGGCTGATAGCTCAGAACCTGGAGCTTCCTTTGTATCCTGTATCTCCCTCTCTCTCTGCCACTCCCCTGCTCGCATTCTGTCTCTGTTCTCTCAAAAAGGAATAAACGTTAAAAAAAATTGCTTTTAATAAAAAATAAAATAAAAAACAAAATAAAATAAATCAGAGTGAATAGCTAAGATATAAAAACACATCTCCGTACCGGTGGCAAAGATCCTACAGGCATCTGGTACATCTGAACCGGGGGTCCGGCGGGTGGAGGATGGGGGGGATGGCCTGGTGTTTGGCACTGTTGCAGCTGTGGGGGTGCAATATAAGGATTAGCCCTGCTGCTTACAGGGGTGTGACGATATGGATTGTGTCCTTGTTGGGGCGTTCCTTGCGGGGGGCTCCCAAAATTGGAAGGAGGGAGACTACTTGGCTGAGAAGGCAGGTGAGTATTCATTCCCATCTGTGCAGAAGGTAGAGCACCATACTGAGCCTTCGAAATGGCTGGTGAGCACGCATTCGACGCATCTTGGGATCCAGTTGTAAAAGGGAGAGCAGCTGGGGACTTGGAGTATGCTGAGTGTCCAGCCGATGCTGCCACAGTTGTTAACGGCGACTGTCCAATATTCCCAAAAGGATCACTACTGCTTGTTACCTGAGAGAAGTAACTAAAGGTCTGTGGGGTAGACGTGTGAGCAGAAGTCTGACCGAGGAAGCTGTCCTCCTCCCCAACGTCGGTGGAATCTTCTGAAAAGGAACAGGAGAGCAAAAGATTTAAAGGATATTCTATTTTTCTGTAGCTACGATCCTATAAGGCAGATCGAGCAATTGCACGTGTTCTTTTTTCTATTTCTGCATTACAAAAAAGAAAGAAAGAAAGAAAGAAAGAAAGAAAGAAAACCTTGTTCTTTTTTTCTTTGAGATGAAAAACTAGAAAATAAGAATACGAAACAACAAAAGGAGGGAAAAATCAGAATTCATTCATAAGCCCACCTCCTGAAGACAATCACTGTTGTTAACACGTTAATGTTTTGGTACATAACCTTTTATATTTTTTAAATGAATAATCAAGTATTTATTGTAAATATATATAAATTACACATATCTGTATATAGGAGTTTTTGAAAACAGAAACAAAATCTATACCTACTATTTTCACATCTTATTTTGAATTTCCTCCTGGTAAAAAATAATTCAAATATTTTCTGCTACCAAATACACGCAGTTTTATTTCTACAGTAATAAGAAACTTAAGTACAGACATGAACTCTGTTGACAAGAAGGGGTGTGTCGGGACTCTTACCTACAAAGCATTCATTGTACAAATGAACACGTGGTATTTGTATTCCCAAGGCAAAGTAGGTCAACCATTAATTGCCATCCCTAAAATCACACTATTGCGACCAGAGAACTAGCCATTAGAGAATGCCAAATCACTAAAAAAGCCATTTTCTAACCAAAGTTCAGTTCTTTTCACTTCCCTTTGCCCAAACTCATCTTCACCACAGGGATTATCAACCCCAAACTACCTTCTCTTCTGCAACCAAGTTGTAAAATAAAAGTATTCTCCCTCTACCTGGCCTCAAAAGTCCAGCCCACTCTTCTTACTAAACTTTTATAAGCCCTTAGCTTGTAGAAACTTTCTTCCTAGGGGCGCCTGGGTGGCTCAGTCAGTTGAGCGTCCGACTTCAGCTCAGGTCATGATGTCACGGTTCGTGGGTTCAAGCCCTGCATCGCGCTCTGTGCTGACAGCTCAGGGCCTGGAGCCTGCTTTGGATTCTGTGTCTCCCTCTCTCTCTGCTCCTCCCCTGCTCATACTCTGTCTCTCTCTCAAAAATAAATAAAGATTAAAAAAAATTTTTTTTGAAAGAAACTTTCTTCCTAATCTTTTCCTTCCCCCGGCTTATTCTCTCTTATCTCCTACTGCTGGAGGCATGGAGCCCAACAGAAGACCCACACTCAGCACACAGGTACACTGTGATCCCTGCCCCCTGAGAGGCCTTCTTTCACTGGCTCACAGAGATTCTGGCTTGAGCTTCTAGGCTGCTCCCACTGTTATTTCTCACGCATCAATTTAACTGAGATACTCCACTACTCAAAATACTCCTCTCCTTTGTTTCTTTGTAACCAAAAATAAATTCTCACCTCCTTCACAAAGCCCTTTGTCTGCTGGCTTTATTCTCCTTTGGAGATACATCTCCAGTTCCCTCTCTTTTCAGCTGCCTGGACCTCACTTGTCTTACATTTCTCAGTTCACCTCTCAACAACTAAAAACATGGAATGGAAACAAACAAACAAACAAACCCCTGTGGTATCTTTCATCCTTTAAGACAACCTGGGATCAACCTGATCCAAGAGACTTTTTTCTGATTAGCATCAACTGCAAATGAAATACTGATCTCCGCATGCTGCCAGCTCACCTCAGGGGCACTTTCTAATTACATGTGGACACATTCGGCATCGAAACCTACAACCTTAATGACCACTTGTACTCCCAAATCTGTCTCAAACCAGGAGCGTTCTCCTGTGCTCCAGAACCTATCAACCAACTGCTTCCTCAACACTTCTGGCAGACTCAGCCACATACACCTCCAACTTACTAAGCCTGAAAAAGAACTTACCACCTTAACTGTCCTCCTTCATGTGCTTTTATCACACCGCACTATCTCAACAGGTGTTCACCAACATCCATCCAGACACTCAGACCAAAACATCATCTCTCAGACTCCTCCCCCGCTTCGTTTCTCAATCCCTTCATTTAACCATTCAGACACTCATTCAAGAAACATGTACACAGTATCCATTACATGCCAGTTAGGGAGCCAGGTCTTCTGGCTAAAACTGAAGGAAGAGAAGAAGCCTCTGGGCTGATAAAGCCGACAGTATGGCCTCCAGGGAGTCACTGAGGCCCAACAATTTATAGTCTAAAAAATCTCTCACCTCTCTTCCCTGCTCTTCATACGCAATGTGGCTGGGTAGGTAGGGCTAGAGTGCCATCCACTCATGCCTGACTCCCAGCGGCCCCCAGACTGACCGCTCTTGCTACAGTCAGCTTTACTCTGGTGCAATCTCAGAAAACTCCAGTCTTTCTGAAACACACCTCCAGTTTCACTGCCTTGTTACCTTAAGATCCTTCGAAGGCTCCCCCACACCCTACAGGATGAACTACAAACTCCTCAGTACGGCATATGAGGCGCTTCGTGATCTAGTCCCCACTGACTACTCACGCCACTCCTCTGCACACACTCTAGCAACAGCTGCAAACTTCAAGGAGCCCACAGTCCAACTAGAGAGGCAGATATGTCTATTTCACAAACTTTTAGATAACACTATGTGCCAGGCACTGCACTCAGCACCTTACAGAAATCAATCCACTTCTCATTACAGTTTTATGAGGCTGTACGGACATGGAAAGTGAAGCACAGAGAGGTAAAGTAACATGCCTAAGGTCATACAGCAAGTTCCTGGCACAGCCAGGGCTGGAACGCAGTCTGTGCCCCTAGATACTGTGGTCTGGGTAATGCCACACAATCATTAAAAAGCAACACCCCTAGACAATAATAAGGAAATGAAAGAGCTAGGGTGCACGTAGGAGTGGGGGCCAAGGAGAACAGGAAACGGCTTCTTAGACAATGTGATGATGCACTGTCTTGAAAGATGAGTACTGCATCGTGTACCTCTACTTTGCAAGTATTACAGGTCTATCCTAGGAGATCTCCTACTGTATCCTAGTTGAGAAGCACTATTCTCTTTGCATTCCCTGCCAGCACCTGGCACACTAGCATGTGTTCGACAAAAATCTGTGTAATGCCAGTGCCAGCGTGGAGCGTCCAGCCCTCGGATCAGAGGGTTCCTCGGACGAAAAGCAAGCCTCATGATCTGGCCCCCTACTTCCAATATTTCAAAGTCCCCGGGCCACTCAAACCTGGCCACGGATGGCCCTGGCAAGCCACCCACAGAGTCGCATCGAGGCGCAAGGAATACCTCCTTTCCGACCCTCGTCACCCCCCGCCCTCCGCCCGCCTCCCTGCACACACTCTTCCCACCGGACGCCCCCCCGCCCCCACTACCTCCAGGCAGGAGCAAGGAGGCCGAGGCAGCGGCGGCTTGGGTGACTGGGATGAAGGGCACGTTGAAGCTGAATTCCGTGGCCGAGGAGGAGAAGAGTAAGTTAGTGCCCGATGAGGAGGTAGAGGCGGCGCCGCCGCTACCGTTAAGTTTCCTCTCGGCCATGGCTGCGGCCCACCGTCCGTTACACGTCTCCTGGCAGCCGGTGCGGCACCACCGGCCGGAAACCGGTCACACTCGGGGCCAGCACACTTCCGCACTTGCGCACAAGACCCGGAACTCGGGTCTGCTCGTCAGCGGCCTTGCCCTTCCCCTGGAAAGCGCCGCCAGAAACCAACATGGCGGCGCTGGCTTCACGCCCGTGTCCTGGCACGTGACACTCCCCGGCGCGGCCTCGGCGGAGGCTGGGACTGGAGTGTGGGAGTGGCAGTACTGCTGGTTCTGAATCGAGTTGACGCTGAGGGTCACGGATTGCGGGGGGCGCGCTGGGCTGCCTAAAAGTATCGACAGAAGAGTTTAACTGGCAAGATTTTGGAGGAACAGCGGGAACCTGCGGGAGCAGTCAGCAGAGCGCTGTCCCCATTGGGAGGGAAGAAGAGGTGTTGAGCCATTTGTAGCCAAAGCTGAGCCCAACTCACCCACGCTAGCACTCACATCCAACCCGCCCACATGTCTTTCTGGACTGAACTGAACTCTTTTTGTTGGCCCAGAAATAGAAACGGTAAAACTTTTGAAGTTTTTAAGCCATGTTTAAAAAAGGAGCCAGGGAATTGAAATTTGGAGATGCTACATTTTAAAATAGCTTTCTATATCTGTCTACAATAATCTGATTAGTTAAATCCCAAAATGCGCCGTGGGTGACTTGGATGTAATTGTCACCTTTCATGTAGGTAGAGATTATGAAATAAAAAATAACAGATAAGTAGCTTTTTTGGAGGGAGGGAGAGGAAGATAGACCCCAAAAGAAGCTTTGAAATAATGAAACTCCTCCCCTGCAGCCATTCACTCCTGTGCAGAACCTGTTTACTTAATTCAGTAACTATTTAGTGTGCTTACTGTCAGAGATAAAGTGAGACACTAGTTAAAGCAGTAAGGATAGATTTTACTGGGTGATAACTACTACAACAGGAAAGAGGGTACATCGTGAACTGAACCTCCCCAAAAGACTGCAGACTTTCCAAAGATCAGAGTGCTAAGGGGAAAGCATTGAAAGGTGCCAAGGGATGTTGGTCCACGTGACTAGGCCACGTAGGTTTGTTAACTGCCAATTATCTGGAGGAGAAACAAACTCATATCTTTATGACAGGCAGTTGTACAAGTTAGAGCAATATACCACCAGGCTGGGAGGAGATGGGCCTTGAGAAGACAGTTCTGTATGGCAGATTTACATCTCA
Source organism: Panthera uncia (assembly GCF_023721935.1). Classification (NCBI taxonomy): domain Eukaryota; kingdom Metazoa; phylum Chordata; class Mammalia; order Carnivora; family Felidae; genus Panthera; species Panthera uncia. The sequence goes on along the minus strand of NC_064818.1, from coordinate 73,778,990 downwards.
AAATTATAAGGGATATAGAATTGCAAGTTTTCTAAAGTAACTGCTCTGAAATGGAGCTCAGGGGCCCAAATGCCTAGCACCAGGTTTTGGCTGGAACATACAGTAAGTTCTCCTGGCAGCGTTGAGCTTTCTCAGGGCAGGCATTTTAAGGAGGACTGGGGTCATTCTAGGGACATGGCCTTACACTGTTAGAAACTTTGCTAGAATTGGGTCAAGGAGAGAGTCTTTGTCGTTCCTATGGGTGACCAAGGCACTACACCAAACACTGCGGGTTCGGTGGTGTTTAAGAAAGACGCAGAAACTTTCCATCTTAGAGCTTATAGTTTGGCCAGGAAGACAGGAAAGTAAACAGTGGTGAAAGTTGTAATGTAGAATTTCCCAAGTGTGTTATGTCTAATATGGACACCATCAGGGGAGGGAGGTATAATCCTTCTGTGAGAAAAGATAGCAAATATTTAGACTAATCAGACCATCAACAAAGGACCTACATAGTGTTGAGTGACATGAAAGGCTTCCTCAAAGAAGAAAATTTAAAGTCAAGCCCTGAAAGGCAATGAGTAGAAGTTAAGTGGAAAATTTGGGGGGGGGGGGGTTGGAGGAAGCAATAAGAGATCATTTCAAAAAAAAGTCACAGTATGTAGGAATACCCTGAAATGCCACACTGAGCAACTGGAAGAATGTTGGGAGATGAGAATGAAAAGCAGAGCAAGGCCAGATGATGCAGGGGCTTACAAGTCAAGAGCAACAGGGAGCCAAAGAAGGGGTTAAAAGAGGGTAAAGAGGGGAGCCTGAGTGGCCCACCTGGTTGAGCATCCGACTTCAGCTCAGGTCATGATCTCACGGTTTGTGGGTTCGAGCCTGGCGTCAGGCTCTGTGCTGACAGCTCACGAGCCTGGAGCCTGCTTCACATCCCTCTCTCTCTCTCTGGCCCTCCCCCCCGCTTGCTCTCTGTCTCTCTCTTAAAAAAATTAACATTAAAAATTTTTTTAATAAAAGAGGGTGGAGAAATAACACTTGCCCTGTAGAAAGTCCACTCTGACTTCAGTGTAATAAAATAGATACGGAAAGAGCAACCCGGGCTGCTACAGTGGACCAGGGGAGCCATGAGAGTGGCTCAAATTAGACCAATTGCAGTAGGAATGAGCAGAGAAACAGGAGTAATTCCTGGGGAGAGACATCACATTGAACCAAAGTGTCTTCATTTCCTTCCTCCTGAAACTCTGTTGAAAACACAAATAGGTGTGTTTGATTTTTAAACCCAGAAGGATAAGGGGGATAGGAGAGGATTCCACAGCAACAAGATTCTGCATACACACACAAAAAAATGGACCTGTAGTAGGTGATTTAGCAAACCAGTAATGGGGAAAGCCCAAGAGCAACTTATTTGCACCACAGAATCATCATAAGATTGAGGGTCTGATGACCCCAGGCACCTCAGGAGGTAGCAGTGAAGCTAAAGAGTTTGGAAGAGGGGCGCCTGGGTGGCTCAGTCGGTTAAGCGTCCGACTTCAGCTCAGGTCGTGATCTTGCGGTCCGTGAGTTCGAGCCCCGCGTCGGGCTCTGGGCTGATGGCTCAGAGCCTGGAGCCTGCTTCCGATTCTGTGTCTCCCTCTCTCTCTGCCCCTCCCCTGTTCATGCTCTATCTCTCTCTGTCTCAAAAATAAATAAAAACATTAAAAAAATTTTTTTTAAATACAGAGTTTGGAAGATTGGGTACAACTGTTGGGGAAGCTGTTAGGTCTGTACCCCTACTCTGAGTAACTGGACCACTAACCATCCCCCTTCTAGAAAAAAAGACGAAATTTTCCCTTCTGGAGTGGGTAACAGAAGAAACACTTAGCAAACATGTACATACTGAATAAAAAAATAATCTCTCCCACAACCCCAGCCAAGTTTCTCCACTCAGCTCTGAGAACACTGGCTGCCAGATCTTCAACCTTCAGGCAAAAGATTAGAAAATTCTTCTTTGGGGCATGAGAAAGAGAGATGTAGAGGTGCTGAAATCTGGAGTCCCTAGGAAGACAGCCCAGCCAGATCACCCCATATTAAGTTCACAACCAACAATCCCTATTTATATGCTCTGAGATCCCAATCACCTTGTTAGTCCCCACACTTTTTTTTTTCAGTCCCTTCTATGGCCAATGTGGGGCTCAAACTCACAACCCTGAGACCAAGAGTTGCATGATCTACGGATTAAGCCAGTCAGGTGCCCCTAGTCCCCACACTTTAAATACGATCACCACATAGTTGAGAAGATCCTTTAATGTGAAAGAGATCAAAACAAGACACACACCAAAGGAAGAAGAAATAGCAACTTAGAAGAAACAACCCACACGGGAAGAAAAAGACTTAGAAAATCTGTCAATAATATCCTCAGAGGGATAAGAGGGTCAGTAACCAAGAAACAAGATCGGTGTGTTGTTTTTTTAAAAAAATGTTTTTTAACATTCATTTATTTTTGAGAGACAGAGACAGAGCATGAGCAGGAGAGGGGCAGAGAGAGAGGAGACACAGAATCCAAAGCAGGCTCCAGGCTCTGAGCAAGCTGTCAGCACAGAGCTCGAACCCACAAACCGTGAGATCATGACCTGAGCCGAAGTCAGACGCTCAACCAACTGAGCCACCCAGGCGCCCCCAGGATGTTATTTTAAAAAGAAAATAAATGTTCAGGGAACACACAAGAAAATCAGTAGAAGGAAGATAAATAGTGAGGAAATTTCCCAAAAAGTAAAGCAAAAAGACAAACAGATGGGAGCTAGGAGAGAGACATAAGAAAATTAGAGTGCTGGGCAAGGAAAGCCAATATCTGTACATTAAGAGTTCTGCTAAGAATAGAGACAGAGAAAATGCAGGGGAGGGAATAATCAAAGAAAAAACATTTTTATTCCCAGAAATGAAGGATACCAGTTTCCAGATTGCAAGGGTTGAGTACCCAGCACAATAGTTGAAAATAGACACACACACGAGAAAACGCTGGAGACAAATAGAAGATTCTTAAGGCTCCAGAAGGATAAAAACAGGTCAAATGCAAAGGAATTCAGCTCTCAAAATACTTACCCCTCCAGCACACCTTCTAAGAAAGCAAATGGAGGAGGTCCTCCACCAAAATAAAGGAATAAGCTAAGGAAGTCTTCCTATGTGGGATACAGGAAAAGTGATGTGCAACCACAGGTGTACCAGAGAATGTAAGCTGTTTTAACCAAAAAAAGACCCCAAAATGCAGTGGCTCAAAGTAAACGTTCATTTCCCACATGAGAGTACATGCAGGTAACCAGTTTTTCATCTTCAACACAAGGCTTCCAAGGCCGCTCTAGTTTTTTGCCAGCCAAGGCAGCGGCCAGAGGTCAGAGCAGTTCAAGCACAGACATCTCATCTTAAGAAGTAAGGCAGACCTTGTACAAATCACTTCTGTTCACATTCCGCTGGTGAGAACTTGGACAAAAGGCACTCCTGGTACAAGAGCTGGAAATACAGTCCTCACCTGAGTATCCACATCCTACCTACAATTCTGTAACTGTTCTGTATGGAGAAAGAAGATTTTAGTGGGCAAATGACGATCGCCACCGCAGTCTGCCCCTCTGGCCACCAAACGCCAACCCTTCTTCCCAAGTGTAGAATATACTCACTCCTCGAAGGAAGCAAAATGCTGCATCCTGTTTAACAGTCTAGGATCTGTGGGTGCAGCTCAGCCCCTTTCCCCTGGGCCTGGATGTGGCTTCTCACCTATGGCGATAGGGCACATTAGACAGTCATGGACCGAGAACAGGGTAACTGTATGGAGACTCCCACTGTTGCACGGAAATGATTAAATCCTGTGAGGCATAAATTGAAAATACTCCCTGAGAGTGGAGAATGTTTTTGTTTGGTCCTGACTGCCCCTGGTTTGGGCCTCTAGAAATACTTCCTCAGTCTACAGTCCTCCCTGGCCTCAGCTCTGCCCTCAGGGAGGTTTCTTCTTTTCCCTGACCATCCATGGTTATATCCCAAGTGGCACGAGGAGGCATGTCCTCTTTGGGGGCTGTACAGTTTTGGTAGCCCACTGTCTCTCCTATGAGTCTGGCGCCTGAGACTTGCCTTAAAACTTGACAAGTTGCAGACTTTTTCAGGCCAAGCTCCTGGCATTTTATTTCCTGAAAGTTCCATGTTCTTTACTTTCTTGTCTGACTTGAGCCCTTTTTCTGTCAGCCTAATAGGTATAGGTGGGAAAGCTACATCCTTGATCTGACCTTTGCCATAAGGCAGGATTCTTTAGTTTACTAGAGAAATCTTAAAAGACCCTTGGAAATGTCTTTGAGCAAGATTCTTACCTCCTCTGATCTGCATACTGAGGCCCTGGTCTCTCCTGTGCTGCCTCACTTGATGGTCCTGGCTACCTGTGGCTATCGAGGTCTGGAAATGTGGCTGTCTGAATTGAGAAGTGCTGTAACTGTAAAATGCACACCAGATTTCAAAGAGCTCATTCTAAAAAAAGAAGACAAAATATTCATTAATAACATTTATATTGATTATTCCAATTACAATATTTGGAATATGTCGAGTTAAATATAATACCAAAATTTTTTTTTTAATTTTTTTTTCAACGTTTATTTATTTTTGGGACAGAGAGAGACAGAGCATGAACGGGGGAGGGACAGAGAGAGAGGGAGACACAGAATCGGAAACAGGCTCCAGGCTCTGAGCCATCAGCCCAGAGCCTGACGCGGGGCTCGAACTCACGGACCGTGAGATCGTGACCTGGCTGAAGTCGGACGCTTAACCGACTGCGCCACCCAGGCGCCCCTATAATACCAAAATTTTTTAAGTTTGTTTATTTTTGAGAAAGACAAACCCAGTGGGGGGGGAGGGGCAGAGAGAGAGGGAGAGAGAGAACCCCAAGCAGGATCCACACTGTCAGCACAGAGCCCAATGTGGGGCTCAAACTCATGAAACCATGAGATCAGGACCTGAGTTGAAACCAAGAGTCAGATGCTTAACTGACTGAGCCACCCAGGCACCCTACTATTAAAATTAATGTTATCTGTTTCTTTTTACTTTTTTTTTTTTTAACATTTATTTAGTTTTGAGAGATGGAGACAGATGGAGACAGCGTGAGTGGGGGAGGGGCAGAGAAAGCGGGAGACACAGAATCTGAAGCAAGTTCCAGGCTCTGAGCTGTCAGCGCAGAGCCCAATGCAAGGCTTGAACTCATGGACCATGAGATATGACCTGAGCTGAAGTTATAGGCTTAACTGACTGAGCCACCCAGGTGCCCCTCTTTTTACTCTTTAAATCAACTTTATTGAGGTATAATTTACATGATAAATGCATGAACTGTAAGTATACAATTTTATGAGTTTTGACAAAAATATCAGTATAGAATAAATCCATCACCCTACGGATGCCTGAGTGGCTCAGTTTGTCAAATGTCCAACTCTTGATTTCAGCTCAGCCGATGATCTCATAGTTTGTGGGATTGAGCCCCACATCTAGCTCTGCACTGACAGCACAGAGCCTGCTTGGGATTCTCTCTCTCCCTCCCTCTGTGCCCCTTCCCCACTCATGCATGCACACTATTTCTCTTCCTCCCTCTCTCAAAAATAAAACATTTAAAAATTTTTAGAATGTTTTATTTATTTTTGAGATAGAGAGTACAAGCGGGAGCGGGGGAGAGAGACAGAGAGAGGGAACAGAAGATCCGAAACAGGCTCTGCGCTGACAGGAGCAAGCCCCACGCACGGTTCAAACTCACAAACTACAAGACCACGATCTAAGCCAAAGTTGGACGCTCAACCAACTGAGCCACCTAGGCGCCCCATCAAAATAAATATATTTTTTTAAAAAATAAATCTATCATCTTAGACTATTCCTTTATGTTCCTCTTTCCAGCCAATTAATAACTTCATAAATTCTATTCCCAGCCCTATTCCACCACTGATCTACTTTCTATTTTTTACATTTTTACATCTGTCTTTAGTAAGTTTTGTATAAATGGAACCATATAGTACATATTCTTTTGTGTCTGACTTCTTTTGATTAATATAATGTTTTTGAGGTCCATCCATGTCATGTGAATCATAGGTCATTCTTTTTTCCTTGTTAAGTAGTGTTGTATTATATGACTATACCACAATTTGCTTATCCATTCATTGGTTGGTAGACATTTAGGTTGTTTCAAATTTGGGGCTATTATTATTAAAGTTGTAATGAAAATTTATGTAAAAATCTTCATGGGAAATGTTTTCATTTCACCTAGGAGTAGAATTACTGAGTCTTATAGTCATGTATATTCAACTTTGTAAGAAATTGCCACATGATTTTCCGTCTTTTTTTTTTAATGTTTATTTTTGAGAGAGAAAGAGACAGAGTGTGAGTGGGGGAGGGGCAGAGAGCAAGGCAGAGACACAGAATGTGAAGCAGGCTCCAAGCTGTCAGCACAGAGCCCGATAACTGTGAGATCATGACCTAAGCCAAAGTCAGATGGTTGACTGACTGAGCCACCCAGGTTCCCCTTTTCCATCATCTTATTTCCCCACTGTATCATCTTATTTTCCCACCAGTAATATCTATACTTGGTGTTGCCAGTATTTTAAATGTTGGCCATTCTAATCGGTGTGTAATATTATCTCACTATGGTCTCTTGTTTGTTTTCTATTTATTTAGAGAGAGGGAGAAAGAGAGCGTGTGTGCACATTCAGGCACATTCAGGGTGGGAGGGGCAAAGGGTGGGTGGGAGAGAGAGAGAGAGAGAGAGAGAGAGAGAGAGAGAGAGAGAGTCTCAAGCAGTTTCCACACCCAGTGCAGAGCCTGATGCAGGGCTCCATTTCACAACATCGAGATCATGACCTTAACTGAAATCATGAGTCAGGGGCTTAACCAACTGAGCCACCCAGGTGCCTCAGTTTGTTTTCAAATTTTTTTTAATTTTTTAATGTTTTTTAATTTATTTTTGAGACAGAGAGAGACAGAGCATGAGCAGGGGAGGGGCAGAGAGAGGGGGAGACACAGAATCTGAAGCAGGCTCCGGGCTCTGAGCTATCAGCACAGAGCCCGACGTGGGGCTCAAACTCATGGAGTGTGAGATCATGACCTGAGCTGAAGTCAGATGCCTAACTGACTGAGGCGCCCCAGTTTGTTTTCAATTTTTAATTGAAGTATAGCTGATATATATTTCAGGTGTAAAATATATTGATTTGACAGTTATATACATTATGAAATGCTCACCACCACAAGTGTAGTTTCTACCTGTCACCAAAGTTATAACAATATTATTGATTATATTCCCTATGCTGTGTTTTTCATTCCCGTGACTTATTGATTTTATAATTAGAAGGTTGCACCTTTTGGGGCACCTGGGTGGCTCAGTTAAGTGTCCGACTTCAGCTCAGGTCATGATCTCACAATTTGTGAGTTTGAGCCCCACGTCAGACTCTGTGCTGACAGCTCAGCTGCTTCAGATTCTATGTGTGTGTGTCTCTCTCTCTCTCCCTGCCCCTGCCCTGCTTGTGCTTTGTATATCTCTAAAAAATAAATAAACATTAAAAAGTAAATAAATAAAAAAGAAGTTTGTACCTTTTATCAACTCTTAATGTGACTACTAATAACTTTTAATTTACATATATGGCTTGCACGATATTTCTGGGAGGCTGAATATACAAACAATGGCCAGACCATATTTAACAAAAGAACTCTGACAACCTCTGCAGCGATTGGCCTAGAAAAGTCAGAACTTGGTCAATGAGTCCAACTTCCCTAGTAGTTGCCCCCCCTCACTCCTCAGAAAACAGGGATAGTTAAGAAATCCCTTCTTGTTTCTGTGTTCCAAGAGAGGATTATAAATGCAAAAGACCAACTCGTTCTTCAAAATTCCAACATAAGGCTCACCTCCATCCTTCCTCAATGACTTCCTTGCTTTATGAAACTCAAAATTTACCACTCTCCTTTGAGATGTTTCTGAACGAACATTCTCCCTACTGCAACAGCATAAATGAAATCAATCTCCTTCATTGTCTCAGGCATTTCATCTTTCACTGATTGCTACCTTCCTTCCAACCACTAAACTAGAGCCACCTTACTTTGTGTTTGTTGTGATAACACCCCACTTAGACCACTTGCTGAATTACTTAGAGTAATGCTAGCAGTTGTGACAAAGAGGCCTCAGAATGCAATGTTCATATAAAAATCCAGGCTGTCACACAGAGTCGTTCTAGTCATCACCATCCTGTCCATCACAAAGGAGGAAAGGACATATCCAGGCCAAAAGTTTTCTCCAAAGAAATTGAGGGGGAAGTTCCAGACATAACATTTGCTCCCAGTTCATTGGTAAGAACCTAGCTGCAAAGAAGGCTGGGAAATGTAGTCCCTCGTTGGGCAACCAGCCTCAGCTATATGTCTGTAGGTAGAAAATGCAGGTCTTCCCTAGGAGATCTATCTATAGCTATGGAAGATGGAGGAAACAGATTTTTCTGAAGGGTCAGTGAAACCATGAAAGGAAAGAGAATCTTAAGGATAATGGATAATGGTGGTAGGAGATCCTAGGAAGACAGTTTTGTACCAGAGGTAAAGGGCAACAAGTCTAGATCAGAACAGGTCAAAAGGCTCTAGGAAAGATACCCAAGAAAAGGTGTCTAAACACCGAGAGAGGAAATTTAGGCAACGGATGGAAAATGTATATTATCCATTCAGAAACCATTTATTGAGCACCTATGCTATGCCAGGCACTGTTCTAGGTGCTAGGGAATGAAATAACATGTAACTACCAAAATCATTGCTTCAAGGATCTTACAGTCTAGTGCAAATTCTAGTGCAGTTGAGGCTTAATTAATAACAAATGTGTAGAAAAGTAGCAAATGTTTAAAAAAATTTACTCCACCCTGAAGGCGACTGCATTCAACTCTTTCTGCTGATTCTTTCAGGATTTCTGTTCCAAATTAACATGATTACGTTGCCACTTCTGATGTTTTTCCTGTTTGCATTATATTGTTGACTTTCCAGGTGAACAATGAGGATTTTGCCCCTTTTGATCTTTGTCCTCATCACATATATGAACCCTTTCCCCCTAGCCTCTCGCTGAAGTTAAATTATAACATTGGTTAGATTAACACTCAAGTTTTACCTTTATCATCATTACATAAAGATGATTCTTAGCCAAATCATATAATAAGTTGTCATTATTTTAATTTTTGTTCGCAAGCTTTGTTTTCCTAGGCTTGGAACACTCTTCCCTCACTTTTTGCCTAGTTACCTCTTATTTATCTTTCAAGTCCTAGGGTAAATGTCACATTTCAGGAAAGTCCTCAAACATCCTTTGCCTTTACCCCACAGAGGTAGACAGGGTTATTTAATGCCCTCCTTAAAAATATGGGCTTGGTGTGGGGGCAGCGGTGCCATTCGTGGTGGTGGGAAGTCAAATCTTGCCACGGAGATGTGCTTTTATGGATCCTCCCTGGCCTCTTACATTTTCATAACTACTTAGTAATAGTATCAACACATCTTGCCACAGAAAAATTAGGTGTTATGATCATTCACATTTTAAAATAATGACATTTCGGGGTGCCTGGGCGGCTCAGTTGAGCATCAGACCTCGGCTCAGGTCATGATCTCACCATTTGTGAGTTCGAGCCCCAGGTCCGGCTCTGTGCTGACAGCTCAGAGCCTGGAGCCTGCTTCAGATTCTGTGACTCCCTCTCTGCCCCTCCCCTGCTCATTCTCTCTCTCTCTCTCTCAGGAATAAATAAATGTTAAATATATATATATGTATATATATATATATATATACATGTATATATATATATATATACATATACATATATGTATATATACATTTATATAAACAAAATGAAATAATGACATTTCAAAAGCACCGTGGGGTCTCTTTAAGTAAATCTGAGCGATAGTTTGTTTCTAAGTCACTAAATACAGAGGAAGAAACCTAAAGCTTCAGTGTTCCTCGCTACTGTTGACTTGGTATCCATCGGCAATTTCATATGAAGCAAATCAATCTGCAATTATTATAACTTAAAAGCAGACATTTTCACGTCCGCATACATTTAATTTGCCTGTTACTGGTCAAGACACTAACATATGGGATTTCTCCATTTAATACAAGGGACTTGGCAACCCTCTCTGCTAAACACATGAATAAATGAACAACGTGGTGGTAGTGCCCTGGATATGAAACTCCGTTTTCTCAGCTCACCCAAACTCACAAAAGCCAGATGTATAATCCAGTAGACCAATTAATTAGTTCACAATGAGAAATACAAACCACCCGCCTTTGCCCTAAGTAGGGCTTGAGCTTCGAGTTCAGTTCTTATTCTCAGGCTTCCCACTTTCCAGTCTCCATTCAGATCATCCTCCTTCTGTTTAACACGCTCTTTCTTCAGCTCTGGATAATACAGTTTTCTCAGGTGTGTTCCAGTCCTAGGAGAAACATGCTGTTTCATCCCTAAACTTGGATGTTTTTCTGAATTCCCTCCCTAAAAGTTTACCCCTAGATTTGATCTTTTTGTGTGTGTTAATGCCACCATCTTCAATCTTAGGGTATCCAGAGAGAGGCACACATTGTTTTACTCTGCTTAGCTTTACTGCCTTTCCCAAATACTGCGCTTTTTCACAAATTGAAAGTTGGTGACACCACCATTTGGCGCAAGTCCATTGAGGCTATTTTTCAACGTTTTTTTTTTTTTTTTTTTATTTATTTATTTATTTATTTTTGGGACAGAGAGAGACAGAGCATGAACGGGGGAGGGGCAGAGAGAGAGGGAGACACAGAATCGGAAACAGGCTCCAGGCTCCGAGCCATCAGCCCAGAGCCTGACGCGGGGCTCGAACTCACGGACCGCGAGATCGTGACCTGGCTGAAGTCGGACGCTTAACCGACTGCGCCACCCAGGCGCCCCGAGGCTATTTTTCCAAGACCATTTGCTCACTGGGTATCTCTACGTCAGGTTGTGTTAGATCTTGGCAGTATTTCAAACATTTTCATTATTACTACATTTGTTATGGTGGTGATCTGTGATCAGTGATCGTGACTTGCTGAAAGTTAAGATGACAGCATCTTTTAAGTTAAAAAATATTTTTAAATTGACATATATACTTTTTAAGACTTAAATCTATTGCACGCTTGATAGACTACTGCATAGTGTACACATAATCTTCATGTGCCCTGGGAAACCAAAAACTTCATTTGATTCGCTTTATTATGATTTTCGCTTTATTGAGATGGTGTGGCACAAAGGGGCAGCATTTCGAAGGTATGTCTGTACACACCTTCTGCAGGAACCTGCCAAAGCTCCCTGGTTGTTTCCAGCTTCTAGGCAGAGGCAGACAGGTACGTTTCCACAGTTAGGAGCTTGCCTCTCAAATTATGAACTCGTCACTCTACCACAGTGCCAGAGGTCCAGCAAAGGGCGCCTGTGAGTTTTCAAAGTACCCCTTATCCAAATGTATACCTCCCCCAGTGGGATAAGACTTTATGCAGCTGAGGGAGTCACTGTATGGGTGTTTCAGGCAGGGCGCCACAGAAAGGAGCAAAACAAAACAAAACAAAACTAGCACCAAGAGGGGATGGACCGACACCCAGGGCTGTTTTGCCCACTGATTTTGCCCAGAGAGGACCCGAAGGTCTCCTTGGGCTTGTGCTTTTGGGCTGCTGCGCCCTCCAGCCTGTGCAAGGGCTCGTATTACGAATTAATAAACCGGACCTCGGGAACTTCCCCCTTCACACTAGCACAGCGTGACAAAACGCGATACGCAGAGCTCAGCCTCGACGCCTTTCCACCCACCAGCCCTGCGTGCCCTTCCTTTTGCCCATCTCCAAGATGGCGGCCGCCCCGCCGCCGCGTCGCCGCCGCGTCCTGGCTCCGCCCCGCCCCACCCCCGCGCTCCCGCCGCCCCTCCTCCCGCCCTCGGGGCCGCGCCGCGCGCTCCCGCCGCCCCTCCTCGCGCGAGCTCCACCCAGGTCGCAGGCAGCGCGGTCGGCGGCGCCTATTTCCCGCCATTGTGCGAAGTGGAGGCTGGGGGCCCGCACGCGCCGCCTGCCCGTGGCCAGCTGCTCCTTGGCTGCCGCCGCCACAGCCGCCGTTCCCTGAGGCGCGGGCAGGCCGGGCGGCCCGCGCCCCGAGGCTCGCCGTGCGTGGGAGGGCGCGGGCGACGAGCGGCCGAGCCCCCGAGGAGGAGCCGCGGCGCGGGACGCCGGGCCGCGCCGGCCCCGGCCCGTCGGCGAGATGCCCTGTGGGGAGGATTGGCTCAGCCACCCGCTCGGGATCGTGCAAGGTTTCTTCGGTGAGTGGCGGCGCCGGGGGCGGGCTGGGCGGGCCGCTGAGTTTGCCGAGCCCGGGGCCCGGCCCCGCCGCGCGGCCCCACGCGGGGCTCCCCCGGAGGCTGGCGTGGCCGGCCAGGCCTGCGCGGAGACACCCCCGTGCCAGGGCCCGTGCCCGTGCCGGTGCCCGGGCCGCGGCTTCCCCGGCCGGCCGCAGGTGCCTCCCACCTGCCCGATTCGTGATTCGCGAGCGGCCAAGGTTACGCGGCGAGGAGCCGGCGACCGGCTGTGATTGCCGGCCTCGCTCCCCTCCGTGGCGCACCGGGGACCCGCGCCCCGCGTTTGACGCTTCGCGGAGGGGTCCTTGAACCTTCGGGGGGCCCGCCGAGACGGGGCGAGGAAAAGCACTTTGCCTATGGGAAGCCTGCAGGATATTTCAAAACTTCCGGTGTGTCGGGGGAGTGCTCGCTCGCAGCAGAAGTTGGCTCTAACTACTGTATTACACACATCCTCCCTTTTCGCGATAAGATTAGGGGTGACAGCTTAATTTTTTCTGTTATGACTTTAAAGCCTATTTAGTACACGTCTCTGCTTTCGTGCCAGAGCTAGCAAGAAATGTTGAACTCAGCTGAGTTCCTACGTAGAAAAGGGCTTTGAATGCTGCAGACCAGCTTAGTAAATTTTAGTTGTAGTTCTTGTTAACGCTACTTTTCTGCTAAGCATCCATGGAGGAAAATTGAGGCTTGTTTGCGGTTAACTGGGCATTTTAACCCCCCCTCCCCGTTCTTTTTGCACTTACGAGTGGTGGAGGCAAACCAGAAATCACTGTTAGATTGTGGCACCTGGAGGTAGCTTAGCAGTGAGTGGCCTTAGCTCACTTAAAACACCAGGCGGGTGTTAGTGAGAACGCCTTGATCTAGAAGCTAGTCTCCAGCAGCCAAAACCAGTGGCGTAAAATGCACGTATTTCTTGTAGGAGGGATTCAGCAACTCTTTATTCATTTTCCCTATAATTTGAACTAGTTTAGTTTTCTGGTTTCCCAGGCTGAAACTAGAAGCAGTAAATTAGAAGGCCTGTGTAGGCATCAGGACTGAGTCCGTGAACACTGACAACCTGATAAAGAAGTCTAAAACTATGTGTGTATATATTTTTAAAGGCAAATTTTGTTTTGTTTTGTTTTTTGTTTTTTTTACTATATCCATAAGGGTGCTTTGAGGAAAGGACATACAGTCCTCCACTAAATCCTAGTAATTGATGTTCACATTACTGGAACCCATAATTGATGTCCAAAATAATGGCTCCAAAATGTGGAGTGAAGATTAAATTGCACAGTTGGTTTAGGTCGCTGTAAATGCATAGGTACTTCTTAGGGAAAATCCGTCAAAAGTGAAACGTTTTGGGGCACCTGGGTCGCTCAGTCGGTTAAGTGTCCCACTCTTGGTTTCAGCTCAGGTCATGATGTAACGGTTCATGAGTTTAAGCCCCGCATCAGGCTCTGCGCTGATGGTGCAGAGACTGTTTGGGATTCTCTCCCTCCCCCTCCCCTCCCCCTCCCCCTCCCC
>NC_064818.1:73742670-73764790 GCF_023721935.1 Panthera uncia | reverse complement strand
CTCTCAAAAATAAATAAACTTAGAAAAAAAAAGTTTTGGTGCTTAAGGGCAAAGTTCCAGTTATGGATATTTAGTAAATTTCCCACACCCTGGTCTTGCTGGATAAATAAGATGACTTTATATTTGATGTAGTTTTGAAAGTATTTGTCATGTTTTGTTTCCTATGTGTATGATCCTAAGGGACACATCTCATTATAGTACAGAAAGGGTATAATTTGGATAAAAATACTGGCTTTACAGTATTTTGTAAATTTTGTAAGTTGCTATGGGCACCTGGATCTTGTTGAAATGTTTCCCTACAGAATGTCTTATTTCCCCATATAGATTGTTTTATAGAGAAGAAAATAATACTGCTTTATAGCCATAATTTTTTTGTACAAGCTGTTCTGAAGTATATGTTTTTACTGTATTTTCCTACTGCCATGAATATGTTGAGTACCTTTGTAATAACAGCATTACAGGTATGTTTCTGTGAGAAGTAGGTCAGGTGTTAAACTTGTAGACTCTTTTTGGTTTTGTAGTAAATTGTTTCAAATTGATTTTTCACCCAGTTAGAGAAATGACTGTTGTGGTTTATGAGGCCTTTCTTGGCTCCACCCCTACCTAGTTCTCAGACCTCACCTTATCACTACATTCCCTCTCCTACTGAACCCTCTTTCAGTTCTTTAATTTTGGACCTTGCCTCTAGACCTTCTGCATCTCAGCTCTTTCCTTTGCCTGGCCCCCTCCTCATTCCACTTGTACTTTCCTGGCTAAATCTTCTTTTGGAAACCTAAGTTAAGTACCCCTTGCTTCGGTTACTGCAGGATCCTTTGTGTCCTGGAAATTAGTATACGTTAACCCTAAAAATAAAACTGCCAGTTATTTTACCAGTAAAAATGGGTTTACTGGGAAATAACAGAATTACAGTGTGGGACATGCATGCAAGCTAAGGCAAACCATAGACAAGTCCCACAAACAAAGGAGAGGAACTTTATTTTATAAAGGAGGAGGAAGTTGGGACGGGTTATTTTGAAGGGAAGCCCATTGGAGAAAAAGGTTCAAGGTGATGCTGGTTTCTCACTGGCTGAGTTGCAGGGATAGTAGATATCTCATAGGAGATGCAATGTACATCTCTCTCTGTTGGGGCCTGTAATTGATACTTACCTGTTAAAGATTTTTTTGTTAGGGATCTTTAATTGATAATTCTTCTTGTAATTAACATTGAGTGGTAGAGCTCCCCCTTTCAGCCTCCCAAGTCCACTTTAGTGAGGTTTCCCTTTATTAATTTTCACATATGTAAAGCAAGTTGTTGAAAGTACTTGTTTCTTGGGTTCCTTTGCTATATTTTTTCTCAGCACATTCAGGGCCTGTCTCTGACTTATTCACCAGTATATCTTCATTGCCTGGAATGCACCTTGCACAGTGAAAATGCTCAGTGAACATGTGTCAGAGGCAGTGGAAAGACTGATGAATCAATCAGAAATGGTGTGAATTGGGGTGGTTACTGTGAGCGCAGGTCTCAGACATAGGACAGTCCTGGCGGACCTCCTGTTGATTCAGAGAATTCATGATCATACCAGGTGTGAGCTACGTTCACATGCAAGTCCTGATTCTTCTTCATTTGGATAGGAAACTTTGAAATTCTGTGAGTGGCCAATCATAACTACCTGGGTCATAATTCATCTTTGCGAATCAATCTGTACTTTAATTTGTATCTGCCATGTTATAATTGCACATTTTTTTAAAAATGCACATTTTTTTCTGTAAGCCCTCATAAAGTGTCATTAATGTTTCACTTGGAGTTTCTTAAAGATTTTATGTACAGGACGTTGAGATCCAAAGCTTTAAATTATGATTTAGGAATACTTCAGCATTATCTTTTTTGGCCTCTGTTATGTGTATAGTGCTAATGGCTGAGTCCCTACAATGATTATTTAGTGATCCATATCAGATTGCTTCCTTTAAACAAAGGCAGGAATAATAATTAAAAACAATTTTGGGGGGCGCCTGGGTGGCTCAGTCGGTTAAGCGGCCGACTTCGGCTCAGGTCATGACCTCGCAGTCCATGAGTTCGAGCCCCGTGTCGGGCTCTGTGCTGACAGCTCAGAGCCTGGAGCCTGTTTCAGATTCTGTGTCTCCCTCTCTCTGACCCTCCCCTGTTCATGCTCTGTCTCTCCCTGTCTCAAAAATAAAAAAAATTAAAAAAAAACAAAACAAAACAATTTTGGTATACTTTTTTTTTTTTTTTCTCCTAATCAGTTTTTATTTAAAAGAAATTTTTTTCTTCCTTCACTCAGGTCCTCTCCACTGTACCACATTAACCCTGAAAGACTAGCTATACTCATTCCTGTCCTCTGCTGCCTCAGTTTCTGTTGAATGGTGTTCTCTTCTGGTATGACTATACCCACACAGGTGGCTCCAACAAGCACCAGGAAGAATGAACGTTGGTGGAGCCATCCACGGGAAGCATGATGCACTCAGCTCTCAGACAACCATGAAATAAATGAGAGGACTTCTGTTGTAGCCTATCTCCATTTTCAACCACTCATTCTCATCCTTGAGTGGTAGCTGTTGAAGTGGAATTTGCTTTATTTAAACGAAGACTCGTAAGACAAGATTTCTAGATCTAACTGTTGGTTAGAAAAAACAGATAAAATAAATTTTCTTAGGGCAGCTGACTGGTTCAGTCAAAGGAGCGTTCTACTCTTGATCTTGGGGTCATAAGTTTGAGCCACATGTTGGGTATAGCTATTTAAATTAAAATACTTTAGGGGTGCGTGGGTGGCTCAGATAAGCGTCAGACCCTTGGTTTTGGCTCATGTCATGATCTCACAATCGTGGGATCGAGCCCCACATTGGGGCTGAGCACGGAGCCTGCTTGGGATTCTCTCTTTCCTTCCTCCTCTGCGCCTCCCCCAGTTGCACATACTCTTGCTCTCAAAAGAGAATAAGTAAAAAATGTAAAACACCATTACAAATTTTTTTCCTTACCTGAATTAATAACTTGTCAATTTTGGAAAACGTAGGAATGCTTATTGACTGGTTTCTTTAACTGTTTTTATTTTTTTATTAAAGTTTTTTTAGTGTTTGTTTATTTTAGAGACAGAGCACAAGTGGGGGAGGGGCAGAGAGAGCCAGAGACAGAATCTGAAGCAGGCTGCAGGCTCTGAGCTGTTAGCACAGAGCTGGACAACCCACGAACCATGAGAAGATGACCTGAGCTGAAGTCGGACGCTCAACCGACTGAGCCACCCAGGCGCCCCTCTTTCACTGTTTTTAGATCGTTGGTTGGGTCAAGATCATTACTATTGGTTATATTCAAAGTACTGTGGTTATATCCAACAACCAGAACTAGACTAAAAGCAGTGTTATGTGGAGGAGGGCAGGGAGAAGTATTTGGTCACTAGCATTTTAAAGAATTTAAAGCAATAATAAAATTGACTAAAAGTTTGCTTTTTTATTGTCACCACGATTCTGGACAGACAATTCATCCCCTTTTGTTTGTACCCATCTTGGATCTCTCCTATCATCCTGACCTTGGTAGGCCACTGAAAAAAGGCATTTGTTACAAGGCTATGGAACCCAAAGATAGGGAGGATGTCTTGGCGTCCCAAGAGTGGAATCTGGAACTGGAAAGCTGGCAGGAATCTAAGCAGCTCTTCTCAGATTTTCTTCTTAGGCTATATTCATCTCTGCACACGAACTTTATCTGTCTCTACTCCACAGCTCCCAAATTCACTTGGTCTCAGTTCCACACTAGTTAGCATCTTTATCTTAATCTCAGATTCCAGGGTTAGAGAATCTGATTGGTCCAGCATGGCGTCAGGAGTCCACTCGTGCACTAACAAGCTGTGTCCAGGGCACAGAGTTATATAGGACCGTCCTGACTTTTGAGTCCCACACCTCAACGCTGGGGCAAGTTCTCCGAGAAGAAGAATGGATTGGGCACCTGTGGCAAAAGGTGTAGATATGTATGTATGCATTTTTAAATAATAGCTCACACATGATTTTAAGAAACATGGTAATAAGTAGAAGGATGCCCTTTTCCCACTGAAGTAACCACTTGTGATCCTACTTTTAGTGCCTTTATTTGTGTTTTTTTAATTGAGATCTAACACACAGACATGAAATTAATCATTTAGGTATGTATACTTCAATGGTTTTTAGTATATTCACAGTGGTATGCAGCCATCACCACTATCATTTTCATCATTCCCAAAAGAAACTCTGTACCTATTAGCAATCACTCCCAATTGCCCCCTCCTCCATTCTCTGTCAATCAGTCTACTTCTGTTTATGATTTACCTATTCTGGACATTTGTATAAATGGAATAATACATGTGGGCTACTGTGTCTGGCTTTTCACATAGCTTAATATTTTGAAGGTTCAACCATGCAGTGGCATATATCAGCACTGTATTTCCTTCTTATGACTGAAGATAATATTCCACTGCACGGATATACCACATGTTTATTCGTTCATTCGTGGATGGACCCTTGGGTTGTTTCCACTTCTTGGCTATTGTGAAGCGTGCTGCTGTAAATATCAGTGTACAGATTTTTGTGTTTTCACTTCTTTTGGGGTATACCTAGGAATAGGCTTGGCTACTTATAATGGTAATTTATCTTGATGTATATATACATATATATGGTGTGTGTGTGTTTTAGGTTTATTTTGAGAGAGAGAGAGAAAGTGCACACTCATGAGAACAGTGGAGGGGCAGAGAGAGAGAGGGAGAGAGAGAATCCCAAGCAGGCTTCACATAATCAGTCGGGAGCCCGATATGTGGCTTGAACTCACAAACCGTGAGATCATGACCTGAGCCAAAATCAAGAGTTGGATGCTTAACTGACTGAGCCACCCAGGTGTCACTTTTATGTTTAATTGTTTGAGGAATTGCCAAACTATTGTCCAAAGTGGCTGTACCATTTTACATTTTCACCAGCAATGTGTCAGGTTTCCAGTTTCTTACATCTAACATTTGTTATTTTCTGTTTTATTAGTTATAGCCATCCTAGTGGGTGTGAAGTGATAACTTCTTATGGTTTTGATTTGCATTTCTCTAATGACTAATGATAATAGCATATTTTAATATGCATATTGGCCATTTGTATATTTTCTCTGAAGAAATGTGTATTCAAATCCTTTGCAAATTTTTTAGCTGGGTTTTGTCTTTTTATTGTTGAGACTTGAGTTCTTTGTATATTCTGCATACTAGACTTACCAGATATATGTGATTTGCAAATATTTCTACCATTTTGTGGATTGTCTTCACTTTCTTGGTGTAATGCATTTCAATGTAAGCTTTTAATTTTTTGTGCATAATACACCATAGTTTATGTAGAGGAACAGAAAGCACAGAAAAACTTTCATAACATTCTATTTGTATATGTTCAAGTTTTTAATTTGATGAAGTCCAATTTATGTCTTCCCTTTGATTGCCATATTTCAGAACCCATTGTCTAATGCCAGATGTAAAAATTTATACCTATGTTCTAAGAGTTTCAAAGTTTTAGCTCTTAGATTTAGGTGTTTGATTCATTTTGAATTAAATTTTGTATAAGGTATGAGGTAGGGATCCAAATTCATTCTTTTGCACATGGATATCCAGTTGTCCTGGTATCATGTGTTTTTGGCTTATTTTTTACACTTGCCAGTTTATTATAAAAGATATTATAAAGTATTCAGATGGACAGCCAGATGAAAAGGTGCATAGGGTGAGATCTGGAATAGTACCTCGTGCTTTTGTCTCCAGGGAACTGGAGTGTGATAGCTGCCTCCCAGCAGTGGATGCATTTGCCATTCTGGAAACTCCTGCACTGGTTTTTGAATAGTCTGTTCTGCCCACTGAATGGTTGCCATTGAATGACACCTTTGTCAAAAAAATCACTGGACCATAGATGTGTAGCTTTATCTCTGAACTCCCAGTTCCGTTGGTCTATATGTTTATCCTCATGCCAGTACCACATTGCCGTGATTAACTTTGCAGTGTTTTTAAATCAGGAAGTGTGAATCCTTCAACTTTGTTCTTTTTTAATATAGTTTTGGCTCGTTAGAGTCCCTTGCATTTCCATATAAATTTAGAATCAGATCGCCCATTTTTGCAAAGATAGTCAGTGGGCATTTTGGTAGGGATTGCATTGACTCTTTTAGTTCTTTTGATAATAGAGTATAGTTAAGATTACAGACTCTAGAGCCACACTGCTTCTTAACTTCTGAACCATACTGGGTATTTGGCTCCCTGAGTCATTTTTTAAAATATTTCCTTTTTTTTTTTTTTTTTTAACTACTGAATGATTTTCAGTAATAATCATGAAATGAAGCTTAAAGTATTATATATTTCAAAATAGTATAGTTCTACTTATTGCTTCTATCACCTTCTTCTGTACGCACCCCCCCACCCCCACTGATTTTAGAATTTTTTTGTTGAGTTCCACTGTAATGATGTTGTTTCATGTTGGTATGGGTACCGCACATGAGATTGGAAGAATTTTGTTTTAATTGTGTAATTCTTTGAATAACTTCCCAAGTTCCTACAGGACAAAAAAGAAATAATTGATAATTAATAAGTGAATTCCAACTACTTGGCAATGGCAAAGAATGAAATCTGGTCATTTGTAGCAACGTGGATGGAAACTGGAGAGTGTTATGCTAACTGAAGTAAGTCAGGCAGAGAAAGACAGATACCATATGTTTTCACTCATATGTGGATTCTGAGAAACTCAACAGAAGACCGGGGGGAGAGAAGGGGGGGGGGGGAGTAACAGGGAAGGAGGCAAACCATAAGAGACTCTTAAATACTGAGAACAAACTGAGGGTTGATGAGGGGTGGGGAAAGTGGGTGATGGGCATTGAGGAGGGCACCTGTTGGGATGAGCACTGGGTGTTGTGTGGAAACCAATTTGACAATAAATTTCATTAAATAAGTGAATTCTGATAAAACAAGCAACTACAAAAGACACAAGTTAGGCAGTTCCCAAAATCGTGCCCCTGATGGTAATGTATTGTCATTGTTAACGTTTTTTCTTTTCCTTTTCCTTTCCTTTTCTTTCCCTTCCTCTTTCCTTTCCTTTCCTTTCCTTTCCTTTTCCCTTTCGTAGAGAGAGCACACACACCAGCAGGAGAGAAGGGCAGAGGGAGAGAGAGAATCCTAAGTAGGCTCCATGGTCAGTGCTGAGGCCCACGCAGAGTTAGATGCAGGGGCTCGATCTACCATCATGAGATCATGACCTGAGCCTAAATTAAGAGTCAGTCACTTATCCAACTGAGTCCCCCAGGCGCCCCTGTTAATATATTTTCGTGATTCATTCTTTAGTTATAAAGCAAATAACAGTTTGATAAGAATATATTTTAGTATTAAATACTAAATTCAGTGCAATATATACGTGTGAGCTAAAATTTGCGCTTCCTATGCCTTTTGTTTTGCACTGTTTTAAATATTAAACACACTCCCAAGTTGTCTCATAGAAGATAGAGTTGAAATAATTCAAGTTCTGTCTCTTCATCTTTACAAACACTGTGGTGTTTATTTAAAATCTGTTGTATGCACGTAGGGCTCTAGAGTGCCACACAGGGATTGGGGGATACTCACTGCCCCTAAGAAACTTTGGACTGTTCTGGACCACTGAGAGATTTACTGTCCAAACAAATGCACGTAGCTGAATCTTGATTGGAAAGAATCTTGACAGTATTTAGTCTTCCTAGCCATGAATGTGGAATATTTCCCCATTTATGTAGTTCTTGTGTTTCTTTCATCAGGCTTTTATAGCTTTCCTCATACAGATCTTATACATATTTTGTTAGATTTATATACAAGAATTTCGTTTTGGGGATGCTAATGTGAATGGTTCTGTGTTTTTAATTTCAAACTCCACTTGTTCATTGATAATATGTAGGAATATGATTGACTTCTGTATACTAACTTTGCATTTTGCAATCTTGCTATAATTGCTTATTAGTTCCAGGCGGGTTTTTCTTTTTGTTGATTCCTTTGGATTTTCTATGTAGAAACATGTCTTCTGTGAACACTTTTATTTTTTCCTTCTTGGCCAGTATACCTTTTCTTTTCTTTTTTTTTTTTTTTGTCTTAATGTATTAGTTATGGCTTCTAGTACAGTGTTGAAAATGGTGAGAGGGCCATCATTGACTTGTTCCTATCTTAGTGTGAAGCTTCTGGTGTTTCACTTATTTTTAATTCTTCAGTTGCTTTCCTTTTGAATGTAGAGGCATATTCTAAAGTTGTTTTTTCTCTCCAACTTTAGATACCATTTCAGAGTTTCCATTTCATAAGATGAGGAAATAGTGTCTACACAACCCTCCATTGCTTGTACCCAATTTTTGTCATTGTGCCACAAATGTGGCACCAAAGTTTACAGTGCTCTAGTGCTTTGTCTGATCGTATTATAAAGGTCAAAAACCAGTGAATAACATTTATGTTATTATGATTGTATAATAGCTTTCCCTACAGAATCTACTAGGGTGTTTGGACCAGTAGGGGAGGAAGTAAAATCCTGTCATTAAATTATTTTGCTCTAAGGACAGTGTTTCTACTTTTTTTTTTTTTAACATTTATTTATTTTTGAGACAGAGAGAGACAGAGCATGAACAGAGGAGGGGCAGAGAGAGAGGGAGACACAGAATCTGAAACAGGCTCCAGGCTCTGAGCTGTCAGCACAGAGCCCAACGCGGGGCTCGAACTCACAGACTGTGAGATCATGACCTGAGCCGAAGTCGGATGCTTAACCGACCGAGCCACCCAGGCGCCCCTTAAGGACAGTGTTTCAAGAATCAAGGTCAAAAGGTTTCTCTTACACTCCAAAGTTTACTATCAAGCCATAATTTATCATTTTTCATCATGAAATAGGTTTTGCACTTTATCAAGTGCCTAGTTTTCTATCCCCTGAGATGGTTATATTTTTTCTTTAATCTTTTAATGCCATAAATTATACTCTTAGGTTTTCTGATTATAAACTACTTTTGTATTATTGGGATAAGTACTGCGTGATCATGATTTCTTTTTGAATACTCCATTGGATTCAGTTTATAGTTTATATGGGAGTTTTGCATCTTTATCTTTTGTGAACAGCTTGGCTTGAAAGTGCATAATTTTCTGGACTTGGGACTTCATGGGATTGAGAGGAAAGATCAGCAGTTTTTCTCTCGTGCAATATTAGACATACAGTGTTCTTTGACCAGATAGTGATAACCAGAAGAGCTCTGTCTGCCAATCTTGTGGCAGTTTTGGCAGTTCATATTCTTTCAGAAATTTATCTTTCACCTGGATTTTCAAATCTGTTTATAGTTCATAATATTTTGCATAGTTTTTAGTATTTCTGTTATCTATAGCATTTTCCCTTTTTTCATTTTGTTCTACCTATAGTTACTCTTTCCTTTTAGTATTGTGTTCTGTGTCTTGTTTTTATTTGTATGATTTTGTTCTTTGGGTTTTCTTTGTTCTGAACTGGCTTGCCAAAAAATTTAGCTATCTTAACATTAATTATTTGTATTAGTATTTTTATTCTCCATTTTATTTATTATTCTTCTTATTCTTTGGATTTTCTCTTCTAAAAGCTTCTTAAGTTGAAAAGTAATAAGCTCATCTATTTCCATTCTTTCTTTGTACTTGATAAGCATATTCGAATCTATAACTTCATAAAAACCACCTTAGTAGCCCACAGACATTAAGCTGCACAGCTTTCTTTGTTATCCGTCAGGGAGAATTTCATAATTACTCCCTATGGAGTCCTCTCTAAATTATGGATTATTTATTATCATGGGCTTCTCTGTTTTTAAAAATCATTATAGACGTAAGGGTGCTCATGTATTAAGCTTCCCTTTTGTACTGAGTTCTTATCTTGTCACATTTTGGACAGAGAACATACACCTGGCATCTGTTGAGGCTTCCTCTGTGACTAGTACGTAGAACTTTTTGTGAATGTCACATGCTAAAAATGTACTCTGGATATTTTTATTTATTAGAGAGCTTACTATCTTCATACCTGCTGTGTATTTAATTTTGTGTTTCATGCTTGATTTATGTTTCTGAGAGGGCTGTGTCAAGTCTTTGTGATTTCTGTTTAGTCTTTCTCCTTAGTTCTGAAAGTTGTTGCTTTATGTATTTTGAGGCTATGCTGTCAGGTACATACACACTTCCTTGAGCAGTACTATGTTAAAACTTAATTTACTTGTATTTGTTTTCTTGCATTTCCTTATTGAACAGAAATTTGACATCATATTCAATAAGTTCTTCCAGCATCTCATTCATATTATTTACTAAGAAAGAACTATGATCTCTTTGTGGATGTTCTTCAGCTTCTTCGTTTTTAAAATTTTATTTATTTTGAGAGAGAGGGAAAGAGAGAATCCCAAGCAGCCAGAGCCAGATGCGGGGCTTGAACTCACAAACTACGAGATCATCACCTGAGCCAAAATCAAGAGTTGGACGCTTATTCAACTGAGCCACCCAGGTGCCTCAACTTCCCTTTTGAATTATTCCTCTCATTTGTGCTAGTTGCTTTTTAGGTTTGTTGCTTAATTATGATGCTTGGACTCCCCCCCCCCCCCCCCCACTGCATTCATGAGTTAATTCTGTTGTTTCTTAGACCTTAGGTCTTCCTCTTTAGCGGATTCTTCATTTTATTTATTTTTTTTTTTTAATTTTTTTTTTTTTCAACGTTTTTTATTTATTTTTGGGATAGAGAGAGACAGAGCATGAACGGGGGAGGGTCAGAGAGAGAGGGAGACACAGAATCGGAAACAGGCTCCAGGCTCCGAGCCATCAGCCCAGAGCCTGACGTGGGGCTCGAACTCACGGACCGCGAGATCGTGACCTGGCTGAAGCCGGACGCTTAACCGACTGCGCCACCCAGGCGCCCCGGATTCTTCATTTTAAATTTAAAAATATTTTTAAGAAATATTGTGTGAGAAGAGAACAAGAGATTCATCACATAATGATAAAACAGTTCACTAAGAGGCCCTACATGTAAATGCACCTAACAGCATAGCTTCAGAATACAGGAAGTAAAAACTCCTGGAACTGGAAGGAGAAATAGAGAAATTTGTAATTATATAATTATAATTGGAGATTTTACCACTTCTCTTTTAGTACTCTACAGAACAAGCAAATAGAAGATAAGCAAGGATTGGGGCACCTGGGTGGCTCAGTTAAGCATCCAACTTTAGCTCAGGTTATGATCTCCTGGTTTGTGAGTTTGAGCCCTACGTTGGACTCGCTGCTGTCAGTATAGAGCCCATTTTGGATCCTCTGTCCCCCTCTCTGCCCCTCCCCTGCTTGTGTGTGCACATGCGCGTGCTCTCTCTTTCTCAAAAATAAATTTAAAAAAAAAAAGCAAGGATTTGGAAACACTGCAAAACACCATCAACCAAATAAATCTAATTGACATTTGTAGAATGCTCCACCAACATCAGAACATACATTTTTTCTGAGTGCGCATAGAACATTCACCAAGATAAGCCACATTCTGGATTATAAACAAATATTAACAAATCTTAAAGAGTTGAAATCATCAACTATGTTCTCCAACCATAATGAAGTCAGATTAAAAATCAGTAACAGATGACAAGAAAATTCAAAGTTGTGGAAATAATATTTCTAAATAATCCATGGATCAAAAAGTCTCTAGGGGAATTTTAAAATATTTTGAACTAAATGAAAATGAAAACACAGCATATCAAAATTCGTGGGATACAGCCAAAGATGTGCTAAGAGGCATTAAGTGCATTTATCAGAAGAGAAGATCTCAAATCAATAATTTAAGCTTCTGTCTTAAAACTAGAAGAGCAAAATAAACCCAAGTCAAATAGAAGAAAGGAACTAATAAAGGTAAGGCAGAGATGAATGAAATTGAAAATAAGAAAAAAGAGAAAATCAATGAAACCCAAAGCTGTTTGTTTTATTTTTTAAAAAAGATCAGTAAAATACAGAAGCCCATAGCCAGACTAGCAAAGGGGAAAAAAAAAAAAAAAAAGACATAAATTACTAGTACCAGGAATGAAAGAAGAGCTACCACTACAGACTGTATGGACATGGAAAGGATACAAGATAACTCTAAGGACATCAATTCAACAACTTAATGGAGCAGTTCTTCAAAGAACTGTATTTCCTATTTTTACTGTGACAAATCACCACAAACTAAGGGCTTAAAACAGTATAAACTTATTATCTTACAGTTCTGGAGGCCAGAATGATGGGAGTCTTACTGGGTAAAATCAAGTTGTCAACAGGACAGCATTCCTTTCTGGAGGCTCTAGGGGAAAATCTATTTCCTTATTGTTTTCCAGCTTCTGGAGTCTGCCAACATTTCTTGGCTCATGGCTCCTTTCGAGTTCTTTTCTCCTCGCTCTGAAGACTTCTGTCTCCCTCTTCCATGTTAAGGACCCTTGTGATTATATTGGACGCACATGGATAATCTCTCTGCTTTAAGGTCAGCTGATGATCAACCTCAATTCTATCTTCTACCTAAATTCCCCTTTGTCGTGTAATATATTCAGTTTCTGGGGATTAGGATGTGGCCATCTTGGGGCGGGGGGAGGCATTATTCTGCCTACCACTCCACATATTCATACTCCCCCCCAAGGTAAAATAACTATCAGCTCTCTCCCTCTTTCATGTGTCTCCCCTACAAAAGCCTCTGTTCTAATTTTTGTTTCTGTGATTTTGCCTATTCTTGGTACCTCATGTGAGTGGAATCCTACAATATTTGTCCTTTTGTGTCTAGGTTATTTCACCTAGCATAATGTTTGTAAGGTTCATTCTTGTTGCTCTCATTGTTTGACAGAGTACAAAGATAATTCATGGAAAAGGATATTTTCAACATAAATGTGGGAACAGTGAGACATTGTTTGCAAGAATATGAATTTTAAAACCTTTAAATCTCATACTTTATACAAAAATTAAAATGTGTCACAGTTTTAAGTATAAAATTTAAGACTGTAAAAATATAAAACTTCTAGACGTAAGTAGAAGATCTTTGTGACCCAGGGTTTGGCAGTAAGATCTTAGACATACACCAAAGACACAATGCATGAAACAAAAATTTGATAACCATCAAAACTAAAAACTTCTGCAAAAAAATACTATTAGAATGGAAAGATAAGCTATTAACTAGAATATATGTGAAAACCATAGATGAGATTTGTATCCAGAATGTATAAAGAAAGCACAATGGTAATTAACCCAGTTTTAAAAAGGGCCAAAGATTAAATAGATGCCTCACCAATTCAGCATCATTAGCCACTAGGGAAATGCAAATCTGAACCAAGATGAGATGTTACACACCTATTAGAACAGCTAAAATTGGAAAACATAGTGACAGTACCAAATGTTGGCAAGGATACAAAGAACTTGATCTTTTATACATTGCTGGTAAGAATGCAAAATGGTACAGCCACTCTGGAAAAGAGGTGGAATCTTAACTGTACATTTACCATATACCCAACTGTCCCATTCCCAGGTTTTTACTTAGAGAAATGAAAGCCTACGTGTACACAAAAACCTCTACGCAAATGTTTAGTTGTTTTGTTCATAGTTGTTAAACTTGGAGACAATCTAAATGTCCTTCAGTGGGTAAATGGAGAAACAAATTGTCATTCAGCTATACTGTGGAATACTATTCAGCAATCAATAGAAATGAACTATTGATATACTCCTGTGTTAGGGTTCCCAAGACCACGTCTATCTTGAGAGACTCACTAGAAGGACTTAATGTGACTCCGTGTATAGTTTTATTCAAGGCCAAGAGTTATTACAGCAGGATAGTAAAGATACACAGCTGGATCATAAGGGAAAAAGACACAGATGAAGTCTGGAGGAATCCACGTGTAGGCTCCCTTATTCTGTCTCCCCTGGGAGAATTCATGGATTGGAAGACTCTGTTAAGATGTCAGTTCTCCTCAAATTATCTGTAAGTTCAACACAACCCTAATCAAAATTTCAGCAGACCTGACACAGAAGTCCATGAGCTGGTCCTCACAATTACATAGACATGTTAAGGATGACAATAATCAAGACAAATTTGAAGAACTTAACTATTTGATTTTTAACACTTAAGACCGAGCCATAATGGTTAAGACAGTAATGAATATAGTATTAAGACAGCATAAAGATAAATAGATCAGTGTAACATAGCAGAGTGTGGAAATAAACTAACATAAGTACAGTGAGTTGATTTTTGATACAAGTGCCAAAGCAATTCAGTGCTAAAAAGAAAGCCTTTTAATTAATGTTGGAACAAGTGGATATCTTTTTGGGGCGAAAATGAGCCTCAACCCCTATGTCACAATATAAACAAAAACATTAATTTGATGTGGGTTTACAGACCTAAGTATGGAAAATAAAAAATGTAGAATATCTTCATGACGTTGGGGGTCAGTTACTATGAAAGAAAAAAAACTTGGCAAATTGGACTTCTCAAAAGACACCACTAAGAATGTCAGAGAGATAAGGGGAAAATAATGTGCCGTGCATATGTATCTGGCTTCATCATCTGTTAGGTGGCATGGTCTTGTTTGTATAACTTTCTTTTTTATTTATTTTTTTAAAAGTAAACTCCACACCCAATGTGGGGTTTGAACTCAACCGCTGTAAGGTCATGAGTTGCATGCTCCACTGACGAGCTGCCCTCCTCCCCTCACCCCCCAGCATGTCATGTTTCTTACTCAGATGCAGTCAGAATAGCAACGTTGCTGTGGCTGTCATGGCTGTGTATCAGCCTTTTCTTTAAACATCCATTTTCACTGAAAGCAAAAATGCCCATTCTTATTTATTGTCCATTTTGGTAATCCTTTATTGGCACTCCTGGTACAACAGCAGCTCTCTTTAGTATGCATCACATTCACTTAGAGGGCATTTTATTTGTGTATTTTTTTTTTTTTTATCGCGATTTACCAACAGCACTTTATTTTTGTCTTCTCGACATCTCGTTCCACGGCCTCCTTGGCCCTTTCTGCCGGGGCATCAGAGTCCAGCGTTGGCACCGGCCGTGTAAACACTGGCTGCAGTTCTCCTCCTCCTCTGTTGTGACTCTGACTTCCTCCTTGCAGACATTCCGTATGGGCATGACCGGTCCTGTCAGCTGGGTTTGACCGATTTGAGGTCTTCCGGAGAGCCCTCCCGGAGAGGGGGAGAGAGAGAGAGAGAGAGAGAGAGAGAGAGAGAGAGACACAGAACCGGAAGCTGGCTCCGGGCCCCGGGCTGTCAGCACGGAGCCGGATACAGGGCTCCAACTCACAAACTGGGAGATCATAACCTGAGCTGAAGTTCGGGACCGAGGGCGTCCGGGAAGGAGGATGGGCCGGGAGCGGTGCTGCCACCACGGCACGCCGGCCTGCAGGACTCTGCAGACTGGTTCTGCCCTCTTGGATTCCACCGAGATCACTGGTTCAGGCTGCCTCCTTGTGGACGAGCCTCTCGAGACTCTTCTGAGTTGAAGGCCCTGCCCGCTCGCACTTGGGTGTGACGCCGCAGCGGTGGGCAGGCGCAGGGTGCGGGTGAGGCACCAGGCCTTTGGTCTGTGGATCTTCCAAGCTGGCTGGTTGAACCACAGGGCACGCGCCACTGTGGTCCTCGTGGAAGTGGGACTTCGGGGTCCTGCCATTCCGGCCGCGGGCCGTGGCTGCTCCCAGAGGGGACGGCCAGCGGGAAGGGACGGGCGCCGCAAAGCCATTTAGGCATTTTAACGTTTTTTGTTTTTTTTTTAATTTTTTTTATTTTTGGGACAGAGAGAGACAGAGCATGAACGGGGGAGGGGCAGAGAGAGAGGGAGACACAGAATCAGAAACAGGCTCCAGGCTCCGGGCCATCAGCCCAGAGCCCGACGCGGGGCTCGAACTCACGGACCGCGAGATCGTGACCTGGCTGAAGTCGGACGCTTAACCGACTGCGCCACCCAGGCGCCCCCATTTAGGCATTTTAAAACGCAGATTGCTAGGCCTCAGCTCCAGAATTTCTGATTCAGTAGGTCTGGAATGGGCTGGAAATTTTGGATCTTTAACAACTACTCAGGTGATTCTAATGATGGTGGTCAGGGCACTCGCTGAGGACCAGTTTCCCGGTGGATTTAACCCTCGTTGCACATCTGAATCACCTCAGGAGTTTATTCCTCCCTCCTTTTTTCAGAATTAGACTTGGCTCAATTAAATGAAAGTGTTTGGAAGCCCTGCTAAGCATGGTGTTAGTGGAATTTTATGAACATTTCTAACAGAATCCGCTCGTCACAAATAGTTCCTTCCTTTACTTCACGGCACCATAGCACCTGTGTGATGAATATAAATGGTGGAAGTATTGGCTAGCTATGTGGTTTGCTGGTTCTCCCCGAGCAGATAATTCCTAATTCTGTCAATAATTCACTTTGGTCTTGGCCAAATGCTGTAATTTTTTTCAAAGCCTTGGTTTTCTTTTTTTTTTTTTTTTTAAGATTTTATTTTATTTTTATTTTTAATGTTTATTTATTTTGGAGAGAGTGAGAGAGTGCAAGTGGGGGAGGGGTTAGAGAGAGGGGTTAGACACAGAATGTGAAGCAGGCTCCAGGGCTTGAGCTGTCAGTGGGGCTTGAACTCAGTGAACCGCGAGACCATGACCTGAGCCAAAGTCAGACGCTTAACTGACTGAGCCTCCCAGACACCCCTAAGATTTTATTTTTAGGTAATCTCTACGTGCAACGTGGGGTTCAAATTTACAACCCCGAGATCAGGAGTTGCTCCACTAACTGAGCCAGCCAGGTACCCCGCTTTTCTTCTCTTTAAAAAACATTTTTTTTTAATGTTTATTTATTTTTGTGAGAGAGAGACAGAGAGTGAGCGGTGGAGGGGCAGAGAGAGAGAGGGGGAGACGCAGAATCAGAAGCTGGCTCCAGGCCCCGAGCTGTCAGCACGGAGTCTGACGCGGGGCTCGAACTCACAAACTGTGAGATCATAACCTGAGCTGAAGTCAGCCGCTCAACCAACTGAACCACCCAGGCACCCCTCTTCTCTTTAACATGACATTAGAAACACCTTTCTCTTCATTTTACAGTCATCATTGTAAGAGTTGTCAATGGATGCTAAATCTGGGGGTGGGGCAAGATTTGTAATAATTATTTGCATGCTCTTGAAGTGCCTCCTGCAGATTACTTAACAGTTGCAGAGGGGAAAAAAGTAACTGTACTGTGGAGAGATTGGCTACCCTTTTGACTGGGTGGTTAAGGTGAACATCATCAGTGAGGGGAAGGTGGACATTTGTCTCTAGATGATACCATTACAAGGACACAGCATTGCTTAGGGAATAGTCTGATAGTGCACACCTGCAATCTAATCATAAGAGAACATTAGACAAACCCAAAGTGAGAAGCATTCTATATTTTTATCTAGGGTTTGTATTCTTCTTAAATATGAATGTCATAAAAAATAAAGATTGAGGAACTGTTCCAGATTGAAGATTAAAGAGACATGATAGCTAAAAGCGGTCAGTATGTGATCCTAGACTGGCTCATGTACCGAAGAGGAAAAAGTGCAATAAAGGATAGTATTGGAATATGGATGGTGGGTTAGGTGTAAAAAGCATTAGTTTTGAATTTCCTGAGATTGGTAACAGTACTGCTAGTTATGTAAAATAATCTCTCTATTCTTAGGAAATGCATATTGAAATAATCTAAAGGCAAAAGCGTATGGATGTGTGTAATTTAATCTAAATTGGGTCAGAAAACTATGAGAGCAGATAAATGGAGCAAAGACAGAGGTATTCTTTGTACTGTTCATGTGATTTTTTGGAAAGTTTTGAGATTACTCCCAAATTAATTTTTTTTTTAAAAGAACATCCTCTTTTTATTTTAGGATAGCTGTAAGGGGAAAAAATCTGTATAAAAATGTTTTCAAAGAACATTGTGCTTTACAAATGATGGTTCATATGCTGCTTTGCGTAGCTTTAGGCCTGGTTCTGTGGTGTTCTCGGCTAGGGTGTTGGCTCCTGAGAGCCTGCACGAGGTCACCATGCCCTTCCTTGTGATACCCAACCCCCTGGAGGGCAGCCCCCCCCCCCCCCCCGCCCGGGTGCCCAGTGCAGGGCTGCACCTGAACGCGAAGTGCCACACCTGACCTGACCAGAGTCTGTTGTTACGTATTGTAATATTGTACATGTAGCTGTGAAAAGTGCCTTTTTTTTTTTTTTTTCAGCCCAAAATGGAGTTAATCCTGACTGGGAGAAGAAAGTAATTGAATATTTTAAGGAAAAGCTGAAGGAAAATAACGCTCCGAAATGGGTAGGTTTATTGCTGCTGGGTTGGGCTGACTTCCAGGTTCTCTCTGTAGAGTGGTAATCCACGTAAAATTTTAAACTATATATACACATTATATATATACTATATGTATACATTAATGTGCCCTGTCTTCTGCATTAAGTGTATACGTATTAAAAGATTTTGCCCTCTTTCAACTGAAACGTCGAGCAATTCGGTGCTTCTATGTTGGTGCCTCTAGATGGCAGTAACTGACCATATTACTACTCTCTAAGACCAAAAAAAAAAAAAAAGGTGTGAGTCTCTATTATCTTTGTTTTATTGCTTTCATTTAAAAAGAATTGGCATGTACTAGGTTGTTTTTAATGTTTATTTATTTTCGAGAGAGATGAGAGACAGAGTACAAGCAGGGGAGGGGCAGAGAGAGAGGGAGACACAGAATCCGAAGCAGGCTCCAGGCTCTGAGCTGTCAGCACAGAACCTGATGTGGGCTCTAACTCACGAACTGCAAGATCATGACCTGAGTCGAAGTCAGGTGCTTAACCAACTGAGCTACTCAGGTGTCCCTGGGATGTACTCGTTTTAAGAGAAGAGCTCAGTAAGGCAAATGCCTTTCTGCTACTTGTGAAGTTTACATTAGAGTCCAATGTCATTATACAAACTAGGAAGAACTCAGTACTTTTATGCCCAGCGCTTATGTTAACTGTTGAGATCATTGGCTTCCTCATGGGGTTTGGGGTGTGTGTGTGTGTGTGTGTGTGTTGCAGTTTGGGTCTGGATATATAGTTTCTGTATATGTGCTTAATGTTTTACAGATAGGAGTATTGACTTATTTTCCTTTAAGGTGCCATCATTGAATGAAGTTCCCCTTCATTACTTGAAACCTAACAGTTTTGTGAAGTTTCGCTGCATGATTCAGGATATGTTTGACCCGGAGTTTTACATGGGAGTTTACGAAACGGTTAACCGAAACACAAAAGCACGTGTATGTATTGCTTTTTTTCATGAAACTTTCTGTTTGTAATTAGTGGTATTAATCTTATCCTTGTTGTTTCTGGTGGTTTTGATTCAGATATACTGATATGATACTGTTATTCTTTGTTTTGGATCATAGGTCCTTCATTTTGGAAAATACAGAGATGTAGCAGAGTGTGGGGTATGTATCCTTAAGATGTATAAAACATTTTTAGTAAGAATTTTTTTTCTTAAATGTTTATTTTTGAGAGAGAGAGAGAGAACACAAGGGGGTGTGGGGCAGAGAGAGGGGGGTGGACAGAGGATCCAAAGCAGGCTCTGTGCAGACAGTGGAGAGCCCGATGTGGGACTCACAAACCATGAGATCGTAACCTGAGCCAAAATTAAGAGTCAAACGCTCAAACCGACTGAGCCACCCAGGTGGCCCAATATGAATTTTTTCTTAAGTAGCAAATTTATTTCCTTTGGTTGATCTTAAATGTATTTATCTTGTGTGTAAGTAAGTTCTAAGAAGTCACATGAATGTTTTATTTACCTTTTATTTGAGTTTCTCTGATGTGGATGTATTTTTGATCTTCTAAAAATCTCTTGGAAGGTGGAGTACTATAAATAACAAAACTAATTCCTTTTCCTAATATCTCTATACTTGGTTAAAAAATTACAGGTTATGATAAGTTATTTTAAAATAACAGTGGAAGCTTAATTTAGGACTTAACACTTGCTTAATTAAATTTCATTAAATCCTGTCACCTTTTTGTAGGAGGAAAAATGTTTTTAATAAACTTAAGCTTTCTTTGATAAAAAGAAGTAATGGAAGCTCTCTTACATATCATGGGAAAGGCAAGAAGGCAGAGAACACCAGGCAGGATTATGTTTGGGAAAGAGATTGTCTTGAGGTAGAAACTTACTAGGAAAGCAGTTATAGAGAGGACCTACAGTATATCTGCAGTTTTTTAAAAATTGCTTTTCTGATAAAAGCAAAAATATCTCCCACGTTTTACTTTTTATGTGTTTTTCATGTGGTTCTATTGAAATTGATGGTAATTTTATTGTTGGGGAAAAAAACAGGTATCATAGGTGGGGATTGATCAGGCAGGTGCTTACGTAGAAAGGTGTTACCTCTATTCTAGGGTCTAGTTCTCTGGTTTGCTGATCCAGAATCTTAATTTAATCAGATTATGTAGGGCTTTTTATATTTTGGGAGTCTGACTCCTGCTTACCCGAACCTTAAGAGATTGATTTATAACCCTCATACCAGCCGTTAATTCACAGTAGAAGCTGTGCCTGGCTGAATAAAGTGTTCTAGTTCAGGGGCCAGTCTGAACAGAACAGCCCTAATTTGGAAGGTTGCTGTGAAGATTACATTCAACAAAAATGTATCTTCCTACAGTTATTTAGGGGGACCCATGAAAGATGGATTTGTTCATCTTAACACATGATGAACCAGGTCTCCCGACGTCTTTTTTTCTTTTACAGTGTTTCTACAAAGTAAAATGTGGGAGTAAAACGTGGTGCCAAATCGAATGAATTAACTTTATAAATGCTTGCTGCCTCCCTTTTTTGAGGAATCCTGAGGCATATTAGCCTAATGTATTAATAAATACACAGTTTTGTCCAGTACACAAAATGCAATATCACCATAGATTACCAAATCTCAGCATCTGGAAATAGGAAAATAAAACAGATGATGTGTCTGTCCACGTGTGACACTTCCGAAGGCAAATAGTTTCTATTGTTTTGCTAAAGGTCATAAGTAAAAGCACCAAACTAGGAAAACTTGGGGCCTGGAAAGAAAGCAACATGCTGAAAGCCCAGGTTGTACATATTGGTTAAGGCTCACACTTGATGTCTCTTGGGTTTGTGGGTCCTTGGGCCCTTGTTTTTTACCTTAAAAAATGGAAT
Source organism: Panthera uncia (assembly GCF_023721935.1). Lineage (NCBI taxonomy): Eukaryota > Metazoa > Chordata > Mammalia > Carnivora > Felidae > Panthera > Panthera uncia. Next base: position 73,743,703 of record NC_064818.1, on the reverse strand, counting down.
ATATATATTTTTTTACTTCTAAGAATTTTTTTGTACTATAAAAGTAGTATGTACTTATTAAAGTAACATTTTAATATTACATCCTGGGTTCTTTCTTACCTCTTAGGATTTTCTAAGTGTATTTGAAATAGAGAACATGCCTCTTTTAGGGAATAATATCTGACTTCGATCTCATATCAGTTACCTCCTAATGAATATTTCATTAAGTTCCTGTTTTGTAGGCTGATTCTGATCATTTTCTATGAAAGAGACAATGGAAGTACCGTGTATCCTGTTTATTAAAAAGGATTTAATTTTGTAACAGGGTGCTGTGTATTACGGATTTGAGGGAAGCTAGTATATTCATCATTGCATGTGAAATGATTTTATGTCCATTTTCCTTTTTAAAAAATGACAGTTTGGATTTGGTATTTGTTTTTTAGTTCTTAATGTGTAATATTTACAATGATTTTATAAATAACATGAAAAAAGTGATTTGCTAATTAAAATTTTTGTTTTTGTTTTTCTTAGTAAAATTTTAAATATATTTTTTGTGTACATCACAGCCTCAACAAGAAGTTGATTTAAACTCTCCACGAACTACCACATTGGAAAGACAAACTTTCTATTGTGTTCCAGTGCCTGGGGAATCTACGTGGGTAAAAGAAATATCCTTTATCTGAAGTTGCTTCCATATTGAATGGTTCCTGATTATTAATTGAAAAGACCACGATTAGGGGTACCTGGGCAGCTCAGTTGGTTAAGTGTCCACCTCTTGATTTCCACTCAGGTCCTGATCCCATAGTGTGTGAGTTCAAGCCACGAATCCACCTCTGCACTGACAGTGTGGAGCCTGTTTGGGATATACTCACTCTCTCTCTCTCTCTCTCTCTCTCTCTCTCTCCCTCCCTCCCTCTCTCTCTCCCTCCCTCTCTCCCTCCCTCTCTCCCTCTCTCCCTCCCTCCCTCCCCCTCTCCCCCTCTCCTCCCTCCCTCTCCCTCTCCTCCCTCCCTCTCCCTCTCCCTCTCCTCCCTCCCTCTCCCTCTCCCTCTCC
>NC_064818.1:73573659-73737670 GCF_023721935.1 Panthera uncia | reverse complement strand
CACACACACTCAAAATAAATAGAAAAAACTTAAATACTGTTAAAAAGATTGAGGTGGCTAAATTAAAGGTACTTGAAAAGTACCATAATTAAGTAAAAACATAGTTTCAAATTAGAGCTAATGCTGAATTTCTTAAGGGAAGGCAACATGTTGGCTATTTTGAGAGATGTGGAAACATCTTGGTGTCTTTTTTATTTTTTAAATTGTATAATTTTTTTAGTTAGTAATTTTTTTAGGCATAGTTCACATACCCTGAGATGCGTAGATTTTAAAGGTACACTGCAGTGATTTGGACAAATGCACACCCATTCAATTTACACCCGTCAAAGTAAAGAACTTGTGCCAGCAAGTTCCCTTGTGTCTTTTCCAGGCACCTGTCTCCTGTTGGAACCACTGTCCTGATTTCTTTCACTATAGCTTCATTTTACCTATTCTTGGGTGTCCTGAAATGGAAGCAAGAGAGAGTCTGTGTGTCTGATTTTTGTTCTGCATAACGTATTTGAGATTCATCTCTGTATGTTAGTAGCTCCTTCTTTTTTTTATCACTGATGGTATTTGTTTATATTTTTTCTGCTTGATGAGCTTTTAGGTTGTTTCCAGTTTGGAGCCTGGTGTTTTCTTTGTGAGAAGATTTTCAATTAAGTTTAACAGTTTTTTTCTGTGTCAGTTGTAATAAGTTGTATCTTTCAAAGAATTGTTTCAAAATCTTTTAATCTAGTTGTACTTATGTCAGTATCAAAGCTTTTCATAATATTTCCTAGTTTTCCTTTTAATGTCTGGGGCATATCTAGCAATGATCTCTTTTCATTTCTAGTAATACTAATTAATTTTTCTTTTATTCTTGGTCAGTGTCAGTGGTTTGTTTAATTTTCTGTTTTCTATCTCATTGACTTCTGTTCTTGTTTCCTTTTATGATAGTTTGGTTTTAATTTTTCTCTCACTTCTCAAAGTGGATGCTCAGATCATTAATTTCAAATCTTTTATTTCTAATAGTAACATTTAAGGCTATACATTTCTCTATAATCACTGCTTTAATTGCATTCCACAGATTTTGATTTGTTGTTTTCACTATCATTCAACTCAGACATTTTCTAATTTCCCTTGTGGTTTCTTCTTTGTTCCTTGATCTTTACAGTAGTGTACTTGCATTCATCCACTTCATACTTAGTGCTGCTGCCATAACACTTGATTTGTACTTAAATTGTAGAGCCCCCAATATATTACCGTGTTTGCTTTAAACATTTGGCTTCTTTGTAAATTAAGAAATGAGGATGGGGCGCCTGGGTGGCTCTGTCGGTTGAACATCTGACTTCAGCTCAGGTCATGATCTCACAGTTCATGAATTCGAACTCGTGTCGAGCTCTACAGCTCAGAGCCTGGAGCCTGCTTTGGATCCTGTGTCTCCCCCTCTGTCTGCCCCTTCCCTGCTCACGCACTCTCTGTCTGTCAAAATTGAATAAATGTTAAAATTTTTTTTTTAATGAGAAAAATGTCTTTTATGTATTTTTGTGTGTATGTATCATTTCTAGCTCCCTTTGTTCTTTTTTAAGTTTTTTTTGTTTTGTTTTTTGTTTTTTGTTTTTTACATTTTATTTTTTACTTTTGAGACAGGGAGAGGCAGAGCATGAACAGGGGAGGGTCAGAGAGAGGGAGACACAGAATCTGAAACAGGCTCCAGGCTCTGAGCTGTCAGCACGGAGCCTGACGCGGGGCTCGAACTCACGGACCGCGAGATCATGACCTGAGCCGAAGTCCAACTGAGCCACCCAGGCACCCCTAAGTTTATTTATTTTAAGAGAGCTTGAGCAAGGGAGGGACAGAGAGAATCCCAAACAGGCTTAACTGACTAAGCCACCCAGATACCCCTGTTCTTTTTGCTTTTATATAGAGTCATTTTCCTAAGCTTTTTTTTTTTTTTAAAGTACACATCTGTTGGTGATGAATGAATTTTCTCAGCTTTGGTTCAACTGAAAATGTCTTTATTTCACCTATATTTTTGAAAGATGTTTTCGCTGGATATAGAATTCTTGATAGCTGTTTTCCCTCCCCAGTGCTCTGGTGGTATTGTCCACTGTCTTCTGGCCTCCATTGCTTTTTTGATGCAAGGATAGCCATCATCTTACTGTATTCCTGTGTGTAATGTCTCTGATTTTCCTCTGGCTGCTTCTAATGTTCTCTCTTTGTCTGTGGTTTTCAGCAGTTTGACTGTGATGTGTGTATTTTTGTATTTATCTTGCTTGGGTATTTTTGAGATTTTGGATCTGTGGACTGGTACTTTTCAGGTTTCGGCCTTTATTTCTCCCAATGTTTGTCTGTCCAGTCTCTCATCATTGTGTCATTTTCTGAGGATCCACGCACATGGTCATTAGATTCTTTGTTACTGTCCTCCTGGTGACTGGGCTTCTGGGAGACTTTTGTTTTTATTTTTATTTCAGGTATCTTATTTTTCACTTCTTCATTTTTCTTTTTTTTTTTGTTTCCATTTCTCTGCTAACATTCCTCATCTTTGACTCATCTCATCTTTGCTTTTAAAATTGTGAATTTTATAATTGCCCTTTAGTGTCCTTGTCTGTGAATTCTAATATCTGAGTCATCTCTGTGTTTATTATTAGTGATTTTTAAAAAAATTTTTTTTTAACATTTATTTATTATTGAGAGAGACACACAGAGCATGAGCAGGGGAGGGGCCGAGAGATGGAGAGATACAGAATCCGAAGCAGGCTCCAGGCTCTGAGCTGTCAGCACAGCCCAACGCGGGGCTCGAACTCACAAACCGCGAGATCATGACTTGAGCCGAAGTCAGACGCTTAACCTTAACCTTAAGACTGAGCCATCCAGGCACCCTGTTTTTAGTGATTTTTAAATTTTTTTTTAATGTTTATTTTTGAGAGAGACAGAGCGTGAGGGGTGGAGGGGCAGAGAGAGAAGCAGACAGAATCCAAAGCAGGCTCTACTTAGCAAGGGCAGGGCCTTTACTTCTCTTTGTTGCAATTTGGGCAGTGTTCCAAGAGAAAGCTGGGAAGAATGTGGAGTTTATCCGCTATGTTTTCTTATTCAAGGATTATAACCTTATGCTCCCTTACAGTGACTAGAAATCGTTGCCTTGTGTCTTTTGCCTAGTTTTACACTTCTTTATAGCAGGGGTTGGGGGCATGAGGTTAAGTTGCTACCTTCATAATCAAAACTGGAAGTCTAGTCTTCTTTTAAAAGAATGTTTTAACCAAATTGCCAAACTAGTAATCTTTTATTGGTCCTGTAATTAGCATACGTTAGGATATTCCTCATTTCATGGTGGACTTTTCTTAACTTATTTAACGCCTATGTTAATGCAAACCAAGCTCGAGTCAGTCCTTCAACGTCCTACACCCCCAGTCGTCACAAGAGGAGTTATGAAGATGATGAAGATATGGACCTACAGCCCAGCAAACAGAAAGACCAGCATGCGGGTGCCAGGCAAGCAGGTATTGTGTGCCAGCGGGCTTTCTGTAGACTTCTCTCTCAGATTCGGTTTCAGAGTGAATTGTCGTGTGATGCAGCTCTAGATTTAGGAGCTGGCAGTGATGGGACAACCTCACTTTCAAGTTTATCGCAATTATAGATGGTTTTGAGAGATTCTGCAGTACTTTTGGTCAGACTGTTTCATAACTAAGCAGTTAGGCATCACTTAGTGAAAAGTGTCTGCTCGCCTATTAGTTTGTAAGGGTCTTCAGGTGGTTAGTCAAGAAAGGCCTTTGCTTATTCTTCATACTGGTTTTTATCTCTGCTCATAAGTAATACGGAAGCATAGTACTTTATCCTGAAAATGTTTTTTTCATATCTGAAAGCATCCTTTCTTATTTTCCTTTTGAGATAGTGGTATTTTAAGTTAGTGAGATTGAGAACACCAGCAGAAAACCTGAAATTGTGGCACATGAGATGACTTAGTCCTCAGCTTGAGAGCAGAAAGCCCTCGGGATAGGCAGAATTATATTTATACATGTTTGTAGTGGTTTATCTCGAAATGTGCTGAAAACCCAGTGAATTCTCGTTAACACAGGGAGAACAAAAGGGGCAGTGCCCTAAGAGATGAGACCATTTCAGGATTGGCATAGTTCATTCTCGATCTCACCGATCACGGTTTTTAGGGGTATTCTTTATTGTGGCAGGTAGAGAAGTTTGTCTTTCCTCCTTTTCTGTCCAGTCATTGAGCTTGAGCACCTTCATCAGAGGGCAAGTTGAAGGGAGAGGAGGTCAAACAAGTCTGTCTCGTCAGTGGGCTTCTGTAAGATTGGGCTGAGAATGGTAAACAAAGAATTAGTAATGAATTTCACTTACCCATATGTTTTCCTACTTAGTAAGTTCATATTACTGTATTTCCTTAAAGCCAAGGCAGATTTTAATGTTCTTAAAATTGGAATGTTTAATAGTAAGTCTCTACAAATGTGGTTATTCTTTTTCTCCACACCACCCCCCCAAACAGTATAAATTAATGGTGTAGCATAACAATAAGTAACCTTAGAATCCAGGACATAGTAATTCTCTTATTGTCTAAGCAGTTGATGCTCTCTTCTGTTTTTTGCCTTTTGTTTGAATGTCATACTGTAGGGTTTTTTTTTAATGCATTTGAGTGTATTATTTATGTAAAACTTGTTTGTTGGTTTCTGGGTAATCTGTCAAGCTACATATATTTTTAAACTTTCTTTGAGATAAGTGTAGACCACATGGCAGTTGTAAGAAATAATAGAGAGAGAGCCTGTATATCCTTGACCCAGTTTCCCCTGATAACATCTATAAAATATCATAACCAGGAAATGGTCATTAATACCACCCATTGACCTTATATTCACATTTCTTATATGCATTATGTGTGTGTGTGTGTGTGTGTGTGTGTGTGTGTGTGTGTGTGTGTATTTAGTTCTGGGCAGTTTGGTCACGTGTAGATAGATTCATGGGCCCACTACCACGGTCAAGATCCAGAGCAGTTCCTTGCCCGCCATCTCTCAAGTTGCCTTGTAGAGCATACTCACCCCTTTCCTGCCTCTCCCCTCCCCACAGATTCCTAACCCCTGGCAAACACTAACTCATTCTTTATGCTTCTGTTACTGCATGACCATATGTAGTCAGGTATACTTCAATTAAAAAAAAAAAAAAAGATTCCAGCCTAGCATTAACCCTAAAAAAAAAAAAAAAAGGTTACATAAATGCAATCAAACATTACGTAAACTTTGTGGATTGGCTTTTTTCATTCAGAATTTCCTTGAGATCCATCCAAGTTGTTGCAGGTATCAGTAATTTATTCCTTTTTATTTTTTTATTGCTGACCAATACTTTATGGTGTGGCTGACTATCTGTTGATTCTAATTAGTTATAAACCCTAGGCTGGGACTGCTTCAGAGATAAGAGGGTACTTTTTAATCATCTTTGTATCCCCAACAACTGGTCTGATTCCTAGTACATAATGGATGCTAATAAATATGTGGTAAATGAATATATTGCTATTATATGGTTTTATTCTGCTTAATAAGTAGAAAAAAGTTCTACCAAGGTGTGTTTGTTGTCTGTAAACCATGTATTTCTTAAAGATTTCAAAGTAACTATTAAATGTTAACTTTTAAAATACTTGAGATTTGATGGGAATTTTTTGCCATCTTATCGTAGGGAAGAAATGATTAAAATTTGCAGATCTTCATAATAATCTTTGTTCTTTTAGGTCAGATAGTAGGTTTTGTTAGCATATGTTATTTAAGAACCGTAACAACTTGAAGTTTGTGAGTTCAGCAGCACCATTTATATCAAACTTGAGAGGCTCTTTGGAATGTTCTTTATCTCTGGGAAGCCTTAAAAATGACTAAGTGCAGTGTTGTTCTTTGAATTTAGGCAGTGTTGGTGGTCTTCAGTGGTGTGGAGAGCCAAAACGTTTAGAAACTGAAGCTTCTACTGGGCAACAGCTGAACTTCTTGAACTTCTCTTCTCCTTTTGACCTGAATTTTCCACTGCCAGGGGAGAAGGGCCCTGCATGCCTTGTGAAGGTACTAAACCCTTTATAGACCCCATGTGGATACAGATGTGCTATGTGTCTCAGAAGTCGACATGGAGTGCTCTTAGCATTGTGTTTGTTTCCTGTGGCTGCTGCAGCAAATACAACTTCAGTAGCTTTTAATAACAACAAAAATGTATCATTTTATAGGCTTTAGGTCAGAAGTCCAACATGGATCTCACTGAGAATAATATGCAGTCCTTAGGGCTGCATTCCTTTATAGATGCTCCGGGAAGACTGTTTTTCTAGCTTCTAGAAGTGCTCACATTCCTTGGCTTGGGACCCCTTCTTCCATCTTCTAAGCCAGCAGCCATGCCTCTCTCTAACCATTTTTGCATAGTCACATCTCCCTCAGACTGTTGGTAGGAGAGATTCTCCAGTTTTAAGGGCCTTCATGATTACATTTGGGTCCAGTCAGATAATCCAGGATAATCTCCTCATTGCAGGGTCTTTAATTTACACACATTCCTTTTGCTTGCAAGGTAACACATTCACAGATTTCAGGGATTAGGATGTGGACCTCTTTGGGAGGCCATGTTCTGCCCACCACAGCATTCTGAAAGAATTGAAGAATATTCGAACACAGAAGTGGAGCAGTTTTTTAATTCATGTCTACTGCCTTCCTCAGTCATTTCCATCTTCCTAATAACGACTTCATTTTCAACATTCTCGCCCCAAAATCCATTTCTCATTTGAATTTAAAATAAAATAGAAGGCAGCAAATCTATTGGTAGTTTGTTTTCCAGTCTTGCTTACCCTGGTTTTTTTGAAGTTTCAGAAATGATCTTGAGAATTTCCATTCTCATATTTTGTGGTTTTAACTTCAGTGGCACTTCAGTTATGTAACACAGGGACCAGAGTTAGGACAGCTTTCCTGCCATGCTTCAGTTAGGTCTCCCCAGTAGGAGGCTTTGCCAGTTACTAAAGTCCATTAAAGACAGACAACTTTGAAAGTTTGTTTTATTGTGAAAAACCTCATGGCCTGAGTTAGTGTTAATCCTCCTAATGGTACCTAGTGTGTGAATAAGTCCAAAGTTAGTCATTCTGGTTTTTTCCCCCTTCCCTTGGTATACCTAATGGATTTTGAGTTATATAATGCATGTTTCTCGTTTAGTTGGCCATCATTCTTCGGGAAAGCCCTTTTCTTCACAGCAGTGTGGTATATTGAAAACAGATCATGGTCTGGGAGTCAGGAGTCCTGTGTTTTAATTGTTAATTGCTAACTAGGAGAATGACTTCAGGCGAGTACTTTACCTCTCTTGGTTTCAATTGATGAAATAAAGGAGTTGCCTTAAGGTCCCTTTCCTGTATTTTATGATTTTTTGGTGTTGGTTAGTGCTAACAACATGATTTTGTGTGGTTTCCTCCTGTTAGGTCTACGAAGACTGGGATTGTTTCAAAGTAAACGATGTTCTTGAGTTATATGGCATTCTGTCTGTGGATCCTGTGCTAAGTACACTGAATAGTGACGAAAGGTGAGTCTGTTTGCTCTTTTTGGGGGAACTTTATTTTGATATAATTTCAAACTTGCAGAAAAGTTGGAAGATAGTTATAAAGAACTTTCTCCCTATGCCCAGATTTACCAGTTGACACTTGTGCCTCATTTGCTCTGTCATTCATTTGTGCTCTTACATGTACACATTTTTGTGTGCATACATACATTTTTCTGAAACACTTGAGAGTAAGTTGCCTACATTATACCCTAAATACTTGAGTTCATATTTCCTAACAACAAAGACTTTCTCATACACATTCAGAATATAACTATCAGAATTAAGAACTTTGCCATGGATGCACAATACACTGACCCACAGTCCACACTTAATTTCCCCAGCTATCTCAGTCATGTTCTTTCTGGCGTTTGTTTTTTGTTGTTGTTGTTTTGTTTTTCTTCTTTTCCCTGGTACGGTATCCGTAGGGTCACATGTTCCACTAACCTGGAATAGTTCTCAACTTTTGTCTTTTCTGATCTCGATGCCTTTTTTTTTTTTAACAACAGAAATTCATGGCTCACAGTTCTGGAGGCTGGGAAGTCCAAGACTAAGGTGCTGCCAGATCCAGTGTCTAGTGAGGGCTCATATCCTCGTTTGCAAATGGCTGTCTTCCGTGTCCTCACATGCACAGAGCCTTGACACTTTTGAAGAGTAAAAGCTAGTCATTTTGTAGAATATCTCAGTTTGGGTTTGTGTGATGTTTTCTCATGATTAGATTCAGGCCATCATCTCGGGAGACATGTGATGTCTGGTTGCCCTATTACTGGTGATACTAATTTTGATTACTTGGTTAAGGTGGCATTTGCCAGCCTTTTTGTCCTACAAAGTTACTGTTTTTCAATTTGTAATAAACAAGTAATTTGGAAGGTGATACGTTGAGACTATAAATACCTGGTTTCTCATATAACATCCACTTATTTTAATATCCATTGATGATTCTTGAACCAGTTATTACTGTGATGGTGATTTTATTATTTCAGTCATTCTTCCTACATTTATTTATTGGCATTCTGTTGGAAGAGCAATTTCCCTTCTCTCTCATTTGTTTATTCCAGTAATTTGTTTATATCAGCATGGACGTTAGCCTGGTATAATTTTGAGATTCAGATTTTCTCATTTTGCTAGTGGGAGTCATTGTAAGCAGGCTTTGGGTCCTTGCTGACATGACCTTTTCGATTTTGAACATCTCTTTTCTGGCACATTAACAGTGTTTCAGCTTCATCTTGTCCTCCCCATGTTCCAGCTGCACTATCAGCCATATTTCCAAGGAGCACCAGTTTCTTTTAGGGAGGAATTGTATTTAAAAGTCTACATCTGAGTGCTTGTGTGCTCCTTGGTACTAGGATTGGTATTGCTTCTATGCCCTTTGAGTGGACAGTGCTGGGAAATATATATACACATATTCCCACTGTATACGTACAAATAAATGCACGTTTACATACACATAGATCTGTGTATCTTCAAGTCTGTATATCAGAACCATGAGTTCACACTGTTTCTGGTTCCAGTTCAGCACGTAGATCATCCTTCCCCCTTCGCATGTTTGTAACTCCTTTTCTAACAGAAAGAAGCTTGACTCTCATTATTCTCCATACATCCTACAATACAGGGAAGGTCATTGCAGAATTGGTAGTCCATAGCACTGCAAACAACAAACCTCATAACTTGAGTTCAAGATTTGTTTCCATTTCTTCTTGTTTTAGAATGGGGTTTGTAGTCAGAGTGTTATGTCCAGAGTTACTGGGGTGGGTACTTTCCTTCCCCTTGGTTCTTTTGCTCATCATTCATTTTATGTGGTCGCGTTCCTTTGCTTCCATTGTGCTTCATTTCAGAGTTTTTCTTCCATCCTTAACTGTTTTGATTTTTAAAGTCTAGAAAACATTGACATTATTGCCAAAGTTGCAGCTGTACACAAAGAATGCAGGGCTGTCATCGCCCTGCCCTGTTCCCCTCACCCTCCATAGGGAACCAGCCTCCCTTTCCACTTTTATCTTCCGTGTAGTTTTGGCCAAAATAAGTAGAAACGTGTGTATTTTATTCCCCCTTTATTCTTATGGAAAAGGTGGCACAGTATATGTATTCCTTTATACTCTTTCTGCTCATTTAACAATATATCCTGAAAATCCAGATCTTCCTCATTATCTTTTGAGTTTGCCAGAAGAGTGGAATCGCATCTCGCCCTTCCCCTCCCCCGCCGCGCGCACACACAATAGCTTTGTTGAGTATTGGACATTGATCTTGGTTTCTCCACAGAAAGAACTTTTCACTGTTAAAAAAAAAAAAAAGGCACAAAAAATTTTAAAGAACTTTAAACTTAAATAACATTTCCGTAATAACAGTATAGCAAATTACTTTTCTCAGCTGTTTCTGGTTATGATGATTTTTCCTGCGTCGGTTACTTCATTTGCTGAGGCCACGCAGTGTACAGAGAGACCCGGATCGCTTGGGCTGGGCTGGCAGCCTGGTATGGCCATTTGCTGGCTGTGCAGCCTTGGGCTTAATTGCTGCAGTGGCTTGGTTTCCTCTCTGTAGCTGAGGGTGTTGGTGCACAGCGAAGAACACTGCCCAGCACACAGTACGCGTCACCTAAGGGTTGTCATTGTCCTTGTGTGTGAGGGAGATAGCAGTATGAAGTGGGGACTCTAGAGCAACCTGTAAAGTCTGAAGTTCTAAAAACATTTTAGTGTTTTGTTTCAATCCTATCAGAGCAAATCTATCGTCTGCTCATTTATTTGGCAAATTTGAAAAACTCACACTTTATTTTCACTGCTTGACTACTCTTCAAGGGAGGTGTCGTGTAGGAATAACATTTAGGAAGAGCAATTAGGATAGAGGTGAGTGGATCTTCCACACACTGAGTAAGAGATACCTGATGGCTTTTGAGAAAAAGACCCCAGTTTGGGGGTAGTAGCTGAGATGCTGCTGCGAAGTATTTCATGTCTCAGCTGATAGCTTAAAAGTATCTGTGTTTTGAAATAGCCTTATCAGTGACATACTCTGTTCTGTTATTTGCAGCTACAGCACACTGAGTAAAGATGTTCTTGTTCTCAAAGAATAAATCCATAGCCTCCTACGACCTTAACTAGCCTGAAATCGTGTGACCTGACAATTTAGAGTGAGGGGCTGTTTTTTGTTCTTTAAGGAGATACACAGGTGGAACCGTTCTCGGCCTGAATTCTCATTTCATTTTCAGAGATGTGTCTGGGAATTGAAGCTTTATCCTGTCTCCGTAGGGATGCCTCTTCGCTCCTGGATCCAATGGAATGCACAGACACGGCTGAAGAGCAGCGAGTGCACAGTCCTCCTGCCTCGTTAGTGCCAAGAATCCATGTGGTTTTAGCCCAGAAGTTGCAGCACATCAATCCTTTACTGCCTGCTTGCCTTAACAAGGAGGAGAGCAAAACCTGTAAGTGTAAGTGCTGACGCCGTGGGGCCCAGACCGTCAGCCCCTGTGTGTGTCGGGAGCTGCCTGTGACATGTGCTCACGGTGGCGCTGAGTTGGTCAGGTCCTCGCTCCTCAGGTTGAGCTTCTCTAGTAATCGCCCTTTCTCTGCCCCATTTTCCTCTGTGTTAATCCTCTTTATTAAAATGAAGCAAACGAAAGTTTACAGGCTGTCTTATTTTGAAGATTGGCACCACTTAGTGACCAATATTTTAAGTCTACATTAGTTGTCTATGGACCATAGTGCTCTGTTCCACTCGGGTTTGTTTAGTTTTTTTAGCCTGAGATGCTCGAGAGGAGCTGCGTGTGTGTTCTAAATGTGGTCTCCCCTCTCCAGTCATTTCCGGTTTCATGTCCGAACTGTCTCCGGTCCGGGCAGAGCTGCTTGGTTTCCTCACGCACGCCCTTCTGGGAGACAGCCTGGCCGCCGAGTACCTTATCTTACATCTCATCTCCACAGTGTAAGTGCGGTCGTCCCGGGGTGCTGAGGGCAGCTGGGGGTGGTATGGAAAGTGGAAGAGAGCGGGAAGGTTTCTCCGCTAACTGGTGTGTCACAGTTTATTAGCTTCATCATCAGATGGTTTTTATTCGTTCAATGTAACAAGTGTTACACCAGATGGCAGACAAATTCCTTTTCTCCGTTTCACATTGAACCTTTTGTTTATGTCTCCCGTAAATAGAAGAGCGACAGTCAGACAGAGCCTGGCTGATGAGTAAAATGAGCTGTTGTACTCTTTTTGGGTCCTGCATTCTCTGTTCATACAATCCAGGGCTCCACACAGTTCAGTGTGTGCACTTCTGACTGGTCTGTGGACGTGAGCGCCTCTCCCTTGCACAGCACTGTACGTGTGTCTTCCCTGATTTCAGAAGTAACGTGTGTCTTCAAAGTTTCAGGAGCGTAAAGAAACGGGAAGTCATCTATAATCTCTCCAGTCAGAAATGATCTCTGTTAACACATCTTGGCTCATGTCCATTTCATCTTTTTTTTTTTTTTTTTTTTTTTTAATGTTTGTTTATTTTTGAGAGAGCAGGGGAGGGGCAGAGAGAAAGGGAGACAGAGGATCTGAAGCAGGCTCTGCAGTGATAGCACAGAGCAGACACAGGATTCGAACCCACCAACCATGAGATTGTGACCTGAGCCAAAAGCAGCCACTTAACTGACCACCCAGGCGTCCCCATTTTGTCCTTTTTGTTTGCATATGGATTGGATATATCCCTACACAGATACTCCATTGCATTCTTAACACAGATCTACATCTTGGTTTTATCACTGAATATATCTTAAATATTTTCCCTTTGTGATTCTTCATAAAACTTTTCAATGGCTGCACAGTATGTATTTCCTTATAGACAGTTGTACTGTTTCCATACGTGTTAGATTTCCTAGTTTTTCATTGCAGTAAACATCTTTGTACTCCAATAAATCTTTCCTTGGATACGACTTCAGACAGCCATACGTGATGGTTGAGTGCATAGATTCTGGAGCCAGACTGTAGGTTTGAATCCAGCTCTCCCACTTCCTGACTGTGTGAGCTCTGGGCATGTTACTTCAGATTTCTGTCTCAGATTTCTCACCTGTGCAGCGAAGATGACCTACCTTAGAGTGTGTGGGGACTAAATGAGGCATTTAAGCTCTCTGGACAGTCCCTAGCACCTGATCAGCACTTAGGTTCTGCCTGCTACTTTTATTGCTGTCATTCTGATAAATGAACCGATCAGAGTAGTCTGCTTTATTTATTTATTTTTTCTAAGTTTATTTATCTTGAGAGAGAAGGGGAGAGAGGGGAGAACCCAAGCAGGTTCCGTGCAGTCAGGTCAATGCTGAAGTGGACACGAGGCTCAAACCCACAACTCTGACATCATGACCTGAGCCGAAATCAAGAGTTGGACACTTAACCAACTAAGCCACCCAGGCACCCCTAATCTGCTTTATTTTTAATGACAATACCGTGCTGATCTTTGTTTGCTCTTTGGTGGAAATCAGGAAGTGACCTGAATATCTTATTGGTTGGTGTCTTTTTTTTCTAGATATACAAGAAGAGATGTTCTTCCACTGGGAAAATTCACAGTTAACTTGAGTGGTTGCCCGCGGAATAGTAGCTTCACAGAACACTTATACCGAATTATTCAACATCTTGTTCCAGCAGTAAGATCAATATAAATATTTATTATAAACCTAAGCAGACTTGAAAAATTTATCTAATTGTCTTTCATTCAACCCAAGTATTTAACTTTGAGATTATAATAGATCTTACTCAGGGGAAACAAAGCCTGCTAAGTTCCAGAATTTAAAACCTATTCACCCCTCAACATTTCACTTTTCTGTTATTGCCTTAGCATATATTTCTGCAAATCTAACAGCACGATTGCAGGGAACTTCCTTAAAATTGTACTCTCAGTCGATGCCTGTTTGTGCAGTTTGGTATCCTTTGTGTACGTTAAAAATCTTAAATCTTTAAGTGAACCTAAATTACAGGAGCATAATTCATTTAGCTGAGGTAATAAAGATCTTTATCTCCATTGCCCCGGTTTTAATTCTTGCTTGCAAAGTCGAGCTGCCTTCGTTTGCCAGGGCATCTAGAACGAGCGTCACCGTGGGGAACGAGGGAGTTGCTTCTGAGTAGTGGTGTGACCGGCAGTGCTGACCGCTTGTTTAACTGTGCTCGCTGAGGGCGAGTGTCAGCGCTCTTCTGGGCCCTCAGGAAGCAGCAGTAGACCAAATAGACCAGCATTTCTCACACTCCTTGACTCACTTTGCACTCTTAAATTATTGAGGACTCAAAGAAGTGTAATTTATTTGGGTTGTTTTTGTCATCAGTTTACCATAGTAGAAATCAAAAGCTAAAATACTAATTCACAAAAATAAATCAGTTACATAGGAACATAAAATATTTTTGTAACTATAGCTATTTTCTCACACCAAAAACCGTTAGCGATAAGAGTGACACAGTTTTTTGCCAGTCTCTTTATTTAATATCTGGATTAGTAGATCGCTGGGTTGTCAAATCTGCTTCTGCATTCAGTCTATTGTAATAGGACACTTTGATTGAAGTATATGAAAGAAAGCTGGCTCCTTACAGAAAAGTAGTTGGCCAAGGAAGGACTGTTTTCATAGCCTTTTCGGATACCTGTGGATATTCTTTGATACTAGACCAAAACTGCCTACGGGATATTCTCTTGAAGGATGGTTGCAGGTGTGGGATCTGTAATCTCATCCGTGAACTTGCATTCTCCACTACAGTAAATTCATTGGTCTCTCTTGCACGTTGAATGGATCTTTCATCTATGTGTGATTTTGACCTCGTGGACTCCATAAAAGGGTGTCAGCAACTCCCAGGCAGTTCCCTAGACCACACTTTGGGAATTACTGAACCGGTCAGATTTTAGATTGTAGTAGAACACCAGTAGATACTAAGTAAGTATGTAGTATGTCATTGAGGTGCCCTGGAGAACAGTAATGGCCCAGGAGAAAGGGTCTCGGGGGCGCTGGGCCAGGGTGGAGTTGCTAATGTAATCCGAGTGGTCAGGGAAGGTCCCGCCTTCAGGGAATTCAGGGAGACACTTGGTCGAGTGTGGGAGCAAGTCAGATGCTCTGTCGGGGGTGGAGGGTGTCCATCCTGGGCAGAGAGAGGCAGCAGTGTGCCTGGCACGTTGGAGGCCCAGTACAGGCCGGTGTGGCTGGTGCAGAATGAGTTCTGGGGAGAAGGGGAGGAGGTGAAGTCTGAGCACATACTAAGCACGAATTGTATTTTGTAAGGTGTCTGTGCTGGGTACTCAAGGTGTGAGAGTGGTGAGGGATTTCCTCTTGGTTCCTTCTTATTTTGCATCACTTTGTAGTGGGTTTGCGGGTTTTACTCTTTTATCGCTACCATATCCCACTCCGTACCGTTCCTCTTAGGTTTATGTCCAGCACCAGACTCTTTCTGAACACTTGCCTTGTTCATCTCTTGTTTGGTTTCCACAGCGGGTTAAGTATAGCGACCTCATGCCTGCGTGGAGCTAGACCTGCTCTGTGCCACCTTGTGAATGACAGACTCTGCTTCTTCAGGGCTTGTTTGCTTCCGTCTTTGGTATTCCAGCCCCCTGCGCGTTTTCTTTGAGTCACCGAGCCAGCACACCGTAGTCCTCTGAACTCGGAAAGTTTCTCTCTTCCTCAGCACCCTTCTCCCCAACCCCAGTCTCCACCCCATCCACGCCTACCTCTTCTGAGGCTGGAGCAGGAGGAGGGGTTGGAGTGGAAGCAGGGTGCAGAGGGTGTTGGTGGGCTCGGGGAGATGGAGGAGAGGCTGCATGTGGTCTAACGGATACTGAAGCGTGTTGAGACGGGACGAGGAGGCTGCGTGCAGCGGGTACACGACCCGCAGGGCCCAGTCCCCGCTCCGTGCGCTTTGCTCCACAGTGTTTATTTATCGGGGCTGTTTGTTCGCTGGTCTGCGGTAGCCTGATGAATGAATGTGATTTTAACTTGAGGCACACAGAGGAAAATTAAACTTTTCTCTCCCCATCTTGAATAAGTATTTTCTGTTTTGTTAGCATGTGGTCGTGGTAGGTAAAAGAAGTCAAGCTCCTGAATATTTGATAAATGTATCTGAATTACCTGTCGTTTTTTTGTTCACTGGTAAAATAGAAATTAGTCATTAAGAATACCAAACAAAACGGTTGAGAATAAAGCAGCTCATACAATCAGTGAAATTCTTATTTAAGATGTAGATATTATTTTTGCTTCTGAGAGCTCAAGAAACCGTGAAACTGCACCCTGAGGTTGCAGAGGTAAGCTCTTTCTTACACACATGTGGCAAGTGTTTAACCCCGCGTGTGTATTTTCTTAAAACAGGCAAACTTCGTTCCTTGCTTAGTGAAACGTGTCTCTTTGTAGTCTTTTCGCCTGCAGATGACGATAGAGAACATGAACCATTTGAGATTCATCCCCCACAAGGACTATGCAGCCAACCGCCTCGTCAGCGGGCTCCTCCAGCTCCCCAGCAACACTTCCCTTGTGATCGATGAGACTCTCCTGGAGCAGGGGCAGCTGGATACACCAGGTATGGACGGGGGATGCTCCCCTTCATCTCTGACCTCCCGGGAAAGCCGGATGTGGTAAGGACTTTTGAAAGAATCACTGAACAAAAGGCAGACTCCCGTTTCACAAGCATTTAATTAAGGTCAAGGCTTGCCCTATGATCTGCGTGCTGTGGGTACTGTAAGGGTACAGATTGGGTACATCAGCTATGTTTTGTGTCGTGAAATGGAAATAGTACAAGGACAGAACAAGGACGTAGCGAGGAGTTCTTTAAAAGCTGAGAAGGCAGGAGATTTTGCCTTCAGTAATCTGTTAGCTAAAAAGGAGAGGGTAGAAAAGATCTAATAAGATGTTTTTTACTGCCCGATGTGAAATTTAAAATTATTTTTCCCAGAATCCCTGAAAAAAAAAGTACTATGTTGAATGGTTTGAACTGGCCTCAGTCACAGAACATGTTATAACATCACAAGAAAGCAGATTGTGCTCAGCTGAGGTTGGAGGAGGCACTTTGCTGGGGGGGGCGGTTCAGGAGGCAAAGGTAGAACAAGCAGTGTGGATGGGGCTGCTTAAGGCAAAGGTGAGTCTAAGAGTCACTGAAATTCAGTCACCTCCTTTCTCTGCATAAAATAGTTTTAGTTCTGTCGTTTCAGACCTGTGACACCACACACAGTGATCGTACTTACTGGGAACCTGTCTTAGGCCTGGTTGCACGCCGGGTGCCAGAGTAGATGTGGGGGATCTTGGCCCCAAAATACGTTTGTCCGGCGTTGTCTGTGGTGTCTGTTAACGTAGTGAACATTTAGTTGAACGGTGCCCCAAACGCTTTTTTTTATAGAGGTAGAAACCTCACGTCTTAAAATCCATGTCCGTAAAACCAGTTTGTTTAGGTGGTTAAAATCAAATGACCAAAAAATTATTTTTTTTATTTTCTAGGTGTTCATAATGTGACTGCCCTGAGCAACCTAATAACTTGGCAGAAAGTGGATTATGACTTCAGTTACCACCACATGGAGTTCCCCTGCAATATTAATGTTTTTATCACTTCGGAGGGGAGATCACTCCTCCCGGTAAGAGGAGTCATTCTGAGATGGAGGGAGGTTACATTGGAATGGGATTTGTATTTTTGTTTTCTTTCTCGGTACTGCTTATTATTATTGGTAAGTTAAATTTGTTTCACAATTGTGGCTGCTGATTGTCCGTGAGAGAACTGGTTATTTTGTTCCTGCCTGGGGGATGAAAACCTCTCTGAAGAACTGGGCATCGGCAGATCACAACACAAGCAAGGGAAAGCTTTTGGTAGCCGAAACTCCCACATCCAGGCCTGGAGAGGAGAAGCTGTCTGTAAATTGCCTGATTAACATCTAGACCTTTGTTCTTGCTGCCTCGATCCCATTGTTCCCATTGTTTTCTGTCGTCTACTGTGAGAAGTATTTTAGAGCTGCTTTTAAAATGTTCCCAATGACATGGTAATTAGTTTTGTGCCTTATGGTGGAATGCTGTGGTAAATCATCAGCGTGATTTCTGAAGAGAGCTTTTAATTCTGAATCTTTTAATGATGAAAAGTATGCCCAGTTGCTTAAAAGGTATGTCGTTTCTCTGGAAACTAATGTTCACCTGTGACTTACGAGAAATTGCCTCTGGATAAGAATGAAATTGCCCAGGAGTAAGTTTTCTTTGGGAAAGTGTTACGTTATGTGGTTTTTAGAAATGCAGATCAGTAAGAAACAGTACCTATTCCAGGATGAGGAAACCTCTAAAACATTTTAATTGGCTGCTTTTTAGAGGTGGGCTCCCTTTTTATACTGATACCCTTTTTACTGATACTGATACTGTTAAGGAAATAAAAGTAACCAAACAAAGGCTAACTTTAGTGAGTATTGCTGAGGTAATCATCTTGCTTGTAAATCAGTGTTAGGAAGTGACACCCCCACCCCTCCCAGGGCGCCTTGGTGGCTCTGTCAGTTTAGCGTCCGCCTCTCGATTTTGGCTCAGGTCACGATCCCAGGGTTATAGGATCAAGCCCCTTGTCGAGCTCTGGGAGTGGAGCCTGCTTACGGGTCTCTCTCCCTCCCTTCCTGCCCCCCTCCGTCCGCTCTTCCCCCTGCCCCTCACCTCTGCTCGCATGTGTGCGTGCTCGCTGGCTCTCAAAACCCCCCAAGCCCCGCAAAAACACAACGTGCCCTTCCCCCATTAGTAAAGAGTATCTTCTGATACGTGCAGGGGCCGATAAGGTGACGCATCCCCCCGAACCGTCAGACCCTGTGGCAGCCTGGAAAGCACTGTGCCCTTTGTCCTTGCAGGCCGACTGCCACATCCGCCTGCAGCCGCAGCTCGCCCCGCCCAACATGGAGGAATACACCAACAGCCTCCTGGCCGCGGTGCTGCCGTCCGTGCTCAACAAATTCCGCATTTATCTGACCCTCTTGCGGTTCCTGGATTACAGCATTTCTGATGAAATCACTAAGGTGGGTTTGGGTCAGAACACGGGATTTCCCCGTGTGGAATCGGACCGTCGCGTCGGCTCCCGTGTCCTGTGACCGCCCTGTGGTGCCTGCGGGTCCCCCGTGCCCTTGGTTCCCTCATTCTCCGGCGTCGTGTCGTGTCGTGAGGAATCGTCCCTTGTATACAGTTGCGGTTTCCGTGTCGTCTTTGTTTTTACGGTTTGTCTTCCTAGTAGCCGTCCTGGGTTCTGCGGCTCCCAGTGTGTGTGGGGTCCGTCGCAGCGTGTACCAAACGGCGACTGTAACCCCGTTCCCGGTCCCCCCGGTGCTTTATTGTCGCTCACGTCACACCCTCGGGCCCGGCTCTCCGCCGGCGCTTTTACAGTTTGTGCTGTGTGCGCTCGTCTTGAAGTCGGAGGAGAAAAGTCCCGAGGCAAGAGACCTGCACCCCGCTTTTGGTATTTAGCTGCGTGCTCACCTTCGCCGGTGACGTTTGCGTGGATGCGAGTCACCGTGCGGGGTCCCTTGCGCTCCGGCCCGAAGAGCCCGCTCGGGCTCCCGTGGGGCAGGTCGGCTTCCCTGGGCCTGTCTTCGTTTCTGCTTCGCTCCCGGAGACGGCTTCCGCCGGACGTGGAGTTCTCGGTTGAGAGACTTCTTTCGGCCCTACCGGTTCCTCCGGTTGCCTTCCGGGCCCGCGGTCTCTTGACAAGCCCGCTAGGGTCTGAGGAGAAGCTTCTCGGCGCACGGGGAGTCCTTTTGCCCCCGCGCCTTCGGCACTCTCTCTGGCCCTGGACAGCTCGGCTGGGGCGCGTCTAGGCGAGGAGCCCCGGGAGCCTGTGCGGCCGGCCTTCGTGGGGCGTCTTGGGAAAGTCTTGAAGAGGCTTGGTGGGTTTTGGGGGCGCGCGGCGTGGCTCGGTCGGTCGAGTATACGACTTCTCGGGTCGCCATCTTGCGCTTCGGGAGCCCAGCCCCGCGTCGGGCACTGCGCTGTCAGCGCGGAGCCGCTTCGGAGCCCCTGTCCCCCTCCCCCCCTCCCCCACTCGCGCTCTCTCCGAAACAAATACTAAAGAAAGATTTGGTGAGGTTTTGACCGTTACTCCTTTACGTTTCTTTCTGCCCCCCTCTGTCTCCTCTCGCCGCGACACGCCCGTACGTATGTGAGTGTTCGCACGGGGAATCGGGTCCCCCGGGTCGCTGAGGATTCGTTCGTTTTACCGTCTCCTCCGCAGACCGGACATTCGCATTCGACCTTCCCGCGCGTTCGCAGAGACTTTCTTCTGCCTGCGGCGCAGAGCTGCTCTGGAGCCTCGCTTCTAGTGAATTTTCAGTTTTGGTTGTTTTTGTGCAAGAATTTGTTGAGGTTCTTTATTTGGGGAGACGTTCTCGTCCCTTCTTTGAGTTCTTTGTGGTTTCCGCTGGTTGTTGGGATGTATTTAAGATAGCGGATTTAAAGTCTGCCTGGTGAGGCCGACGTTTCGGCTTTCTCGGAGACAGTTTGTTGCCTTCTTTGTTCCCAGTGAAGGGCGCCGCACGTTCTTGTTTCCTTCCCCGTCTCCTCAGTTTTGTTTGGAAAACCAGATGTTTTACGTCGTGGGCTGGCCCTGCTCTGGGGGCTGCTCCCCCCCACCCCCGGGGGTGGTGGCCTGTCGTTCGGCGACTTCTGAGTGAATTCTGTGAAGTGTGCTCTTGGTATGTGGCTTAGCGGTCAGTCAGTGATCGGACAGAAACTTAATTTCCTCAGATGCGATGTCTCAGGCTGAGCGAGGGCTGTGGGTCTTGTGTGGACAGGACAGGCCTCCTGCTCTCAGCCATGCAGGTCACAACGGTGACCTACGCTTCTCCTTCTGCTCACCCAGAAGAGGCTACTCAGAGGGGATGGCCTGGAGCCCGCTCCCTGTACACGCACGGGGCCTTCTGCGTTCCCGGGGAGATGGGGCTAGATCTGTCTGCCGGGGGCTCTGGGAGGAAAAACCTCATTTCCTAGGTTTTTCTTTTAAGGGTTTCGGTTAACCGCGTATTTGCCCCGACTAGTACCCGACGCGTGAGGCGGCCGGGACGATCGGTAATGGCTTCTGGTGGTTTCTGGTCAGCCCCCTGGGAGAAGAGGCTGTTCACACTGGGCGGGCCGAGTCAGGCTGAATGAAGACCACCTCGCAGGTGGGTTCTCCCGGGGAACCGCCAGTCAAACCACGACCGTTCTCCCGTGTGGTGCTTTGAGAGGACCCTCTCCAGCAGTGGCCGAGAGTTCCCTCGTCAGGGCTGCTGGGGCAAGCTGAAATGACTCACAGCCTCGTGTTGTGTCTTTCTGGAACAAATGCTCCCTGTGTTCTGGTTAATTTTCAGCTCTCGAAGAAGATTTTCGTATTGTTTCCTCCCGTTCTTGTGCCCTTTAATGGGGGAGAGCGTTTTCAGAGGTCCTCGCTCCGCCACTGTGGTGACGTCACTCTTCCCCGTAGGCCACGCACACTGCCGACCGGGACGTTTGCCTTGCCGGGCCCCGGTTCCGTCAGCAGCGACAGCCCCGCGTGTGACGTGTGCTCCTCTGTCCGCTACCTTCTGGTCTCCGCGGCCTCAGAATCGGGGCCGGTGGCCCGTGTTACTCTCGCTTTCCCTGCGGAATGCGTGTCGCTTTTCCAGAAGCAGTCGTCTTAAAGTCCGCTTCCTCTCTCGATACAGGCGGTCGAAGATGACTTTGTGGAAATGCGCAAGAATGACCCTCAGAGCATCACCGCGGACGACCTCCACCAGTTGCTCATCGTTGCCCGGTGAGGAATGATGTGTCCGTGAATTGCTTCTTTGTTTAGTAAGCC
Source organism: Panthera uncia (assembly GCF_023721935.1). NCBI lineage: Eukaryota > Metazoa > Chordata > Mammalia > Carnivora > Felidae > Panthera > Panthera uncia. The sequence continues at coordinate 73,716,448 of NC_064818.1, read as the reverse complement.
GTGTACGAACCTCCCGACTGGGGGGAGTAACAGAGGCGGATTTCTACAAATGGAAGATGTTCTTCCTTTAGAACACCTTGCGAAAGTGCTTAGCGAGGGGGATCGTTTGGCAAGTGACCACTGCGGTGGGACGGGCTTGCTCTTTGGCTCTAAGCTTCAGAGATCCCTCTGTGGAAGTCTAACTGGGCTCTTGACTGCCGTGTAGCTAACAGATGGTCTTGACCTCTAACCCAGGATTCCTAGGTTCTTTAAAAAAAGAGAGAGAGAAGGAAAGAGAACTAGAGGCTGCCCCAAGTCTAGACTTCCATCTATTTCTGTGTTTCATTCCAGGTTTCTGTCTCTCAGCGCCGGTCAGACAACGCTGTCTAGGGAACGATGGCTAAGAGCAAAGCAGCTAGAGTCTTTAAGAAGAACCAGGCTTCAACAGCAGAAATGTGTGAACGGAAATGAACTTTAAAGATCTGACACTTATGAGAGTAGTGGGCAAGTTGTAGCCACATTATTGTAAAATTCAAATGCCATTTATACCACATTGTTTTGTAGATAATTTGTATCAAAAACCAATGACTTTTCCTGAAATCAAGCCTGGTAACATCTGAAGTTTATATAATATTCAGTAAGGGCTTTTACCTTACTGATTTTATGGAGCTTTTGATTGTTTTATAATTATATAAATTAGTAACAATGTACAAAAATGTATTTGATATTAAAAGTTTAATATTGATAATGTTGCCGATTATACCATTTCCTTAGTTTCAGCTAAGTCATAGGCCAGACTCTGTTGAAATGCTCATGTCAACTTCATTTGAAGAAAATTGTTGGAATTCCAAAGTCAGAAGGGTCGTTCGCTTCAGATTTTTACATCTTTCCAATTAACGGTGGGTCTGAACGTGGTTAGTGGTCCAGGTTTGGGGAATGGGGTGTACTTGCCATTAATTCACACGACCGTGTGAGATTCTGCAGTATCATTTCCCAAACATTTGGCCACAGATTTTTTCCCCCCCCATTTAACAGTTGTTAATAACCTACAAAATTAGTCTTTTTACGTGGCAGTGGTTCCCAGACTTTTGGATTTCATGGACCAGTAATGTTTCCAAAAATTTGGGGGACAGGGTTGCCAATAGGTTTTGCCAAGTAATCTGAAAGAAACCCCTGTATTGCCATTTGTTTCTTCCTAAAAGGACAGTCTCCGAAGGACAGTCCTTGAAATGGAATAAACACAGCTTTTTCAAAAACAACAAAACACTACATTGTCCTTATTTTTCTCATTTCACCCCGGTGCATTTGGGAACCACTGTTTCATGGGGTTTGTTTAGGGGAACGCTGCTGGCCTGGGATAGGCTATCTTGCCCAGATCTGAAGAGAGCAAACAGTTAACTTTTAAAAAGATGCCTTCTGTAGAAAATAAAGTTTTAAATTGTTTTCCTAATGGTCATTTAGTGGCTTTGATGATTGTATTGGATTTTGAACTTTTATCTAAGTTTCTCCATTAGTTCCAGATGAGTTAGTTCAACTAACATTATCTGCTAGTCCAGGAATACCTGATAAAGCTATGGTAAGTTTGTCCCAGACCCATTACAGTTGTAACATGAAAGTTTTTAAACTAACAGAAAGCAGTTTAGTACAGTGTAGTAGGGAAATTGTGGTATCAGAAAGGTTTGGCAAGTTTAGACCATCACTTTTGCTAGAAGCCATCAGTGGTAACGTATAAAGATGGTTTTCTTAGGCAGCAACTTACACAGTGGGAAATGCGAGAGACCAGTTCAAGAATTCCCAAAGTCTGCCCCCCCCTCCAAATTGACACAGCTAAACAAGGAAACAGGGTCTGCCTTGAAAACCAAGGAATTCGTTATGCTTAACTGAAGTGAAAATTACTAGTTGTTTAACTTTTCCTAAACTCAAATCTATTTTTATAAACTAATGTAAATAATGTTTATATTTAGAATTCTAACTGGTTTTCATTTTTATAACTGGTAGACTAGACTTCCTTAAAGTTTTAGAAATGAAACGAACACTCAACTGGATCTGTGAGAATAAAATTCAAGAGAGTAGATTAGTTACCCTGTGATTACTGTGCCAATGTGAACTGTAATTTACCAAAGAAGTACATGATTTGCTTGATTTTGCAGAAGAGTTCCCCTGAAAGGAAAACCCTCTTTCAAATAAAACCTCCCAAATGACCAGTACTTGGGGTTGTTTTTCATGGATTGTAAGACTCTTCCCCTGTGACGTGTGGGGAAAAGATCCCACTTCCTCCTGGTAGAAAACCGTTACGGTCAACTGTGTCCTCCTGGCGTCCCACTTGGGTAAGACAGCCTGGAACTCTGGGCTTCGGAACTCCCTTGTCCTTTGCCTACACACTGGACCTCACGGGATTGTTACCTCTACGTGAATCACCAGGAAACCGGACATAGTACCCTCACTGGAATTAAATGCTGCTTTATTTTTCAAAAATCTCTTTGGAACGAATTCTGTGGAGCTTAAAAGATACGTTTTATCACCTGACTTTGCTTGTATTTCTCTCTCCCGTTGTGGGACACTTTAGCATTTCAAGACCCAGAAGAGAAGCTGCCTGAGAACAGGATAAAGCATTCAGTGTTCGGGTGTTTAAAATTTGCGATGTGCTTCATCGTCACGAAGGGGCACTTGGGTGGCTAAATCGGCTAAGCGTCCAACTTTTGGTTTCAGGTCAGGTCATAATCCCAAGATTGTGGGATCGAGCCCCGGGTCAGGCCCTTCACTGATCGTGGAACCTGCTTAAGATTCTCTCTCCCCACTCTCCCAAATTAAAAAAAAAAACGGGGGGGGGGGGCAGAATACTAGAAGGGCTGTGACTTTTTTTATTTTAATGTTTGAGACCGAGAGGGAGACTGAGTCCCAAGCAGGCTTCACGTTGAGAATGGAGAGCCTGACGCAGGACTCAAACTCACAAACACTGAGATCGTGACGACCTGAAGTCGGCTGCTTAACTGAGCCACCCAGGCGCCCCCAACCCTTATCTTTAAAATGTTATTCAAGGACTCCTCATACACACTGTCACATTAAATTACAATGGTCTTTTATTTTAAATAGTCACAAGATTCGACACTTCAAAAAAAAAAAAAAAAGATACCACTAATAAATAACAAACGTGGAAATACTTATCAAAGTTACAACAGACATAATGTTTAGCTGAGAATCCCTTCAACAGAGTAAGGCTCTAAAGATACCAGACAAACCAGAACTTGTTTGTAAGAACGTTCTTGTTGTGTAGGGGCCCTTCTGGGGCCGTGGTTCCACGTGGTCAGGATTAGAAGTCCTGTAATCGGTTTCAGCACCGCTGTGCTTCAGCTGAACCTTTAATACTTTTCAGCAAACACAAGCTATTAAGGAATGCCTCCCTGCCACAAATGACTTGAACACTCAAGAATTACCAGTATCTAATAAACGCAGTCTTACACTCCTGAAAACAGCAAAAATTTAAGGTGCTGATCTTCACATCTGGTGTCTCAGGTTTCATGACTGACAAGTCTTAATCCTAGACTTCGGGGTGCAGAAGGAAGCAAAAGATTTTAAATTTAGGCTACGGGGAATGCATCAGATGGGCATACCCTTCTTGGGCCAATAACCCTCAATTTAGTCTTTCTAGGGGATGGTTAAGCCATCAAAACTAAGTTAGTAGTTTTTCTATTCAAACGCTTCTTTGTACTAGTAACTCTAACGTCACTAAGAACTAAATGTATTTACGCAAAAGAACGGACAGAACAAAAACATGGTGGAAGAGGCTGTTCCCCTACATGTGTCCACGTGTGTACTTTCCGTGTTTACTTGCACACGCCACCCGCCCACCTCACTCCCAAGAAGGGTCGTTCAGGTTATTCTGTCTCCAAGTAATTATCCCGAAATTCCTTCCAGAGAGACACCGCTCCGTAGTGTATGAGCTACTCACGTGTGCACCCTTCGGGGATGACGCACTTCTACTGTTCTGGCTCTCAAATCTGGACATCTGCTCAAGTTCACACTCCTTTTAAAACCTTTCCCGATAAACACAATTAGGATCTGCGATCCCTAGCTTCAGAGACCACGAAGGTTAAAATTGCCTCACGCGTGAAACCTCTTTTTGGGTCAAACGAACGCCAAAGGATTCTTTGCAGCTAAAAACTAAATCTGAATTATTCGTGTCTGGCATTGTGTAAACATATTTTTAAGTTCGTTTTGCCGGACTTCCTGGACCACTTCAGACTCTGCAGGGCTCTTCTGGACCTTGGCCACCGCAAAGTTTATCCCCTGGGTTAACCCGGCTTGGGTAATACTCGCCACCTGGACCATGGAACTTCGGATCTTCGCAAAGGGGGAGACTGCCCTGCTGCCAGCGCCCTCTGAAGGAGAAGGAGTCACCGGAAGCCCGGTCTCCAACTCCCGAGTGCTGGAGCCAGAGCCCGGGGTCTTCTGAGATCCAACCGGATGCACCGGTTCAACCGACAAATACCGGGGGCCGCTTGCGGAAGAAGCCACGTCTAACTGAGACGGTCGAGAAGGTAGCGGTTCTGTTGATTCAGACTGTGTTTCTTCATTAGAAACTTGACTGGTCACTTGGTCTCCTTCCTCACTGGCCTGCTGAGAAACAGACCCCGCTTCTGATGGCCGGGTCATTTTGTTTTGTGCATCTCGTACAAATCTGTGGCAGTAAATATCCACAGGCTTGGCAAAGCCAGTCAGTACGTGTATGTTGTCGGCAGAAGGGCTCTTCTTCAAAGGGGACTCCTGGCCTTTTCCAAAACCACTTCCGTGAGCGGCACCCTCTGGAGGGACGTGAATGCTAATATCCGTGCTGCTGAGAGACTGGGACCGACTGCCTAATCGAGGTGCCGAAGCAATAATCCCACAACTCGGAAGAACGTAGTCTATTGGCCCTACGTTCTCTAGGGAGTTAGCGAGCTGTCTGTCTTCATCAGACTTGGAATTTGTGAGGAATTCATCAGAGTGGTAGGAGTCGTTATCTGAAGACATTTCCCCATCCGACTCTGCCTGGACTTTATTATCCATCACACCGGCGTTCTCCATGGTTTCCAGACTACTATCTGATTTCCAGAGATTTACTTTTAAGTTTGGTTTTAGAAAGTTAACTTTCATTTCAGGTTTGGTAAAGTTTCCTAGCTTTCGTAGATTGCCAATATTTACATTAGATTTGGTCTGTTTCACTTTTTGATTTAGAGATGAAAATTTGCTCATTAAAAAATTTTTTCCCTGTGCCAAAGAGCCTTGGTTTTGAGATCTGATGCCAATGATGTCTTCGTGAGGTTTACTGCTCTTCCTACAAATGAGAAGAGAAAAAAAGTCCCCTGTGAAATCCAATATGCCAGTTCCAATTACTAATGTAAATGAAAACGGTTACTTTAATTGGACCCAATTTCTTAAACTCATATAATCCCTTGGAATTGAGGCTACAATAGTACTGTCCAATAGAAACGTGAGCTATATGGGAATTGTGAGCTACACAGTAATATAATTTTCTAGCCACTACTAAAAACACGAGATTTTGATAATCTTCTGTGTATATTAAGATACTGTATCGTTTCAACATATCATCACTATTAAAAGACAATTAATGAGATATTCTTTTCGGTATGAAGTCTTTGAAGCAACCAGTGTGAAGCAGTTGACCACTGGGCAGCAGAAGCCTCTGGAAACAGCGTCGACAAGTTGTCCCCAAGTTCTAAGTGGGAACAGTGGCCTGGCCGTGTGACTTTAACCCCAAGTCCAGCAAGCAGCGTCCTGCCCTTACCATCCTCAAGCAGGCCATGCACCGAACAGCCAGTCCCTGGAAACACAACACCTGTAAGATCTTGGTCTGACTCCGTGAAGCTCTTCACGATAGTTAGATTCATCATATTGGGTTCTTTGGGATCAAACCTTTTGTCTTTAAAGTTGACTGTAATTATTTCATGTTTCCTTCAACTGAGTTCTCTCTGGCATTCAGAGGAGGGGGAGGCAGCGGAGGAAGGCAAGGGAGAGAAGCATCCCAATGGTTGCCTCAACCTGCATTTTGGGGTATTCTGAGAATTAAGCACAAAAAGTTCCCCCCAAAACCACACCTAAAATTCAGGCAACAGCAGTTATCCCCTCATCTGTGGGGGGTACATTCTAAGCCGCCCGCAGTGGCCATCTGAAGCCATGACTGGACTAAACCCTGTATATATACTAGGTTCTTCCTTACACCTATGCACCTATGCTAAAGTTTAATTTATACACTAGACACAGTAAGAGATCAACAGCAGTAAGACAATAATACTGTAATAAAAGTTATATGAACATAGTCTCTAAATACCTTCTAGTACAGTACTCCCCCCCTTTCTGATGATGGGAGATGATAAATGCCTACACGATGAGATGCAGTGAACGATGTAGGCATCGTGACTTAGGCTACTACTGACCTGACAATGGGTCAGGAGAAAGACCACCTGCTTCCAGACCGTGGCCGACAACAGGTAACAGAAACATGGATGGCAGGGGGAGGGGAAAAACTACTAGTGTCACCTTGGGGGCAGGTCCACCACATCCTCAATCTAAAGGACCAGCAAAGACAACAGGCCCATAAATGGGAATCTATAGCGTCTTGACTAAAGCTGCCTGCACGCATTCCAGTTGGCTGAATTCGGATGGGAGGGAGGGAAAATTTTCCTTGTTTTCTGTGATTCACCTAAATTTATTTAAAAAGATACGGGCTATTTAACGTAGCGTTTTCTCATTTGGCATCCCTCGTGACAGCTATGAATGTCGGAAAAAAGTATTGCTGTTTGCCACATGTCTCAGTATGTACGTTTGACTCTTGCTGGTCATGTGGGATTGCTGGTCACGAGCATGTTCAGAACAACTAGGATGTTATTAAAGCGCTACTGGAACAATTCTCTCTACTAACAGAAGACCGAACAATTATTCTCTAGACCAAGTGGCTCTCTTTAGTGGAATGTGAACCATGAAATGTGATTAGATAGAAAATCCAAATTTTAATGTAAATAATCTCTTCACAGGCATTCATTCCTTCCCCAAATTCAGAAACCACTGGTGTTTAAAACATACTGGCTTGGGGTCCCTGGGTGGCTCAGTCGGTTGAGCATCCGACTTCGGCTCAGGTCATGATCTCACAGTTTGCGAGTTCGAGCCCCACGTCGGGCTCTGTGCTGACAGCTCAGAGCCCGGAGTCTGCTTCAGATTCTGTGTCTCCCTCTCTCTGCCCCTCCCCTGCTTGTGCTCTCTCTCAAAAATGAATAAATGTAAAAAAAAATTTTATTTTTTTTTAAATTTTATTTTTTTTAACATTTATTTATTTTTGAGACAGAGAGAGACAGAGCATGAACAGGGGAGGGTCAGAGAGAGAGGGAGACAAAGAATCTGAAACAGGCTCCAGGCTCCGAGCTGTCAGCACAGAGCCCGATGCAGGGCTCGAACTCAGAGTGCGAGATCGTGACCTGAGCCGAAGTCGGACGCTTAACCGACTGAGCCCCCCAGGCGCCCCCCCCAAAAAAATTTTTTTTAATATATTTAAAAGAAAAAAGAAAATAAATAAAACATACTGGCTTGTCATTTTCTCTACACAGTTGTTTAAATTATGGCCACAAGTAATGTATTGCTTAGATCTACTCTCAAGAGAGAGCATTCAGATTCAAACAAAAAGCATTACTTATTGATCCACAAAAACGGGACACTTCCCAGCCTAAATACCAATACATTATCACAGATTTCTCCCCATCTTGCAAATACTTCTAAAGGAGTAAGACTTTGAATAACAATGTCTTCATTGTTCAGAAAATCAAAGTACTGTACTTACCTCTCAAGTTTTTTCTCAATTATAGGTACATCTAATCCCATGGCTTGCTTGGTTATCTGCAGCATCTCCGCAATGCACTGAAGGGTATCTGAAACCCAAATACAACTGCTTGACAATCTCTCCAAAAACAGATGAAAAAAAACAGCACTTGTCATTCAGAACCCTGAATGAAACGTGCGGTCTTAACCCTTAAATACAAACGTACTTGCTGCGATTTACAGAAAACTGCTTCTTGTTCATTACTCTCCCCCACTAATTTAAAATGTCCTAAAACAAATTTTTTTGTTGTTCTAAAATTAATAAAGGGCAAAAGGAATTAATAAAGGGCAAAAGACCCAAATCAACTGGAATTAAAAGTTTCTTCTCATTTGTCCTGTGTTAGACACCAAGGCAACAGCCACGAACAAGACAGGAATGGTCCCTGACGAGTGTCCACGAGAGGCACCTGTGTTGGGGGAAAGGCCTGGCACCCATATGGCCAAACACACAGATCTCCCATCAGATACCCTTGCCAGAGCTACATCAGCTCAAGTAACTTCCCTGCTTTGCTGGGGACAAAGTTGCTATGTGAAGGTTGCAAGGCTCCAAGCGGTTTTCCTGGATCATTCCGTTTGTAATGGTGTGTACTTTCCCCAGTTCCACCTGGATTTTTAAGAGCAGATCAAAAGCTATCCCTGAATACAGGCATCTCTTCATTACCTTTCCCGTCCTCTTCTGGATTGCGCATTACAGCTCTCAGTGTGTGGAAATAGCCACTTGCTTCTTTGTATCTGTAGTGCAGTCGCATGCAGGAGAACTTTGGCTTACCAAAAAGAGTGGGTTCAGGACCTAAAAACCCAAATGAAGATGTTTAAACGATTCATATAACATTCACTTTTTTAGCTCCAAAATACCAACACTTACTCATCATTAGCTATTTAGCACTTTTCTTATTTCTTCTAAATGAGGACACACAAAATACAAGCTTACTGTGATCATTTGGTTTGATGAGACTACATAAAAACTCTTCTTCAGTTTCAAATATGTAAACTTTCTTGATCCCTGGGTTAATCTTCACAAGGTAAGTATTAAACACAGTTATTAGACTCTATCCATCACTAGTCTCTAAGGAACAGAAGAGAGTCCTAAAAATTAGACTACTTGCAGTATAGTATCAATATCCCTTTCTGGGTCCAGGATGCTATAGTGCTTGCTCAAACAAAGTGACCCATTCTTGGAAGAAACCGAATTTGCTTTCGAGGAGTGGATTAGCATGTTAAAATTTACCTATTTCTATTTTTTCCAGGTCTTCTAGACTTAGTCGTTGATACTGGTTTACCTTATCAACTTCATCATCATAACTGGATAAAAGGAAAGGGAGTAAAAACAGGATTAAAATCAAAAGCATATTTGGTTTGTCAGCTGAAACAGTAGCAACTTCTATACAGTTAAAATATTCCAGGGCATAATACACTATGGGATAAAAGGTTAACCATTTTAAAAACTAGATGAAATGGCATTAACATATATATACAGTTCAAAAGCTAAGTAACAATCAGCTTGTATCTTACATTAAAATGAATTACAAAATGTAATTTGTTTTATAAAAATTTTTAAACCCAACCAACCTAAAACTTAACCTAAAAGGCAGGTAAACACATACGTACTACACTAAAGGCATGTATCTGTGAATAATAACAATCTGATATCCGAATTATCTGATTATCCAATAATAATCTGATATCCGAAATCAAGAATAAAAAATCCATACATCAACATCAATGGGCACCTGGGCCAATGACTAAAAAAAAAAAAAAAAAAAAAAAAAAAAAAAGACCATTCAGAGTCACACAAGTCCAAAAAGAGAGTATTTACTTAACAGGAAAAACAAAACAGAACAAAACAAAACCTGATTCTGGTAAGGCTAATGAGGAAGTGCTTGTAATTTTGCTAGTGGCATTGTTAATTGGTAGCCTTATTGGAGATCTGATAAACCACAGTATTGTAATTCATCATACCCTTTTAACCAAAGAGAAGCAGGTGTGTGCATGTGTGTGCACACACATATACAATTACCTGCACAATGACAACTGTATCATTCCTAACGGCAAAAAAAAAAAAAAAAAAGGAAGTATTTCAGTGCTAAAAGATGGGGAACTGTTTACTGTACAGTAATAAAAAATAATGTAGAGTCATTTACATTAAAAGTATGGAGTACATCAAAACATGGAAAATATATAATACTTAAATACTGAAAAAACATATAAATACTGATTACAACTCTAAAATCCCATCTTCAAGTTGATAAGAACAGTTATAGGAGGTAAAGAAGTTCAGTGAAGTTCCTTAAACTATGTAACAAAACCAGACTCTTAATTTTTTTGTCATGAATTCTAATAAGGAAGTTGACTTAAATTAAAATAACAATTAAAAAGCTTTAAATCAAAAAGCAACTTACTAGGCCACGTAGTAGGCAGAGTTAGAAAGCAGTAACAGCACATCCACATCTCTGTGAGTAGCATCAATGAGGCTAAACAGACACGACACAAATAATTAAATATTTTCATTTTCGCCTGCATTTGTGCCAAGATTATTTGTATAGCAGAGCCACTTGTGATAAAGATTGGTTGGGGGGGGGCAGAAAATCAACTAATCAAGGAGTCCCACTTTTGAAGTTAAATATATGCAATCTATCCATCTGGAGGGGGGATAAAAGGAACTCAGTTTGAGAATGGGGGGGTAGGTGTCAGCGAGGACTAGCTGAGGAGAGAGGTCCCTTCTCAGAGAGAGGTGGCCAAAGAGGTGGGAGGACTCAGCAAAATAAGATAATATGTGGGGAGAGGGGTTTGGGAAGAAAGGAAAACCAGGGTCTCAGAAAAGAAGAAAAGGTCTACATGATCTCACAAGACCTAACCATCAAAACGACAGTACACATTAAGGATATTTTTACATATGTGCAGAATGCATCTTTTGAAAACAATTTACATAAATAAAACATTTAGATGCAAAAATGGGACCAAGCCCAAGCAACTTTGTGTATTTCTTACTCCAGATTAATTTATTTGGCTTTTAAGGAACAAGTAAACATTTCCTTATTCCAAGTCCATTTTTTGGACTTGTTTTACCATATTTTTACCTCTCCTCTCAAATCAAATATCAAAATAAGGGTCAGAAACATGAGTGTTGGTGAGACCATTAAGCCCCACAGCAAAATCTACATTTTTGTAAGATTATGAATTAAAAAATAGTCCAAGTATAAAAATCTACAAATAATCAGCAGATAAAGCAGGCAAAACCTGAACTCAAATAAAAGTCTTAATATTCATCTAATATTAACAATATTAATTTCCAATCAAAAGGTGGAAGTTAATCTACATTCTTATCTTGGTCTCAATATTCCACTGTACGAGTTGGTATTGCTCCTTTAGAATTTCATACCTATTCGCCCAGATTTGCCAAAATGCTACTACTGAAAAACAAATGGAAAACAGTAGGGGAAAAATATCATTTGTAGATGGAAGTCACGTCCTTAAACTGCGTCAGAATGAGGTCATTGTTTAACGCGTACTGCAGAGACAAACTAACCAAAATCTTAAAACTGCAGTAATTTACATCCGCGGCCCCTCGCCGCAGCATAACTCAAACGGTCTTAATCTGAAATAACTAATTCGCCTCAATTTTCACCTACAATAAGACACCGAAAAATACAACGAGTAAGATGCTAGGAACCGACGTTACGCAGATTGGTCCAAGAATCACGCGCACTAACTAATCAATCCACCGGGAACACAAGACCACGCACTCAGGCTACCGGCAGCTCCACCGCGAACGCCGAATCACACTACCGCGCAGTGGGGGTTTGCGCAGCGATACTTACATGCACTCTGAAAACTGATGCTTGAGCCAAGCCATAAAAATTATGTCACGACACTTATCTTAAGAAGAAATTCTACTTCTACAAGTCAGTGTTACTTCCTCCGAGCTTTTTCCACTGAGGCATTAATATATTTACATCAGTCCAACAGGATCCTCAGTCAAAAACATTATGTCTTTAACGAAAAGCACTGGGCACGTAACAGGCGGTCAAGAAAAAGGTCAGCCCCCCCCCCCCCCCCCCCGCAATTTTACTGGAGTCTTAGCTGCAGTAAATACTTAATTTCCCTCCCCGCCCACCCTGCCCCTGAAGCGCACAAAAAAAGACACGTTTTTCAACACGGACAGTAAACGAAGGAAGCCCCCCCACCCCGCTTAGGTACCTCCCCACCCCCCGCGTTTGCAGCTTCCGAAGCTGCTCTACTCGTTTTTGTTTTCCTGCCAGTCAGGCATGCCCTCCTTCCACACGATGAAGACAAAAACTGCGAGCACCACATGCAACCCCACCACTGCGACAATGGTCGCATAAAAGCCACTGTCGTCAGGAGACATTAACAGGAGACTTTGGAAAAGGAGCAACTTGCAGGAAAAATACAGCCCCACAGGAACTTTAACCATAAGTCCTGCAAAAAGGAGAAAAATCTTGAAAGTCGTGGCCAGGCTGCCGCCTTCGGGCTTGGGCTCGGCAGCGTTGCCGGTGGCATTGCCGGTGGCGTTGGCGGGCCGCTGGGCGGTTGGTGGAGGCCTGTGGGAGCGCGGCATCGCGTCCGTCCGTCCGTCAGTCCGTCCGTCGAGAAGTCGAAGCTCAATCGGAGCCGCCTGCACCCAAGCTCGCGCCTGCAGCGACTGCGGAGACTGCGGCAACTGCGGCAACTGCAGCGCCAAGCCACGCCCAGGAGACACGTCTCGCTTCCGGCCGCCCCCGCTGCCGCGGCACGCGCCCAGTGCGCATGCGCATCCGCCCCCGCTATCCCGCCCCCGCGCAGCGCCTGGCCCCAGCCCGCGGGGGCGGGGCGCCGAGGTGCCCGCGGTCCGCCCGGCGTTCGCACTCGCTGCGGTTCAAAGGGACGCATGCGGCCGCGGCAGTGTGAGCATATGCCCGCTGCACTCACACGCCCAGCAGCGTGGCCGCCCCACGCCTCCCCACGCCTCCCCGCTGCCCTGAAACGAGTGGAGAAGTGGGCATCTACTCGGGGCAGAAAAAGCGGGCTCGATAGAGTTGGGCAAAATAACGAGTGGGCTGGTGGAGGTGCCGAAGGGCACCTGGGCGGTACGCCCGCTGTCCTTCCACTCTGCCGACTCCCCCAGCGGCCAGCAGCGCGCCCCCAGGCACCTGTCGTTCAGGGCCCAGCGTTTTCGCGGCAACGGGGCGCAGTGCAGGGAGCAGGGACCCAGACCACCCGGCATCCGCGCCGCTGGCTGGCCGTGGGGGTGCAAGCCGAGCTCGACGCTGGAAGGCAAGAGGCCGCGACGGGAGTACCCGGGAGGCCCGCAGGCAGTGCGGGAACAGTGCAGCGACAGTGCGCGGCCGCCGCGGGAGGGGTGGAACAGCGCGGGGAGCGGGTCGTTCCTGCGGTGGCAGGGCTGCGAATTTGTCAACTGCGGCCCAAACTGTTTTCCTGCCAGAGTTAAGTGACCGGGACCGCATTGCGGCGAGCCTCTGGCGCAAAATTTAACCGACATCAAAAACACCCAGCCATTAATTCTTTAGTGCAGTATTTAAAAAAAAAAAATCCTAACGCCAAAATATCATGAACAAAACACCAACCAACATTTGAAATAACGACAGGATCTGACCCTGCACTTGTACAACCTTGTCTCACTTGCCTCACTCCATCCCCGGCCCTGTAAAAGTTTATTTACCAAAACACAGTAGCTCAACAACAAAAAGACACAGAACTGTTTTTAAATGGGCAAAAGATTTCAACAGACATTTTTCCAAGGAAGATACACAAATGGCCAACAAGTACAAGGAAAAATCCTTAACATCCTTTGTCAGTAGGGAAATGCAAATCAAAACCACAGTCAGATACTACTTCACACCTCTTAGGAGGACTGTAATTAAAAAAAACGGGGGGGGGGGGGACAAATGTTGGCGAGGTGGAAAAATTGGAACCCTCATACACTGTTGAGAATGTCAAATGATACAGTCACTCTGGAAAATAGCTTGATGGTTTCTCAACAGTGAAACACAGATTTACACATGACCCAGCACTTTCCACTCCTAGATATGCACCCAAAATAAAAACTGATGTTCAAACCCAAACTTGTACAGGACTGTTCTCAGTGTTACTATTTACAACCGCCAGAAAGTGGAAACCACCTAAATGTCCATCCATGGAAGAAAGTAAGCAAAACATGCTATATCCATATAACAGAATGCTACTCAGCTACAAAAAGGAATGAAGTTCTGATATGGTCCACAGCATGCACGAACCATGAAAACATGATGCTAAGTGAATGAAACCAGTCACAAAAGTGGTCATAAAAGTCACTTATTATATGATTCCATTTATATGCAATGTCCAGAACAGAGACATCTATAGAGACAAAAAGTAGACCAGTGGTTGTCTGGGCAGAGGGACAGGAGAATGGGGAGTAATTGCTAGTGGGTGCAGGGCTTTCTTCTGTTGTAATGAAAATGGTCTAAAATTCACCATGGGGATAATTGCACAATTCTATGAATATACTAAAAGCCATTTAATTGTATGCTTTAAATGGATGGATTACATGGTATATGAACTCTATCTCAAAGAAGGTGTTTTTAAAAATATATACACATGGAGCGAATGGCAGAGGCAGGCAGGCATCAACTGCTGAAGACCCCAAGCCCCATGGCTGGCTGGCTGGCTGGGGATCTGAGCCCACACAGCCATTGCTGGAGCTATCTCTCCCTGTCCTCCATCAGGGTCCGCCTGCTCTGGGTTTACCTCTCTGGCTTAGTCGATAGACTGTACAAAGGTTCCGTAGCAAGTCAGCCAAAGAGCAAGTTTCCAAACATCCCCCTTCAAGGGAAAATGGTCCGCCATCTAAAAAAATCTTTAATCTTTGCAAATGAGGAAAAATACCAGTAGTGAAGTTAAAGAAGTTTTAGCAGTATTAGAAAGAATGACAACCACAAGAAAAAGTAGAGAGGAGCTGACAAGCAGGAGAATCCTAAAGAACTGTGTGTAATCGAGATGCAGACACACAGTTAACTTTGGAAATTCAAATGGGCACATGAGACCCATCAGAGAATAATCCACCTGAGAGGAGAATGTAGTGAACCCGAAGATGGTCATAATTCTGTATCTGAAAAAGCATCACCACTGGAATAAAAGAGAAGACTGATCTGAAACAACGATGGCTTCTGCTCCAGCTCTTCCAAAACCCAAATGTAAGGCTCCAAACCATGCCCCCCATAGGGGCCGACACTGGGGCCAGCCGCAGGGGGGCAAAGTGTCTCCCATCACCTCAAAGATACCAAGACTCCTGACGGGCAGGTCCCGGCCTTCTACCCAAGCCACCGAGCCAAAATAGGACCTTCGAAGTCACTGCACCAGCTTCACTACCTATTCTATCCATGTCATCTTGTCCCACAGCTTCAAGGGTGGCAGTTTCTAGTAAAACCGTAATAGTGGGAAACACAAAGGGCAAGAAAAAAACCTAGCAAGCAGCTAACACCTCAACCGTTATCAGATGCAACCGCTTTCAGTTTGGTCAGCCTCAGGGAAAGGAGATCCTTCCCAGACCAGAGCAGAGTCTCAAACCTGAGCAGTCTGTCCCTGTCACCCAGTAGACCACGTGCAGATTCCCACAAGTCTGTGTCCCCTCTGCTCCCCCAACCCTGTCCTCCTCTTGAGAGTCCATACGTCACTTCCTCAGACACTCCTGGTGTCCGGCGTAGCAGTGGGGCTCCCTGCCCGTCTCTTCTCGGACCAAGTCCAGTGTCTGTGCTGAAGAGGCAACACACAGAACCATTCTCCCGTCAGGAACTGGCTACGTGTGAGAACCAACAAGACACAGAAGACGACACCTCGGCCAATGAGATGTAAGCTGACGGGACAATCTTCAGAATCTTTCTGTGTCCTGCAGCACAGAGGTCACGAGGTTTCACTACGTCCATGACTCTGGCTCTGATGGGCCTCTTTTGTCCACCAATGACCACGAGGAAGAAGACAAGGATGAGGACGGCGGGGGTGAATGTGCTTCGGCATGTGACATAGGCAAAGGGATCCTCTCATCACACTGAAACTTAGCCACAGACCGTCTAAGAAAGAATTAGAAGCCAAAACACCTCACAGGGGTGACATGTGAAGAAGAGAGGCAGGGAATCCAGGAACAGGTTGGCAATTAGGAGACTTAGCCAGAGGCCCACAGCCAAGGAATTTGAGGGAAGAGATATCCTTAACACAAAGGAATGGGTAGGGAAGGATTCAGGGACACTTGCTGCCTAGTATGGGTTATCCGAGTAAATTATTCTTCCTCAGGAGCTTCAACCAAAGATGAGCAGAACACAATCACCGTCTCCCAGTTACCAGAAAGCCAAACGGTATAGTGCAGGATTAAAGAAAAACGAGGAGTTCAATCATCGGGCACCAGAAAGGGGTGGAGGGGGTCAAAAAAAAAAATCAGAAAAAAAGAGAAGTATTTCATCATGTGAATGAAGAAAGGACAAAACTGGGATAGGCATTGGCATCTGGAAAGTTATTACGGGTTTGGGAATCTAACCACCCAGCAATTTTCTTAAAGACCTGATCTGATCCCAGGACAGGAGAGCAGTCTTGTTTCGGCTCTGTTCTGGTACATACGGTACCAGTAATTTATGCTGTGCCAGTGAGCCCAGTTGCCAGAAAAAAGCCTTGAGTGTTTTCATACACATTTTTCTTAAATGCAGGAGGCTCCTTCTGACTCTTAACAAGCGTGCTTACCCAAATTGTGCAGCAAGCTTTAAATACAGCACAAACACACTTTACATATTTTTAAACTCCTCATCCAGGATACCAACTTTATGTGCGAATTACAGGATTGGAAATCAAATCAGGTGTAATGTGACCTTGCAAAATGGTAGTCAGCTTTAGAAAAGAACATTTTGGGGCACCTGGGTGACTCTGTCGGTTAAGCATCCGACTTTAGCTCAGGTCATGATCTCATGATCTCACGGTTCGTGGTTTCAAGCCCCACATTGGACTCTGTGCGGACAGCTCGGAGCCTGGAGCCTGCTTTGGATTCTGTGTCTCCCCCTCTCTCTCTCTACCCCTCCCCTGCTCACACTCTGTCCCTCAAAAATAAATAAACATTAAAAAAAAAAAAAAAAGAACATTTTGGTCTTTCCCTATTTCAATAATCTCCAAAGCAGAAATAAAAATACTTGATCTAAGGAATATGATACTGACAATCACAACACCTTTACAAATCTGAAGTACAAAGTTAAAATTCAAGCAAACTGCAGGTGTGCTGCCCATAATTATTCCTGAATCTCCCTCTTTTGGGATGCTGCCTTAAGTTGAACTAATGTTATTTAAAAAACACACACAAAAACCTAAGGTACATGAATCAAAAATGTTTACCAAATGGCTCATGGGAACCCAGAAGTTTTCCGTTAATTTGTATGTAAGAAAAACCTCATCTCTTATTTTATGAGTCTGAAAACTGCATCCACACATACAGTATTGATTATCAAAGTGAAATAATCCAGGAAATTAAAGTCATGGAAGGATTCCCTATGAACCTACAGTCAATATTATTTTTAATTTTAGTATACATATAAATATTACCTTGCATTCAATTGTTCTTTCAAGCTTGTTTTACGCCTTTTATTAAAAGCACATGAAAGGTAAAGTGCAATAAAATCTAAACAGAGCCATTTGTCCTCAGAGCTTGGTCTAGAATTTTCTGCAATGTTTCTAATTCATAATATTGAAGATTATAATGTTAGATTTTAGCGTAAAAGCAAACACTCAATCTGTGAATGAATTTAGATCCTGCTGTTCCTTTTGAAGAACAACTTGAAACTGGATGGTTTTCGTTTAAAAAATGTTGAGCATTCGTTGGCCGATTGATTTTGTGAAAGGCCAGGATACTTTCCAAACAATCCAAGTAAGTGCCATCATTGCTCCTCTTGCTGCACTCAGTTGTGGGCAACAGAGCAATAAACCTAGATTCTGGGGTGTGTGTGTGTGGGGGGGGGAGGGGGGGTCAGGCAGCTGTGAACTGTTGTTCTACAATTTGGGTTTTTAAAAACTCAAATATGGATTTTTTAAAAAAATTGCATTAAAATATGTCTCTTCATTGCCGAGTTTTTTAAATGCCCCTTCAATTTTGCACCCAAAGTGAGTGCCTCTGTCAGCTTGCCTCAGTTTCCAGCCCTGGCATATGAAAACTGCCATGCACCAAGCATCCATGCCCACAGCTTGATGGACAGCCACTAGTGCTAATTATGACAACAACATCAGAAATTGAAACACGTTAGTTACCAGAACGTGACTCCAACTCACCTGGGGTCACAGTCAATGAGGGCCCAGCCCCCATGGAACTTTTCATCATCAGGCAGCAGTAACTTCATATAACTTTGTAACAGCTGGCTAATTAGTTCCTGGTGGCTTCTCTGATTCTCCTTATGCAAAGCTTCATGCTCTTTCTCCTTGGTAAATATGGAATAAAGATCTTCTGTCACTGGAATGCCTTGCATCAAATCTAGAGTAGAAAGTGTTAATATCTATCATCATCTTAATTTGCTAATATAATTTTAAAAAAACAAGACAGTGTAAGACCTAAAACAATAAAACGCATAAGAAAACATAGGCATGAATCTTTGTGATCTTGGATTAAGTGGTTTTTTTCTGGTTTTTGTTTTTTTAAAGTAGGAGTCACACCCAGCACGGAGCCCAACAGGGGGCTTGAACTTAGAACTCTGAGATCAAGACCTGAGCTGAGATCAAGAGTGGGACGCTTAACCGACCGAGCCACACAGGCGCCCCCCCCCGCATTAGGCCTTTTTGTTTCATTCAGATAGGGCACAAAAATCACAAGCTACAACAGCAAACTAGACAAAGTGGACATCATCATGATTAAAAACTTGTGTGTCTCAAAAGGCAATGCCATGAAACCGAAAAGAATCTACAGAATGGGAGAGAGTGTTTACAAATCACCTGATAGGGACTTACATCCAGAACGTACAAAGAATTCCTACAAATCAGTAACAAAAAAACAAACCAATTTTAAAATGGGCAAAGGAACTGAACAGACCAGCTAACTTCTTTGTGGTGTGGCATATAGCTCAAGCCTTCACACAGCACTGTAATCTATTCTTTACAGGTGTTCAGGACAGTGAGCCTAGCAGCTTCTGGGAGAGAGCTGCTGGCCACTGGCCTTACAAGGGGAAGCAGTAAGCCCAGACTGCTGTGGCTTCACACCTTCTCTCACCTTTAAAGAAATCCAGTTTCAAGATTAGGGTGAAGCGGACGCAATGGATGGTCAAACTGAGAGAGGGACAGAGTCTGGGTCCTCAATGACTTAACTGAGCTGCTAGATCAACCAATGGAGGAAAAGTGTCTTATTTTTTCTTGAATAAACTGCTCAAATCCAATTTTCCGGTCAACGCACACCCTACCTATGGCCAAAACCAAACTTTTTTATACCAGACTTCTCAAATACCTAACTGACCGGTGTATAGGCCTTACCATTGCATGTATGGCAAATAATCAAATTAAACAATAGAATTTCAAAAATGTTCTCAGAGGGATGCCTGGGTGGCTCAACTGGTTGGGTGTCAGACTCTTGATTTCGGCTCAGGTCATGATCTAACGGTTTGTGGGATCGAGCCCCATGTCTGGATCTGCGTTGACAATGCAGAGCCTGCTTCAGATTCTCTCTCTCTCTCTCTCTCTCTCTCTCTCTGCCCCTCCCCTGTTCTAAAGCATGCACTCTTTCTCTCAAAATAAACAAACTAAAAAGCAAAAAAATTTCTCAGAGACCATAGGACAAGTTGTTACTTTGGTTCTAACCCAGAACCTTCTACATTTACTTTAATCCTATGAGGTAATACTTTCATGAAAATTAAATTAAAAACGTGCCACTGTATGAATTCCACTGGGCAATCTACCTCCATTTCCTCTTCTAAATCGTGGTAAGAACTGGTTAGGATAATCTCTAAATAAGATACCCTAACATCATGTTCATTCATGCTTACAGGAAAGGATGGTGTGTTGTCCACAGCAAGAACATATGACAAATGTCATACAGGGCAAGAAAGACATCTCATCACATCTCTCAGCCTTGAGTAATGGAAAAACAAATAGAACATGGAGTTTTCAGTTGCTGAAAATTTAGGGTACCTTATTCCATACTCCAGGAACCTCAACTCTGCCTTCTGTTACATGAATAGCAAACTGACAAATACACATGGAAATGAGTGGTTGCTTTTGTGCTTCAGCCTAAAAAAATCTGTCAAAGTCTAGTCTTGAAAAAATTTGAATTTGATTTCTTGGGTAAGATGCTCAATATAGAAACACAAGTAAGTATATTATAAAACATACACTGTGTTAATGAAGTTGGTTTCTGCAAAACACTAGTCAGGGAGGAATAACAAATTTTAAAGAAAGAAAGCCATTTATGTTCCTTACCTATAACAGCTTGCCTATAAGCATCCTTAAATCGATTCAGGTAATACCGATTTGCCGAGTTCACACCATCTTTCATAACTCCAGCTAACTTCCTTTCTCCTGTCCTTGTAAAGTCACCCTGTTGAGGAAAAAGTCATTCTGACAATTGATTCAAATGTAAGAATTTTCCCAAAGTCAATGTGGGCTTTCAATACAAGACCAAAATTCTATAGGCTTTTATAATTTCTAAATAGTGCTGTTAAATTAAAATACCTACTAATATTAGGCTGTGACACAAGCACATCAAATAATTGAAATGCTATGTGTGGCATTAAGTCTTCAGTTAGAAGGTGCTTTAAACTAAATCCATTCTTGGCAACCTGTAGAATTTCTAGAATTTACAGGTCAAAACAAAAAGATCTCAAGCCTCAACCTGGTAGGATACTCAAAAACTACAAATTTCTGATGTGGGAAAATGTGGACCATTCGCTAGAGTTTATTCCAATGGTGTTTAACTGGTGGATGTGGATGTTTGTGTCCAGAGAGAAAGAGATTTCTGTATTTTTCTGTATCTTGCTGCCCATTCCAATTTCTGTAGAATGATTTAATGAAGAGCTAAATTGTTTTCTCTTGTTTTCAAGAGAGGTGTCAGAGCAAGGCCCTGGAGGGCAGTGATTTAAACTTAAACAAAAGGAAAGTACTGTCTTCTTTTTTGTTTTTCCCCATCACAACCCTACTCTTTCCATCCAAGGCGATTTCAAAAGCAGTCCTAACACTGATGGCTTAGGAAGAACATATTGCTAATTAGTGAAGTTATTCATAGGAAATATTTAGCAACTGCTAATTAGTGAAATTATTCATAGAAAATATTTAGCAATAAGAATCTATTACGAAGAGAAAGACATAAATGCTGAGTCCAAAGAAGTGTAATATCAAGGAAAAAAGTATTTCTCCTTTTCCTCCCTGCTTCACTGAGATATAATTGACAAGATATAAATGGTAGTAGCACTGTGACTTTTTTTTTTTAATTTTTTTTTAACGTTTATTTATTTTTGAGACAGAGAGAGACAGAGCATGAACGGGGGAGGGGCAGAGAGAGAGGGAGACACAGAATCGGAAGCAGGCTCCAGGCTCTGAGCCATCAGCCCAGAGCCCGAAGCGGGGCTCGAACTCACGGACCGCGAGATCGTGACCTGAGCTGAAGTCGGACGCTTAACCGACTGAGCCACCCAGGCGCCCCAGCACTGTGTGACTTTAAGGTGTATAATGTGATGATGTGACCTACATATATATTATGAAATGATTGCATTAAGGTCAGTTAACATATCACCTCACACAGTCCGTGCGTGCGTGCGCGCGCACGTGTGTGTGTGTGTGTGTGTGTGTGTGTGTGTGTGGTGAGAACATTTAAGATCTTCTCTCTTAGCAAATTTCAAGGATGCAACACATATGTTTTTAACTATGGTCACCATGCTGCACAGGAGATCCCAGAACTTGTTCATCTTATAACTGGAAGTTTGTATGCTTTGACCAACATCTCTGCATTTTCCCCTTCCCCTGGTAACCACCAATCAACTCTTGCTTTCAAATTTGACTTTTTTAGATTCTACACACAAGTGAGATCATAGTGAGATCATTGTCTTTCTCTGTCTGGCTTACTTCGTAACACAATGCCCTCAAGGTTCACCCATGTTGTTGCAAAGGCAGCATTTCCTTCTTTTTTATGGCTGAATAATAGCCCACCACACACACACACACACACACACACACACACACACATCCAGTCACTCACTCCACATTCATCCACCACCGGACACTGAAGTTGTTTCCACGTCTTGGCTATTTACTGTGAATAATGCTTCAGTGAACGTGGAAGGGCAGCTATCTCTGAGACACTGATTTCATTTCCATATATACCTATAAATGGGATTGCTAGATCATATGGCCATTCCATTTTCATTTTTTAGGGACCGTCCTTACTGTTTTCCATAATGCCTGTGCCAATTCACATCCCACCGATGACATCTATTTTTCCACATCCTTGCCAATACTTGTTATCTCTGGTCTTTGATGACAGCCATCCTAACAGGTATGAGGTGGTTAGCTTATTGAGACTGGATTGGCATTTCTCTGCTAATTACCGATTATCAGAGGTTGAGCACCTTTTCATATACCTCTGGGCCATTTGTAGGTCTTATTTGGAAAAATGTTCAGGTGTTTTGCCCATTTTTTCACTCAGATTGTTTTTTTGCTACTGAGCTATAGGAGTTCCTTATATATTTTGGATATTAGCCCCTTATCAAGTATATGGTTTGTAAATATTTTCTCCCATTCTGTAGGTTGTCTTTTTGTTCTGTTGTTTCTTTTGCTGTGCTGCAGCTCTGTCGTTTGATGTAGTCCCACTTGTTTATTTTTACTCTTCTCACTATGCTTTTGGTGTCACACCCAAATAATCACTGTTGAGGCCATGTCTCAGAGGCTTCCTCTATGTTTTCTTGTAGGAGCAAACTGTAAAAGCTCAGGTCTTGCATTTAAGTCTTTAATACATTTCAGTTTAATTTTTGTGAGTGGTGTAACACAGGGGTCCAACTTAATTCTTTTACATGGTGAATATCTGATCTTCCCATCACTATTTATTGAAGAGGCTATCCTTTCCCTATTGGAAATTCTTTTTGCTCCAGCTTTGTTCCAGCTTTGTTTTGCTCCAGCTTTGTTCTTTCTCAGAACTGCTTTGGCTGTTAAGGGGTCTTGTAGTTCCATATGAATTTTAGGATTTTTTCTAGTTCTGTGAAAAATGTCATTAGAATTTTCTTCTCTAAGTTTATTTATTTATTTTGAGAGAAAGAGGGAGGGGCAGAGAGAGACAGAGAAAGAGAATGAAAGACAATCCCAAGCAGGCTCCACACTGTCAGCACAGAGCCTGACACGGGGCTCAAAACTCATGAACCACAAGATCATGACCTGAGTTGAAACCAAGAGTCAGATGCTTAGCCAACTAAGCCACCCAGGCGCCCCGCCCTTATAATTTTCATAGGGATTACATTGAATCTATAGACAGCTTTGGGTAGTATGAAAATTTTAACAATATTAATTTTTCTGATGTATGAACACAGGATATTTTTCATTTTGGGTCTCTTTCCTTGATGTCTTAACAATTTTCACTGTACAGGTCTCTTACCTTCTTGGTTATATTTATTCCTAAGTATTTTACTGTTTTTGATGCTACTGCCAATAGAATTGTTTTATTTCTTTTTCAGATATTGTTAGTATATAGAAATGCAACAGATTTTCATGTGTTGACTTTGTATCATGTAACTTTATTGAATTCATTTATTAGTTCTAACAGTTTTCTGGTGGAGTCTTTACGATTTTTTTATGGATAACATCATGTCATCTGCAGACAATTTTGCTTCTTCCTTTCTGATCTGAAGGCTATTTCTTTCTCTTGCCTGATTGCTCTGGGTAGAACTTCCAGTACTATCATGAATAGCAATGGTGAGTGGGCACTCTTGTCTTGCTCCTGATCTTAGAGGAAAGTGTTTAAACTTTCACCACTGAATATGCTGTTAGCTGTGGATATATCATATGTAGCCTTTATTATGTTGAGTTACATTCCTTCTATACCCAATTTGTTCAGTTTTTATCATAAAAGGATGTTGAACTTTATCACATGCTTTTTCTGCATCTACTGAAACGATTATACGATTTTTATCTTTCAGTCTATTAATGTGACATATCACATTTATTGATTTGCATATGTTGAACCATCCTTGTAGCCTAGGGATAAATCCCACTTGATCATGACGTACAATCTTTTCAGTGTGCTGTTGAATTCAGTATTTTGTTGAGAATTTTTGCAGCCATATTCATCAGGGATATTTGCCTGTAATTTGCTTTTCTTGTACTGTCTTGGCTTTGGTATCATGACCTCATAAAATGAATTTCAGAGTGTTCCCTCCCTTCTATTTTTTGGAGGAACTTGAGGAGGAATAGCATTAATTCTTCTTTAAAATGTTTGGTAGAATTCATCAGTGAAATCATTTGGTCTGGGGCTTTTCTTTTTTAGTAAGCTTTGGCTTACTGATTCAATTTCTTACTCATTGGTCTGCTCAGATTTTCTATTTCTTCATAATTCAGTCTTGGTAGGTTGTATGTTTGTAGAAATTTATCCATTTCTTCTAAATTGTCCAATTTGTTGGCATATAACTGTTCAGAGTAGTCACCTGTGATTGTATGTATTTCTGTGGTATCAGTTGAAATGTCTCTTCATTTAAAATTGAGTCTTTTTTCTTGATTAGTCTAGCCAAAGGTCAATTTTGTTTATCTCCAGAAAACCAGCTCTTAGTTTTGCTGATCTTTTCTATTGTTTTTCTCATCTCTATTTCAAATATTTCTGTTCTAATCTTTATTATTTCCTTCCTTCTGCTAACTTTGGGCTTACTTTCTTCTTCTTTTTCTAGTTCTTTGAGGTATAAAGTGAGATTGTTTAAGATCTTTCTTTTTTCTTAACGTAGGCATTTATAGCTATAAACTTTCCTTTTAGAACTGCTTTTGCTGCACCCCATAAGTTTGATATGTTGTGTTTCCAATTTCACTTGATTTAAGATATTTCCCTTTTGATTTCTTCTTTGACTCACTCATTATTCAGGAGTGTGTTTCATTTCTACATATTTATGAATCTTCCAATTTTCCCATTATTGCTTCCTAGTTTTATATCACTGTGGTCAGAAAAGACACTGATATAATTTCTACCTTTCTGAACTTGTTGAGACTTGTTTTGCAGCCTCACATATGATCTGTCCTGGAAAATGTTCCACGTGTGCTTCTGAAGAATGTGTATCCTGCTGTTGTTGGATGAAATGTTCTATATATGTCTGTTGGGTCCATTTCACGGTTTCCTTATTGATTTTCTGCCCAGATGACCCATTGTTGAGAACGGGGTATTTAAAGTCGCCAACTATTACCGTACTATGACTTAGGCAAGTTATTTCTCCTTTTCATTCTATTAGTCGTTGCTCTATATATTTAGGTGTTCTGATGTGGGGTGCATCAAAGTATTTCTCTTTATTTTATTTTTAAAAAATTTTTTTTTCAACGTTTATTTATTTTTGAGACAGAGAGAGACAGAGCATGAACAGGGGAGGGGCAGAGACAGAGGGAGACACAGGATCTGAAATAGGCTGCAGGCTCTGAGCGGTCAGCACAGAGCCCGACGCGGGGCTCGAACTCATGGGCCTGGGCCGTGAGATCATGACCTGAGCCGAAGTCCCAAAGTTGGACGCTTAACCGACCAAGCCACCCAGGCGCCCCAAAGTATTTCTCTTTAAACAAGAACTTGTACAAGGACTTCTAAAGTTCAATTTCTTTAATTAATAAAAAGCTTTTTGAGATTTATCACTCAACCAAAGATGGACTGATGCCTGTTGAGACCTTGACAGTTTTTTTATAAGAAATATCCTGAGATGAACTATTACCTTAAAGGAAAATTAACATAAAACTAAACTAATTCAACCACTTCCTATTGCCCACAGAGGGAGCATTTAGTGACCAGTAACTATAATTTACATGTAAATTAAATTCTGTGAAGAATGGCTCTGTAGGATCCTCCAAAGACTTATTCATAACAACCACGAAAAGATAATAAAATATTTCTTCAGCATTTACTATGTGCCAGGAATGGCCCCCACATGCACTAATGCGCATAATCCCATGACAATCTTTTTTTTTTTTTAATTTATGCTTTTTTTTAAATTTTTTTAATGTTTATTTTTGAAGGAGAGAGAGACAGAGCATGAGCGGGGGAGGGGCAGAGAGAGAGAGAAGGAGACACAGAATCCGAAGCAGGCTGCAGGCTCTGGGCCATCAGCACAGAGCCCGATGCGGGACTCGAACCCACCAACTGTGAGATCATGACCTGGGCCTAAGTCGGATGCTTAACCGACTGAGCCACCCAGGTGCCCCTTTTTATGCTTATTTTAAGAGAGAGAGAGAGAGAGAGAGAGAGAGAGAGAGAGAGAGAGAGAGAGAGAGAGAGAGAGCGCGCGCGCACACAAGAAGGGGAGGAGCAGAGAGAGAAGAAGACATAAGATGTGAAGCAGGCTCTGGGCTGTCAGCACAGAGCCCGACACAGGGCTGAAACCCATAGGCTGCGAGATCATGACCGGAACAAGATCATGACCTAAGCTGAAGTCGGGGCTCAACCGACTCAGCCACCCAGGCGACCCTCTCATGACAATCTTTTGAAGTGTGCCTAGTATTATCCTGTTTTACAATGAAGAGACAGACACAGAGAGGTTAAGTGACTTGTCCAAGGTTGCAGAGCTAGTAAGACGCAGGATTGGGGATTCAAATTCAGTGGAGGCCAATCATCATACTAGGGACTGAGTCCTGTCAACGGACACATTTTATCTGTATAAAGTTTTAAAAAACCAACTATTTCACATGAAATTCCTCATTTCCAAACTCCCGTGAAAAACTGGAAAATCTAGCAACCCCGGGCCTCTGTCTCAAAAGGAAGCAGAACAGTCCCCTCCTGAGACAAGATGTGCTTTTCCTTAGGGTCATACCCATCTCCCCCTTTAATCTAATGGGTGGTCACATTACCTGGCTTCAGCAGGATGTGAATGTGTGATTCCCACCTTAGCCAAACATTCCTGAAAGGAGTCAGCTACATAGACTACCATCTGTAGCCCACATATCTTTCTCTCAAAAGCAGAGTCAGTTTTCAACCACGTCCTATCTCCCCCAGAATGATCCACAAAAGCATGCTGCACTTACTTACCTTCAGAGCAGCTGTCCCAGCATATTGTCTGCTAATGGAGTCTCCGTTGTTGGCCCACATTATCTGATAGATCCGATTGCATTTCACTGGCAGTGGCTGTTCCGGGGGCATCACACCTAATTTTTTTAGCTGAAATTAACACATTGGTGGATTAGCTACATATAAGCCAGGAAACCACAGCATAAAATACACACTGCAGAAAAAGGAAGCATGTTCATAAACAGTTTAGGATCCTCAAATAAAAGTAATGGTGTTTTCAGACTTTCCCCCAAAAAAAGCACAGTTGGGAGAGAGTTTTACGAACTGTTACACATGAATGAATAGAAGGAAATATTTATACTGCTTTGGTGTAATTTTTAATGTGTAGGCTCTTATTATATTTTGTCCGTGTTTTTAATTTGCCTATGAAGTCAAACTACCAAAAAAGCCTACTGAGACAACAATAACACTAACGGTAACACAGCAGTATGTGCCCAATAAAGGTGAGCTCTGTGCTGGGGTTCTAAGAGATTTTTTATATAAATTATTTCCTTTACTCCTCATAACAACCCTATGCAATCAATACTCTTATTACATCCATTTTAAGGATGAAGAGACAGAAGTTTCGAGAAGCTGAGTTCTTTGCACGGGGTCAAACCTCATGTGTGGTAGACAGAGCCAGTGCTTGGACTCAAAATCTGGCAGCTTTAGTGTAACATTAGAAGCAACGGACTCACAATCTCAAACAGTCACCATGCTCTATCAAAAAAGCCCTGAAACCATGCTAAGAATTTCCACCTTGAGAACTCACTACTCAGGTGCTGCGGCGTTCAAAGATCTAAAGGAGGACACCGAGTGACAGGCGTAAGGACTGCACAGTGCAGCTGCAACCAACTGGGGCGTGGAGGGTAGAGGCTGGTCCTGTGGTGCCAAAGGAGCCAATGGCTGGAGAGGGCGCTGCCAACAGGACCATAACACAGGTGAAGAAGCCTGTTCCTTCTCCTTCCTCCAGCCTCCTGGTCTTCCTCTGGCACCTCCTACTGGCAGAGACCAACACAGAGCTCGGGCTGAGCAGAAAGTGTGGCAGACTCCCAGCCCCATGTGCACAAGGCAGGGTTTGGAGCTGAGAGAAAAAAGGCGTATGACCACAAAGTGCCACCCAATCGACGCGGAGATGCGGGGGTCTCGCATTTTTGAATTGAGTACTTAAGAAAATGCCCCTAATTCCACTTATTTCTAGTGAAGGTTGTACTCGTCAGGTTTGAATGTAACAAGGTTGTTCGTATGCTGTAGATTGTCTACAGAACAAAGATTTTAGTTACTTGTTTACATGTGGGGAAGAAAAGTTAGAAATGAATACTTATAAATCCGAGGGACCACCAATTACCTGCTGTTCCATGACCACTCGCGCAATGGCGGCTTGGACCACGTTCGTGCGATCCAGGCAGTCCATGCAATTGACACGAAAAATCCCTTCTTGTTTACATATTACTCCAGCTTGATCCACCCTTTTCAAAAATAGTATGGGATTATGTTACAATATGAAATACTTCAGCAAGTTTTTCAAAAACCACAATTCCTTAGAGTAGAATAACAACAATAGCACTGGTTATCCATTGTTTGACATATCATTATGTGATGGGCATGACTGAGTACTTTGAAGACGCTGTTAATTTACATAGTAACTTGGTAAAACAGATGTAGTTATTCCCATTTGGGGAAAAAACAAAAACAAAACTGAGGTACAGTGACTTGCTCAAGTTTCACAACTACGAGGCAGAGGTGACACAACCCCAAATTATGATATTTATATATTTAAATATATATTAAAGCCAGAAGCCACTTTAAAACACCATCCTGTCCCTCCTTTTTGACTCCAAGTAGAAATGCATCTGAACGCATGGAGCTTGAACAAAGTCACTTTACCACTCAGTGAGAAGGCATGCAGCATGCCTTGTGCGTCTAATTTCTCTGTCCACCTCTGGCCTTTCGAGTCCAATTGAAGGTTCTTCCCTAGCATTTAAGCCAATTTCTTCTTCCTACACCTCCCTCCTGCAGTCTGAGAATCATCTTCCTTCTAATTTTGAACTACCTGCAAGCTGAGACCGAGTACCTCTAAGGCTTCCTTCCCTTAGACGAAGGGATGGTGAGAAGAAGAGGAAGAGGAAATATAGACCATGGAGCATTAGATGGAATTAAACAACGGTCCTAGAGCATTTCGCTTCATCTTGCCTGACCATCTGACACCTCTTCCCTTTTCAAAGCTAATGCTGCCTAGTGACTGACACTCTCGAAAAGGAGATTGGGAATCAGGAAGCAAAATAAGAAAAACGAACACGATTTTTCAGCTTGCTGCTACTATTTTAGTGCTTAGCGCTACCAGACAAATACATCTGATTTCACAGACCAACAGTTTGTCAAATTGACTTCTTAGGAGATACCTACCAACACCACTTCATGTCAAGAATAATGTCATAAATGGCATCCGTTAGTGTTTGAACATTCTCAAACTTCATTCCTCGGCTAAAACACATGCCAAAAGAAAAAAAAAAAGTTTAATAATAGGTTAAACCTAATAACAGATTTTTTAGCTTAAGTCACAGTATTTAAAGTAGCTTGGAAAAATTAAAGAAAACTATTGCTGTAAGTACATGAGGTTAACTCTACTATAAATTATATAGGCAATTTATATACATGTTTGTAATTAATCTCCACTGTGAAAGAAAATATATTTAAGAATACATTGAAACATATCACAGCTATCAGAAGTTTCTTTCCCCCACCAAATTTTCAAAACTTAGGTAAACGAACCCACATCAGAGCCAGGATTAGGACAAAAGAAGCTAGCTTTCAGAACACACACAAGTTAAAATTACCATCAAAATGATCCAGTGACTGTTGTTTTTCCAGAGCAAACTCTAGTGAAGCTTATCCATAGAGAAAGAAGTATTATTAATAGAGCATGAAGATGAGCCAGCAGAATGATTTTTAAGTAAGGGGACTCGATTACTTCTGCTAGGCTTGGACTCAAGCTGAAAGGAAAAGCTCCAGAAGTTCTTCGAGTGATAAAAGGAAAAATGGAACTCTCCATCGCCATGTTGTTTTGGGAAAGACAAAATATTTCAGGAACAATTAAATTTTTAGCCAAAATAAAGCTCATATGAAAATTAAAACTATGTTAACAATGAGAAGAAGAAAAGTGTTCTTCCCCGTAAGGAAGAGGAGAGCTCAGCTTGCTGTGGGAGCGTGTACCACAAACACCGGAACTGATCAAAACTCCCATCAGGAAGCCCTCTTACCAGTGCTCATGGAAGTCAAATGAGACATAAGTGAGGTGTGAGCTGTTGAAGAGTAACACTTGTTTCAGGTAAGCATCGCCAATAATTTTCTCCCTGCCTGCCTGGTCCACCAAGTTAATAATAACCTGTGAAAGTTAAGGAAACACAAATTCAGTTTAATCAGATGCTAAACTCAATGTGGTTTTGAATCAGTTTGTTTGAAATTGTTTTAGAAATATTTGATAGCCATACTTAGAAATTTATCCACTCAGGCATCAATTTTTTTCCCCTATAAAGTTAGATTTTCACTTGTTATATTTAGGTAGCATTAATAGTTGTTTAATGTACTATGTATGTGCAATGACCAATTAGAATAAATTGGTAAAAACCAATTAAAAAACCAATTAGAATTGGTTATAATAAAATAATAAACAAGGTCCTTTGTAACGCAAATATTAAAAATATTTAGAGGTTTTAAAAAATATACAAGACCTACTTATGGACACTATAAAACTTTGCTTAAACACGTAAAAGAAAATCTGAGTAAATGGAAAGACACACTATGGTGCTAGATAGTGAGATTCAATATTATAAAGATGGCAAGTCTCCCCAGATTAAACACTCAACAATCCCAATCAAAATTTGATCAGGATCTTTCTGTGGACTTTGACAAGTTAATTCTGAAGTTCCTCTAGAAGGTAAGTATATGGAAAAAGTTTTGAAGACTAATAATAAAGGAGGACTTGTCCCATTGGAAAGCAAAACATACTCTAAATCTGCAGCAATTAAGACAGAAGTACTCATGGAGAAACAGATGAATGACCCATAGAACGGGACAGCCAGCTAGAGACAGACATATGCACATTGAGGAATCTAAAATATTAACAATATCATTCTGGGAGAAATAAAAAAATACTCTATAAATGGTACTGGGATAATTATCTATCTATATAGTGGGGGAAAACTTACTTTAGCTCTCTAAATCTCATTATATACAAATCATAAGATGCATTAATGACCTAAATATTTTTTGAAGTTATAAAAAAGCTAGAAGAACATTTGGGGTGATGTTCCCATAACTGTAGGATGGGACGTGACTTTCTAAGCGTAAGAACCAGAGGGCATAAAGAAAAAGATGGACAAATGTGACAACATAAAAATTTAAAACCTCTTTACCCAATGACAATACAAGTAAGCAAAGGTAAAACAAAACAAAAAGACACAAAGGACTACGTGGGGGAACAGACCTGTAACATTAAAGCAATACTATATACGAGTGCTATAAATTCAGTAAGAGGAAGAGTAAATTCCCAATACAGAGGAAATTCACAAGAGAAAATATATAAATAGTCAATAAACATGAGGCTACGACTTTGTTAATAATCAAAGAGACAGAGGCAAACCAAGAGACAGACTCTCAACTGTAGAAAACAAACTGGTGGTTACCGGAGGGGAGATGGGTGGAGGGATGGGTTAAATAGGTGATGGGGACTAAGGAGGACACTTGTGATGAGTACCTGGAATTGAATGGAAGTGTTGAGTTGCCATATTGTATCCCTGAAACTAATATTACGCTGTATGTTAACTAAATGGAATTTAAATAAAAGCTCTTAAAAAAAAAAAAAGAGATACTAATTTTAAAACAGAAAACTAGCTTTCATCTTTACAGAGGCAAAAATTGAATCCTAAATGTCATCAGCATTGGTGAATACATGGGGAGATGGGCATGGCTCCCACTGTTGCTGAGGGTATAAACTGTTGGGATCTTTTGGGGAACAACAAAGTGGTAGTTATCAAGTTTAAATGCATCCTGTTTGATCCAGTCATTCTGCCTCTAGAAATCTGTTCTGTAAAGCAACTAAGTGTCCCAAAGTACACAAAAGTTGTTTTCTGGAATTTTTGTTTTTACAATAGCAAAAACTAGATCCTAAGGGTCCACCAAGAGATAAACGGTTAAATAACAGCCATGGAACATTAAGTGAAAACAGCTGCAGAATTGCATACATGGTATAGCCCTCCATTGACTTAATTTTAAATGTGTATATATACATGTGTCCAGATGGGCTTTTGCTGCAAATGACAAATCAGTGACTCAGGTCTCAGAGCAAGAAGTCTGGAAGCGGCATGGTTCCGGAATTGCTTAATTCAGTGGCACCAGTACCAATTCTCTCCATCTTTTTGCTCTGCCATCCTCAGCACACTGGTCAGCCCTGAGGCCAGTTCATTCAAGGTTTTGCCATAGCTGCAGCGGCACGTCACATCCACACACAACAATCACGGAGGGACTGTTGGGTCCTGTATCTCCGCTTATTTATTAGAGCAGGAAATCTTTCCCAGAAGCTTCCCAGCAGACTTCCCTCACATCATCCCTCACTGGCCAAACTGCCAATGAGCACAAACAGGCCAATGCCTAAGCCAATCACTGGCAACAGGAACAGTGGTGCCACCCTGACTGAGTCAGGCTGACCGTGGGCCCACCTCCCAGAAAGCAATTACCCAGGGGATGCAGGTGGACAAGGGAACATTACTGGGGTACTATCAGAAAGGAGGTGTCTGCTCAATACACACGCTGGTAAAACTGACGTGTACAAATAGGCTTTAAAAGTCCATACAGAACAGGGATGAGGGTGGTTAAGGAGGTTATTGTTACTGCTTCCTTTACACGCTTCAGTATCATTAAAATTCATTTTTTAAGCAAGTCTATTTTTTTTTAATGTTTATTTATTTTTGAGAAAGAGAGACAGAGTGAGACTGGGGGAGGGGCAGAGAGAGAGGGAAGACACAGAATCCAAAGCAGGTTCCAGGCTGTGAGCTGTCAGCACAGAGCCCGACACGGGGCTCAAACCCACATCCTGAGATCAAGAGTCGCATGCTCGCCAGCTGGGCCAGCCAAGTCGCCCCTAGTTGTTACATTTAAATTGTGGTTTGGAGCACCTAGGTAGCCCAGTCGGTTAAGCATCTGACTTTAGCTCAGGTCACAATCTCACATTATCTCAAAAATAAATAAACATTAAAAAAATAATAAATTGTGGTTTATTTTCTGTAGTGCTAGTTATAATTGCACATATTGCTGATATATGAACTTATTCACACTGTAAAAAATTTCAACCATATGGGAATGCAAGCCGGTGCAGCCACTCTAGAAAACAGTATGGAGGTTCCTCAAAAAACTAAAAATAGAACCACCCTGTGACCCAGCAATGGCAGTACTAGGCATTGATCCAAGGGATACAGGTGTGCTGTTTCGAAGGGACACATGCACCCCCATGTTTATAGCAGCACTATCGACAATAGCCAAAGGATGGAAAGAGCCCAAATGTCCATCGATGGATAAATGGATAAAGAAGATGTGGTATATATATACAATGGAGTATTACTCGGCAATCAAAAAGAATGAAATCTTGCCATTTGCAACTACGTGGATGGAACTAGAGGGTGTTATGCTAAGTGAAATTAGAGAAAGACAAAAATCAAAGGACTTCACTCATATGAGGACTTTAAGAGAAAACAAATGAACAGAAGGGAAAGGAAACAAAAATAATATAAAAACAGGGAGGGGGACAAAACAGAAGAGACTCATAAATATGGAGAACAAACTGAGGGTTGCTCGAGGGGTTGTGGAAGGGGGGATGGGCTAAATGGGTAAGGGGCACTAAGGAATCTACTCCTGAAATCACTGTTGCACTAGATGCTAACTAATTTGGATGTAAATTTAAAAAAATAAAACAAGTTAAAAAAAAAAAATTTCAAACATAAAGGTCAAATCCCTCCTTACCACAACCCAGACCCACACCCTTCCCTGGAGGTAACAACGGTTACCGTTCAGTGTGTGCCCTTTCAGCCCATATAAAGGTATGCCTACATAAATGTGCATGCCACATATGTGTGAGAACATATATGTGTAAAAGAACTACGTGTATATAAATGACACGGTTTTGTTTTGTGGGTTTGAGATGGCAACACACCATATGCTCTTACAGTCTTTTCTCGCTGTGTGATCTTAAGATGTTTCCATGCTAGTGCACACAGATCTACCTCATCGTTTTTAAGCGTCTGTAGTCAACACTTTTTTTTTTTAATTTTTTTTTTTTTAACGTTTATTTATTTTTGAGACAGAGAAAGACAGAGCATGAACGGGGGAGGGGCAGAGAGAGAGGGAGACACAGAATCTGAAACAGGCTCCAGGCTCTGAGCTGTCAGCACAGAGCCCGACGCAGGGCTCGAACTCACGGACTGCGAGATCATGACCTGAGCTGAAGTCGGACGCTTAACCAACCAAGCCACCCAG
The DNA here is from genome assembly GCF_023721935.1 of Panthera uncia. NCBI lineage: Eukaryota > Metazoa > Chordata > Mammalia > Carnivora > Felidae > Panthera > Panthera uncia. The sequence continues at coordinate 73,681,881 of NC_064818.1, read as the reverse complement.
GCGCCCCTTAAATGTGTCACACTGTTTATCCACTGACGTTCTGATGAACAGTCGGGTTACTTTCATGCTGCAAAAAATGCTCTTGTACATGCCTCCTGGATTGAACGTGAGTTTCAGGTACATTTAAACATTTTTTTGTATTAGAGTCCCAGTTATTTCACATCCTTAATGGAACTTGGTATGTATGATTGTTTTATTTTAGTCATTCTGGTGTATAAGCGGTTTTAGTTTGTATTTCCCTGATGATGGGTGAAGTTCAACACCCTTTCAGATGTTTATTGGCCTATTAAATACACTTTTTCATGAACATCTGCTTAAGTCTTTTGTTGCCTTTTCTTTTAGGTTGTACATCTATTTTTAGCGTTTTTAAGAGGTTTTTTTGTTTTTTGTTTTTAGTAACTCTAGATAGGAATCTTTTGTCCTATATATGTATTAAAAAATCTTAAATATCTTCTACTTTGTGAATTGCTTTTCCATTCTTAGTGGTGCCTCTTAATAAACAGAAGTTCTTTATTTTAATAAAGTCTAAATTATTTTTTTCATTATGGTTTGGGATTTAAGTCCTATTTAATTTTAATACAGTTTAAATAAATGATAAAACTTTGATAACAATTAAAAATTTAGTAAAGTCAAATGTATCAATATTTTTCATTATTGGTTAATGCTTTTTAAGTCCTGACTAAGACCAAAGATCAAAAAGATGCTCTGGGGGTGCCAAGGTGAGTCTGGGCCAAGGCCTTGGGTCTTTTTAAAACAAAACAAAACAAAACAAAAAAACCCTATATTTTCCTTTAAAAAGTTTACAGTTTAACTTTTTGCATTCAGATCCATATCCACCTAGAAATGACTTCTATATATAATATGTAGGAAAGATATCAAAAAGCAAAACTACCAGATTAACAGTATAAGCATATTTTATTTTGATTGATAATACCATTCAAAATAGCTATACCAACTTATGTTTCCTCTAGCAATCTGTGAGCGTTCTCATTTCCCCAATTACTTGCCTTTATTTCTTACTGTCAAACTTTATAATTTTTTCAATCTGAGGGGTTTTAAAATTTTTTGATTTTTGAGAGAGAGAGAGCACAAGGAGGGGAGGGACATAGAGACAGGACAGAGGATCCGAAGCGGGCTATGTACTGATAGCAGTGAGCTTGACTCGGGGCTCGAACCCATGCACCGTGAGATCACAACCTGAGCTTAAGTCTGACACTCTACTGAGCCACCCAGGTGGCCATGAGGGTTTGCTTTTTATTTCCCTGCTCAGACTTTGGGACTGCACGAAATTTCTACATTAATTTTGGAAGAACTGAAATCTATTCAGTATTAATCCTTCTTTCCAGGAACATGGTATTTTTTCTCCATTTATCCAGGTTTTCCTTTGCATTCTTTGGTAATTCTTCGTCCCATCTCCCATCCCCATACACAAGCTATCTTTTTTTGTATGTTTATTAGGTTTTAGGTTATTTCTTCCTTTTTTATTTTTGTTGCTGTTAGAAAAATGCATCCTATAGCATTACACATTCGGACTGGTCATTGCAAATGGATCAGACTTACAGGTTATTATCGTAGACTCTGAGTCTAAAGTTCTCTCTTGGCCAGCAAAAGAACAGATGCAGGATTAAAAGTGAGAGATGGCTCATGTCTGGGAAAAGACAAGAGCCCCAAATAAGGGTCCTTGCTCCGTATTTATGAAGATTAAAAGGCTTACAAGCTTGATGGGAGTACATAAAGAGACAATGAATCTGTGAACATTAACTCATGGGCATGAGGGAAAGGGGGTTTTGAAGATATACGGTGTTTGGGGTTTGGGTCAATATAAAACAAAATCCTGGCACCAGGCAGATGGTTGTTAAAGGCAGACAGGAGGCACTGCATCTGTTTATCTTAGCTAGCCTAGGGGATAAGACAGGGAAAATAACCTCAGGGTTAACAAGGCACCTTTGTTTTGTTAATCAGTTCAGCTCTGGGCAGCATCACCGCAGGGCAGCAGTCTATAGCGCTATTTACCTGTTTACCTAATTTGGTCCTTCCTTCCTGTGAAAGCTTTCTGCTATAACACTAATTTGGGGGGCTTGGGGGGGTAATCTTGCTTACCCTACATATCTTTGTATTGGGGGCCTTTGCCCCCACCTACTCTATTCTGGGGGCCTTAGCACCCCCCCTTCTCTATCCTTATAACGCTTAATCTTGTTTACCCAAACTTGGGTGTGAGCATCCTATGGCTTTGTAATTTTTTTTTTTTTAATTAAAAAAAAATGTTTATCTTTATTTTTGAGACAGAGACAGAGCATGAGGTGGGGGGGGGGGGGGGAAGAGAGGCCGAGAGAGAGGGAGACACAGAATCAGAAGCAGGCTCCAGGCTCTGAGCTGTCAGCACAGAGCCTGACGCCGGGCTCGAACTTGACAATTGAGAGATCATGACCCGAGCCGAAGCCGGACTCTCAACAGACTGAGCCACCCAGGCGTCCCTGGCTTTATAATTCTTTATGCCTTGTTAACCCATCAGTGCTTATTCCCCAAGCTTATCCCCCACAGGTTATTCTATACAAATCTTGTATCTGAAATCTGGTCATCTTATTGAACTTGTAATTTCACTTAACAGTTTTCACTTGATTTTAGTCTATATGATCACAGTCCTACATATAAATACATAAGAGAGGTGGGCAGAGAGAAAAGATCTTGAAGATAGATGCATATCAAATTGTTATCTTCAGGAGGCAGAACTACAGGTGGTACTGAGAGATGCCTTTCTTTCCTTACTCTGGATACTTCTTCAACTGTAATAATTAACGACAGTAGACTAATTCTTATCTAAAAACAGTCTAAAGTAGCTGATTCAATTCTTCCTAGAGAATATTAGAAATACTCTTAGCTTATGTATTCTTCAACTTCATGGCAAGATACCATTTTGTTTAATTACAAATAGTATATTGTTATTTTCATGAAATTTAAAGAAATAGATACATAACCATGGCTGAAAATGAAGGAACATTAATACAGATCAAAGCCCACCTGTTTTTTGTAAATTTTCAGTTGTTCTTCGAAATGGGCACAGAAATAGGCAATGGTGTCCTTTTCACCTACAAAGAAGTGATACAAAATCTATTTTTCCTTCCCATGTTTGAGACAGAAATTAGTGTCTATTCCACCCTTACTCTTACTTTTCAACAATTTCTTGGCCACCAAATGTAACTAAGATGGTCTAAAACCAGTATTTTTAAATACAATGAGCCAAAGCCAAAGCCCTCAGATTCCTTTTCCCCCCAGTTAGGCTGCACCAGGTCACACTGGAAAAGCACACTATGTAATCAGGACCTTTATTGTTCATGTGTCCAGCCTGTTGTCAGAAAGGGTTCCATGTAGTTTATAGTAAGAGAATAAAACTCCTCTAAGAATATGAATATTATAAACTGAAGGTTTACTGGATTCTTACAAATATCAATTGAGTTTTGAGAGAAAAATATTCTGTAAACAATTTTTAAAATCAACCTCATTGAGTTACCTGGTTAGACTGATAGGATTTAGCCATTCCAGCGCTAAAGTTAAAATACTAGAAGAAATTAAATCCTCAGTAGTTAAAACAACAAACCTTACACAGCGAGACACTTGAGTAAAGGCATCTGATCTATTTTTTGTAGATGCCATCTGAACATATCTCCTGCTTCTATTAACATTGGCTACATTTACCCTTTTCCAAAAGTAAACATTTCATAAAGTATTCTCCAAAGAAACAACAACTAAAATCTGTGAAATAAGCTTTATTTTATTCTATTGTTAGGGCATTTTTTATTGTTAAACAACTTACTTAAACTGTCAACAACCATTATAACTCTTGCAATTACGATATCTCTATTAAATCTCACCAACTGGAATATTGTTTTAAATGAAGTATCTGGCCAAGCAAATCCAAACCTATAAAATACCTAATATTTTAAAAAATACTCTCTCAAATCATCACTGCAAACTAAGTAATGAACATGCTTACTTTTGTCCAGTCGTGGTCGCGGATTATATCGATACCCAACCTGGCTCCAAAAGACAGGCACAGAGCCTCGTGTTTGAATAAATGACAAAGTATGATTATGAACATGAATCAACTGCTCAGTTTCCACATAATTGGCAACATTTCCATTTTTATCCACTCCTCTTCGTTTATAACGCATTCCTAAAAGAAAATTAAAACAGAAAACAACATAAAAAAACATTATTTAGTCTGATTAGATATGCTACAGCTTTTTTTTTTTTTTTTTTTTATGTTTATTTTGAGAGAGAGGGACATAGAGCACATGCAGGGGAGGGGCAGAGAGAGAGGGAGACAGAATCCAAAGCAGGCTCCAGGCTGTCAGCACAGAGCCCGATGCAGGGCTCAAACCCACGAACTGTGAGATCATGATCTGAGCCGAAGTCGGATGCTTAACTGACTGAGACACCCAGGCGCCCCTGATTAGATATGCTTCTTAACCAAATCCATCTTCCAGGATAGCTTTAAGGATCTAATGTGCAACTTCCAGGCAGAACAGAATCAACTTCCCCCAAACTCATAACTCTATGCATCATTGTTTTGTACAAGTTGAAGCAAAGCTACTCTGTGAACTGAAAGGGAAAGGTTTTCCCGAGGGCGCTGGTGCTCAGGAAGGATTTATTACCGTGATACAGGCTGTCAGTGGGAACAATGGTATTTAGAAACATATCCCAAGTGACTTTCTTCTCTTCTCCATATATATATACCTCTTTTTCTTTCTGCTTTTGTTAACTCTCCCCCATTCACCTCCCTCCAAAAATTGGTCCCCAATTACATCACACGATTTAGAGTCACTGAGCACTTTGAAGCCAATTATGCTTCCAACTCCATTATTGTCATTAGCATTTCAACCCATCTGCACCTTTTCCATTCTCGTCTGAATTTAACTTGCACATGATTTCAGCCCTTTTACTCACCTGCTCTGTGCCTACTTCGGCGTGAAATGAGAGCCACGAGAAATCGTGGGTGAATGTCATCTACACAGGTGGACTCCTGAGGGGGGGTCTCTGGGCTGCTTTTCTCATCATCAGATGATTCATTATAATTAACCACAAGTTCTTCAATCTGCACGAAACCTTGGATAATGGGGAGAATCCAAAAGTCCACATCTGGTGTCTGAAAACAATATGAATATCATGTTGTTTCTATTCTGTATGGTCCTGCTGCTTTCTTAAATAGAGGCTAGCACATATTTGTCGGTTTCCCAGAAGCAGAAACCTTCTGTTTCTTAACCATGTTTTCTGTTTATTGGAGAATGGCAGAAAAAAGGGAGGAAGGAAGACAAAGGGGAGAGCCTTTTTCTCTATGGTGAGCATTCAAAAATAGCTGCCTGAGAGGTCCCTGGCTGGCTCAGTCGGTAGAGCAGATATAGCGTGAGACTCTTGATCTCGGGGTCACAAGTTTGAGCCCCACATTGGGTATAGAGATTACTTACAAAAATAAATAAATAAAAAGAGCTGCCTAAGAGGACCCACCAGATAGAAGCCACACTGCCTGGTAACAAATTCAACCTCCACCACTTACGAACTCACTCTGATGAATCACTTAACCTCACCGTGCCCCAACGTCCTGCTTTGAGAAATAGGAAAAACTGTTACCTCATTTGGTTGAGTGAATGAGTAAAATGTAAAAAGTGTTTGGCATAGTGCCTGCCTTATTGTAAGGATTTAACAGACATAGCTACTATGATTATTCCCATTGGTACAGAAAAAACAAAAAACAAAAAAACCACTTATAGGCTGATTTTTAACTCACCGTTGTATCAAGGCTTTAACAACATACAACCAACTCTGATCCCCTTACTACAAAGCGCAGAGGTCCAACTCTATGTTCTAGTTTAGAAAAAACTTGCCTTGCCAAGCTAAAATCCACATAGTAAATGAACCAAAAAAAAAAAAAAAAAGGAAAAGGAAAAAAAAAACGCTTTCCATAAATATCTTATTTTACAATGTCACCCAACATAATTAGGAGAGTATTAATTACAGTTAGACATTTCCCCTTCTGTGCCTTTGAGGCTAAGAATACTCCAATTTCCCGGCTGACTGTCTGCAGGGAGAGTGAAGGGTAAGAAGTACTCTAGGGTGTTGTTCTCTTTCTCTCCCGTCTCCACAACTGTATCCAGCCTTAACCTCAGCATGACCTTCAAACCCACCTCATCATCCATAACCACATAAGCCGGGCAGGACCTGTCTCACAGTTTTGTTTTATGGAGCAGCAGACAGGATCCTAGGAAGGTGGTTAGAATTGAAAATTATGAAGGGTCTATATGCATTCATTATCCTTACCACCATCCTCATTATTTGTATTTTTGTTCTAGCAACAATGCAGAACTCTTGACGGGAACAGAGAAACATACGTGGCCAAACGCCACCTCTACTGCAAGCCATCAATTTTAAATGGTAATTCGAAGTTCCTGACAGAAACCCTGCAAAACGTTATTAGAGCCCAATGTGTCAGCAAGCAGGAAAAATATGCATTATCGTCACCCTTCTTTTCCTCCCCTGTCACTGAGTTTCAGTGGTCACAGTTTGATCAGCCTCCTAAAAAGAGGTGAGAACATTTTCAAGCCTCATTCCCAATAGAGGCATGACAGATATCTCGTGGGAGACACTGCTAAAGTCAAAATCATTTATACTAACCACTGCCAAGGGGGAGAGATAGGAGAAAAAAGGTTTGAAATTTTTGAAAAGTTAATGAAAAGATAGTATGTCACCCAGTCAGCTATTTGCCCACTTTGTGTCCAAAACAGCAACTGGCACATAGGAGGCCTTCCATACATATTTGTTGACGGAGTGAACTGTCCTTGGATGGGTATAATTCTTCCACACAGGAGACAGAGTGAAGGAATAGAGTAACCATTAAACTGGAAGGATCCTCATACAATAATCTCAACATATTCCCTCTCATCCTTGATTCAAATACTGGCAGTACTGGAATGTCCTCAAAGATCTTTCTACTCCAATCCCCAGATGAGGAAACAGGAAAGGGAAGTGACTGGCATCATTAAAGAAAAAGCACACTTCACCATTTCCAATGGGTGCAAACAAAATCTCTGTCTCCTAGGAACTCTGTGGACATTAGTTCCGCAGCCTTAAATTACTTCTATCCCACGGGAACCTGCTAAAAAGGCAGGCCTGTGGCTAGGCTGTAGAGTTGGGAACTGTCTTAAAACAAGGTCTTGGTGTTCATAGCTAAATGATTCCCATTCTAGAGAAGAAAACATTATAGTGAGATTTTTTTTTAAGTAGACTCCATGCCCAACGTGGGGATCAAACTCACAACCCTGAGGTCCAGAGTCACATGGTCTACCGACTCAGCCAGCCAGGTGCTCCCATTTTAGTGAGATTTTGAATTCGTTTTAATACAGTGTTTAAAACTTTGCTTAACAACCATAACTACCTTTAGGATATTTTAGAAACAACTACTCACACCAATCTCAGTAAGATCTTGTATCATATATTTATTCCAAAAAAATCGGTCATCAACCTGGAAAAGGTAGAGAATGAATAGTTCAGAAACATGTTGAGCTTTCTTATAAATCATTCTGGAGGGCAAAGCCTGCCCTGAGCCATGAGAGAAGTACCTTCTGCCAGAGGGGACGGGGGTCCCTCTCCCCAGTGCTTTGCCTCTGCACCGAATTGGTTAGGTCATAAGTCAAGCTATAGTAAAAGGATTCTGAGTCCATGAACATCTTCAGCAACTCCTCGAGTAATCTCCTCTCCAACTTCTCCTTTTCTTTACTTTCCTTAACCTGTAAGAAGTTAATCTACTATTACTACAGGAATTCAATGTACAGCATTGTGTGGATAATGCCCAACTTCCTAGGAGGGAAGTGAAAATAATCCCAAGAACCATACATGGGACAAGCAGTTTGAAAACAAGTTTCCTGGGAAGGAAACTACCCTTCAATTTAAAAGTAATCAAAGATGGATTCCAAGCCCGTATCAATGAAACTCTTACTTTCTTTTTATTAGGAGCAGACACATTGGATTTAATGTGTGTAAAGGTCTTCAGTAGAAACTTTGAGTCATCAGGAGATGGTACAATCTTCTCTGGTTTGTTAATTCCAAAATGATGCTTCTTACAGAGCTAAATAATTAGGAAGAGAAAGAAAATTCATTATTATTACCGTCTGCTTGTTAAATGTCTGGGTACAAGTGCACAAGTGACTGCTACTGCTCATGCATGGTAGTTAAAAGAAAACCTCAAGATTTATTAGTAAAATGACCAAGTAGACAACTGATATTAGAGAGCACAGCTATGGTTTCAAGGATTAGAAAGCTACCATAGAGGGGCTCCTGGGTGGCTCAGTCGGTCAAACATCTGACTCCTGATTTTGGCTTAGGTCATGATCTCAATGGTTTGTGAGATCGAGCCCCGTGTAGGGCTCTGAGCTGATGGCATGCAGCCTGCTTGGGATTCTCTCTGTCCCTCTCTGTCTACCCTTCTCTGCCCCCACCCCTTCTCAAAATAAATAAAAGTAAACGTTTAAAAAAAAAAGTGATCGTAGAGGATAAGAAAGTAATACAGGACAAGACATCCTTAGGATTTAGGGGTGGGAAATTCAGGTTCGGATCACAACGACAGTAAGTCCTTACCCAGTATAACTGAAGAATAAAATACTCTGGTTGAGGTTTATCCATGCTTTGAAAATCGGCATCGGAGATTTAAAATATTGCAAAATACACATCTGCTATGCTCTAGGGGCATTACTTTACAGCTGTCTGCTAAAGATTCATTCATGCTAGTTAATGGAGCATTTGGGTTGAGAAGATGTCAAGAGTCTGCTCTGTAGGGAATCTTAAAAGCTGGACACTTCAATCACTCTCCTCCTATCCTCATACCTACGAACGGAATCGGCATAAAAACATACTCTTTGGGACCAGAGATTAAATTTGAAGAAGCCGTAAGCAGAGGCTGCAGGAAATGTGCAGTCTAACTGACAAGTATGAGGAAGAGGATGGGAACCTGTTAAGAGAAGGGCACAGAGGTTCCAAAGAAGGCTACCTGCTTAAAGCCAAGAGTTTTACATATAATTTTCACGTGGCTCAACACACAAGGCAAATACTCTGAGAGGTACACAGAGATTCTTTTGACTGTATGCAGACGAATTCCATGTTTTCGACGCAATGGGTGTATCACTACACTAAGTGGTAGCCACTCACAGAGAGCAAACAATTACTATGTGCCTATTATAATTAGTGTCTTACTTGCAAAATAACTATTACTAGATGATAAGCAGGATAAAAAATGAGAACAGAATCTAGCTCAAAGTGTGATTTTAAATTTAATAAAAAGGGGACAGGTATTCCTGATCGATCACCCTTGGAAGTGGCCAATTTTGTCAATTCTATATAACTCAATAAAGCTGGAGAAAAGCCAGAAGTGCAGACTGAGAATGGGACTGTATTCAGACAGAACAGGATCTTACAGACTTCAGGCCTTTTTAAAATTATGGCTATCAAAACCTCTGTTCACCGGGGTCTCACAACCTGACTGCAACTTTATGCTGCTCCTATGAACACAGGGGACCCGAAGATGAAGTCGCTCACGGCTGTCCTGCCGACACTGAGCTGACGATTTCCCAGAGAGTAAGCAAAACTACCAGGCTCTGAAGCTGACAGGGAAGGAGAGGAGAGCTAAGCAAGTACACACCGCTCCGGGGGCTCTCTCCTCCTCCCCTCCTTGCGTGCGGCACTCCCATCAGCATAGAAACATACCGATAGATCTTTCCTCGAACACCTTCACTTGACGCCTCTTCTGCTAGCCAGTGCCCTGTTCTTGTACTCCTCACTGCCTCCAGCCCATGGCATCCCCTCCTCTCCCGGGCCCACTCCAGTCAGGCTTCAGCCCCCCGCTACTCTACGTAAACTGCTATCTTCAGTGCGACCAATGACCTCCACTTTGCTAATAAGCCCAGAGGCAGACTCATCTTAACCTCTCGGTGGCATCTGACACAGTTGGTCACGCTCTGTCATCACATCATGCCATCTGTCATGCACTGTCTGCACTTGGCTTTCACCGGTTGTTCCTTCTTTATTTCTTCTGCTGGTTCCTTTCTGACCTTTTGACTCAATGTCTTAGGCACCACGAGGCTCAGCTCTTGACCCCCTTCTCTATCTAAATTCAGTCCCTTCGTGATTTCATCCAGCGTCGTGGCTTCAGATACCACCCATATGCCAACTCCTCCTTCCCAAATGGGTATTTCCAGTCCAGCTCTCTCCCCAGATTCTAGACTCTCAAATCCCAACATTCCCTTCTGAATTGCCACCGGGCATCTGAAATTCAACGTGTCCAAAACTAGACTCTTACCTTCCCTCCACCGCCTTCACCTCCCACTTTCCTCCCCTTGTTTACTCCACTCCATCCACACTGGCCTTCTTGCTCCTCAACACGTCAGGAATGCTTCCACCTCGGGATTCCATTCTAGCTGTCCTCTCTGCCCAACACCCTTCTCCCCAGACCTCTCACCACAATCTCCACTCCTGAGCACCCCCCCCGCCGCCCTTCCTGTGCCCGACTTTTATTTCCCATAGCATTTATTACTTCTCAACATACTGCATAATAATCATTATGCTGACGTTTACTATCTGTAACGGAAGCTCATAATGGCAGAGGTGTTTGGTTTTTTGCCTCCTGTATCTCTAGTGCCACACAGTCCCCGGCACAGGAGGTCACAATATTTGTTACGTGACTGAATGAGCGCTGATGCTAAAATATAAATGGTAAACTCCAGGTTCATACACAGGGCAGGCATCGAAGTAGTCCCAGGAAAACTGTCACTGCCCTTATTCCAAGATTATACCTCACCCCCAACGCCCCCACCTGCATTGGTGCAGAATCACTGGGGTAGCAGAGAACCAGTCTTAAAAAGAGGCTCTCCCGTTAGACCCCTGCTGCCTCCTCCGCTTGCAACACCGAGCAACTGTTGGTTAGCAATTTTTATACAGAATGTTAGTAATTATCTAGTCATATTAATAACACTCTCAAAAAAATTGAAAACGTGCCCAAACCTAGTTAGGGACTATCACGATTTTTATTTCCAAAACAGGGTATTAGGCATTTGTCAGACATAGTTATTCCTTAGCAGTACTCAAGCCAGCAAAATTTCTCCCAGGAAAGTAGAAAGCAGATGCGTAAGACCCAACTACTCTAAAGTCAGACCGTGTCTGCACCCACACATTCCTCACTCTCAGAAGGAGCGGAGACCCTCTCCTCTGCAAGGCTAGTTTCCTGCTGTGTCCCTTCGAGGACCAGGACCTTTCCTTCATTTCCTCCTCTCTTATCTGTTCCAGCCTCTAAGAGCCCCTTTGCTACCATCTTTTAACACTGTTAGAATTTACCAGAACATGTATCTTTTAATCCATTCCTTAACCCTAGAATCTCCTCTGAGGTAGCAGGGTAAAAATGGTGTCATGGTCACTTGAATTGTGAGGACTGTGGTCTGATAGGCATGGGTCAGAGAGTAAAAGCCCAATGGGACTGCTCAGGCAGAGTAAAATAAGGGCCTCCCCAAGTATGGAGAGGACAAACTTTATCTCTAAGAACATGACGCTAACACTCACCCCTGTGATCTCTTCCTCTGGTTCCCACGACTCTGGGCTCTTCCCCCCCCCTCTAACTTCTCCTGCTTAGTCTTCTTTGTTGGCATCTCTTTCTGTCCCTAAAGATGGTGGTATGTCCCAACATTCTGCCCTTAGCTCTCTTCCCCTTCTTCACGAATTCTAGAAAATGTCATCCTCTCTCATTTGAACTACTGTTATGTTTAACTACACATTTCTAATGCCACTCTTGTGCTGAGTTGATGACCCAAAAATATAACATCTCCCAGCTACTGACACCCTAGTCCCTCAAATCCAGCATTTCCAAAACTGATCAAAGTTTGTTTCCCAAATCTTGTTCTTCCTCTGGTTGCCGTAGGTCATTGACTACACTATCTACTGGATCCCTTACACAAGAGATGGACCCCTGGGTGGCCATCTTCCATTATTCTTCCCTAGCGTCTCTCCTATGGATCCCAGCTACTTCATGCTGATTGCCATTATGTTAATTCAGATCCATACCTTTTGCCCAGATCAGTATTTCTCAAGGCAGGGGCTACTGGCTAAACAGGAGAATTCTTTATACATAATTATCCCCCATAGAGCAGACGACCTAACAGGCCTCCTCTCACAAGGTAGCAAGTTGGGCTCCAGCACTGAGCACGGTTCCAGGCCCCCATCTCTCCTGTAGTCCTTTTAGTTCCCTTTACTGTGCAGATGCCAAATCTCCACCTCCCACTGCCTGATTCTGGACCCAGAAACAAGGAGGCCTATAGCCTCAGTTCGACCTAACGTCCATTTATGGTCCATGAAGATGCTTCTCCTCTCTAGGCCTGGCCATGTCTTTGTTTTCCTTTTTCTTTCTTTTTTAAAAAAACAAACAAGCAAACAAAAAAAAACCTATCCCCTTCCTGGGCTTGGAATAGAGCCTAATCCCAATATCCCTTAACTTCATTATCCACAACTCCAAAATAAAAAAAATTAAAAAAAAAAAAAAATCAATGAAACCTGCAAGTTAATTTTTTTAAGTTTGTTACAAACTCATTTAATTGCCAAATATGCCCTGAACTGATAGAAGGCTATTGAAAGTCATCCTAGTATGAATATTCGTATGATTCTTTAGGAAATATTAATGTATTATATTATGGGGTAATGCCCCAGACTCACTGGATATGTATGGAATGCATGGAATAGCCTTTTGAAAACTCTCAAAATCCTGAATTCTAAGACAAATATGGCCCCAAAGTTTTCAGATAAGGATTGTCATCTGTATAGCAAAGCACAAACGCAGGATACCATCTTACCTGGAGGTCGATTTCTGTCTCTTAAAACCAATTTTTCTAAATAGAGATTTAGGGGCACCTGGGTGTCTTAGTCAGTTAGGCATCCAACTCCAGATTTCAGCTCAGATCATGGTCTCATGGTTCGTGGGATGGAGCCCTGCGTCAGGCTCCACACTGACAGCACAGAGCCTGCTTGGGATTCTCTCCCTCTCTCTCTCTGCCCCTCCCTGGCTCGTGCTCGCTTGCTCTCTCAAAATAAACTTAAAAAAATAAAAATAGAGATTTAAATTTACTTTAACAATTCCATAAATATTTTAGAATCTTCCACATAGTTACCGTTAGAAAAGTATAGACCACTATTGTTTTTAAAAGGGCTACATTTTTTTTTAAAGGGTTACATTTATTTTTTTTAAATGCAGGCTACCATTTATAAGTTTTTATTATCACCACCTGGTGCTCATCACAACTGTGCATTCCTTGATCCTAAAAGGGTTAAATTTAGTCCTTCTGAAAAACAAGGATAGAGAAAATAACCTCTCGGGATCCTGTCCAGTCCTAAGAGGCTTTGTTTAGACAGAGCTCTTGGGATTACAACATTCAGCATTGACAGTGGGATCACCTTCCCTTTTCCAGAGGCCCGGCCAGTTGTGCGCAGTATGTGCTTAGGCCCTCATCACAGCTTTGATCCGCACGATCTCAAAAAGAAAACCACCACCAGAGGACCCAGGGTGCTCCACCACTTCTTGTCTTACTCTAGCAACTTATGTCTCACAACCAAGATTAAGGGCTGATGTTGATGCTGCTATTTAAGAAAAGGAAAATGAATGAGTTTACTTTCAAAGTTGGTATCTGTGTCCATCTGGAGCTAAAATTTTAAAGATGTCTAAAGGGAAACCAAATATGAAAAATGTTGCAGTTATCTATTAAGGCAATGAGATACAGCAAATAAGATATGCAGACATGGGACAGAAGGCTATAAAACTTTAAAGGATGTTTTTTCAAAAGCAAGAACATCGATGTTATCTACTGAACCCCACAGATTCTTCACGCTCTTGGATAGATGTTTTAAAATGGCATACTGCTCTGAACAACAGTCTGGTGCTTCCTCAAAAGGTTGAACACAGAGTTACCGTATGACCCAGCAATTCCAGTCCTAGGCCATGCCCAAGAGAAACGAAAACAAGTGTCCACCAAAAACTTGTGCACAAATGTTCACAGAACTATTCCTAACAGCCAAACGGTGAAAGCAACCCAAATATCCATCAACTGGTGAATGGATAAATGTGATATATCCACACAGTGGAATGAAAAGGAATTAAGTACTGAGATATACGAACAATGGTGCACCTTGAAAACATTGCACTAAGTAAAAAGAAGCCAGTCACAAAAGGCCACAACTGAGCCTGGGTGGCTCAGTTGGTTAAGCATCGGACTCTTGATTTCAGCTCAGGTCATGATCTCACAGTTCGTGAGATCGAGCCCTACATCAGGCTCTGCACTGACAGCAAAGAGCCTGCCTGGAATTCTCTCTCTCGCTCTTTATGTCCCTCCCCACTCCCTCAAAATAAATAAATAAACATTAAGAAGTATTTTAAAAATAATATTAAAAAACAAAAACAAAAGGCCAAATATCATATGATTCTATTTATAAGAAATGTTCAGAATAGGCAAATTTAGACAGTAGATCAGTGGTTGCCTAGGACTGAGGGAGCTGGGGTTTGGAGAAAAATGAGGAGTGACTGATAATGAGCACAGGGTTTCTTCATGGAGAACATACATAATGAATATGTTCTAACGTCGATTGTGGTAACGGTCACAAAATTCTGAATATATTGAAAGCCACTGAATTATATGCTGTAAATGGGTGAACTGTATAGTACGTGAATTTTTTTTTAATTGGCAAACAAGCCTAATACTTGAGGTGAAAAGGCAACCAAGGCAGAAAACTAGAAAATCTATTAAATTCCAGAGTCTGGAATAAGACTGCTTCTGCTCTAATTACAGAACACAGACAAGGCCCCAGCAAGTCTGAGAAGTGACCGCACGAAAGAGTCCGAGGGCCCTGCTGGGAAGGACGAGGGCACTGAAAGCAATACACAGACATCCAAATTAGAAAGAGGTAGAAAGAAACATAAGAATTGGTTTTAAAAATATGTATGTTTATGAAAAATAACGGAGTTAAGTAGGAAAAAAATATGTAAAAATGCAAAAAACCGAAAACTAGTCTAAAAATTTCAAAGTAATGTTCCTTCAAAAGCTTGGGGAAATGGAAATAACCATTAAGACTCACTAAAATATGGACAATGATTATTTCTAAGTAGCGGGCTTTTTTCCCTTCTCCTCATTACATACAATTTACTATGAAATCAAAACAAGTAACAATGATTGCTAAGCTTCTAAAAGCTCCCTTTAAATGGATTTATATGGCAATTGGAATAAAGATCCCAAAGATTTAAATTAACGTGTTGAAAAATAAGCAAGCAATTCATGATTTCCAAAATAGCTGTTCTTTGCCCTTTCCTCCTGTTTTTCACTGTTGAAAAGCTCTCCTAAAAAAGGGGGAAAGGCTTAAGTGCAAATTTCTAAAATGATAATCTCTTCAGAGAAAGGTGTGCCAAACTACTCATGAAAATAAGATCTGGAAATATTTTCCCTGTGTCATGTTTACCCCCAATTAACAGGGATCATTACATATTTTCAGCTCTTAACATGGACCACACCCTTAATGCCCATAAGTGCTATAGTTAATATGGCCCAATAGTGCTGTAAAAACATTCAACTCTCTTATGTTGGGGGTAAATCTCATTTTCATTTTATTTAAAGATAATCTGTTTTACTTGAGAATATCAAGAGAGAAAAAAGGGAAAATGTGAAGAATGAAAATCTCAAAGTTTTCATAATATTCACATTTCTGTGTTTAAAAATTCCACATAAAATGTCATTTGCTTGCCGCCCCCCCCACCATTTTTACAATAGCCAGCTACGAATATCAAGAATATTACAGATTAGGGAGCAAAAGGGTGTCAGAAAACTTCCCTGAAAAATCCAACAAGGGTCCCAGGCTTCTCTGGATGAGGAGTGACCGTACATTTCCCAGAGTGGGGAGTGCAAATGTGCAGACCAATGACTGACAGGTGGATAAAGTGCCAGACAAGCTGTCTCCTACTCTAAATCTAACTACCAGGGTCCCTAGCTTAGTGCTTAAACCAGAACGCCAGTGCTCCCCCTCAAGGCAAAGGTTGGTGACAGAAAAGTCATGCTGATCTTCCAATTTGTCAGCAAAGCCATCCAAAGACACTGATGACACATTTATTGGTTTAGTAAACTAACTGAGTTTTTGCTAGTCTGGCTGCCCTTTCCTACGATAAAATGCAAACAAAAACTGCCAAGACCTGCTTTTAATAGGCTTAACTGCTACCTAAGTTATTTGTCTCTAGATCAGCAATAATGATTAATGTTCTAGCACTGGAACAATAAAGGGGAGTAAGAAATACTCTAATCTTTTTTGATTCCCATAATAAATAAAATATCAGGGTCCTCTTAAATTCAATTTAATGCTGGTTTCTAAAAATTAGATTGTCAAACTTCCAGTACAATCTGAAACATAAAAATAACCGTATTTTTACTTATTTTTCTAAACAATTTAACCCTGTCCCCAAATTTCCTCCCCAGGAGACCAGCCCAGAAAAACATGTATTGAGCTGTGGGATAGTGGGTGCTCTGGTACCTGTCACCTGCTGTTTAGGTACTACAGAGGCAGCTCAGCAGAGTGATACAGGACCAGATGGCCTGAGTCCAGGCCCAGTCCCCATGATGTGCCAGCTGTGACTTAACTCTTGCCCAGTCTCCTTCCTTCATCTGTATAGCGTGGATCCAACAGTGCTCACCTTATAGGGTGCTCTGAGGCATCAGATAGGATAAGCCACTCAACCTTCAGGGCCTCACATATCACATAGTGATGAGGACACCCCAGGACCAGGGCAGAGTGAGGACATCCCTAGAGGCCACATCCCTGCACCAACTGCAAACATGATACAAACGCTTTTATGGGCTACTTCTACCTACTGGTGGTACAGTTGGTGAAAAAAAAAAAAAAAAAAATACTGGCCCTGGGAAATCTCATTATTTTGGCCTTAAGTCCCTCTATTGTAGGCTTGGTTTCCTTTTGAAAAATTAGAAGATTGCACTAGATCAGTGGTTTCTTTCTTTAAGAAAAAAAAAAATTTTTTTTTTAATTACAAAAACAAATATATGTTTAAAAAAATTTCAAGAAATACAGATAAAAAAGGATATAGAACAAGTTAAATCTCATCACCTTCTTGACTAACTCCACTCTCTCCCAAATCAGGAGTTTTTACACTGTACTGTGCAGAGTTCTGGGTTCCCTGGAAGCAGAAAATGGCTTTCCAGTAGAGGCCAGGTGGGCAGGGTCCCAAGGATCCCCTCCCCTGTATCACCACCTCTGCCTTTATGCATTTTATACACTGGATTTCACAGATTTTGAAAGTTTCCACTACTGAAGCGAAGTTTGAAAACCACAGGATTAAGTTACTTTTAAAAATATTATCCAGTTCTAAAATTACGATTTTGGACTATTAAACCAAATCCTATTTACATCAAGCTTCCATAAAATTTCCTGAGACTTCCACCTTACCTCTAACTCAAGATCCTGAGGCTCCATTTCAGAAAGCGACAGCACGGCAATTTTGGTAACTTTACAGACCTCATGGTCTCCTGGAAGTTTGCCCACCAACGCTTTCTGCCGAATTAAAATAAGCCACCATGGAAGATCTGAAAGAGAAAAAGTCACACTAACGTCTGGTATCTGTAAAATGCTACTATCCTAGCAAGCTGAAGACGAATAATCTAACAACACAATATACATTAAATATAACCCTTCAAAGTAAAGCACACGACAAAGATATAAAAATGGCCCTGAATGTGGGAAAAGATGTTCCGCCTCACTCATAATTAGAGAGATGTAAATTAAAATGTAGTGATGCCACGTTTACCTATCGGATTGGGGAAAATAAAAGGTATGACAGCACATTCACTGGCAAGGCTGTGGGGACACAGGCACCATCATACAGTGCTGGTGGGAATACAAACAGGCAAAACTTTTCTGGAGGGAAATTTCGTGATACCTAACAATAAAACATATGCACCTACCTTAAACCTAGCAATCCACTCTTGTGAGTTCACCCAAAGATATGCAGCCAGCCCAAAAGGAGGTAAACTCAAGTCTATTCATTGCAGCGGTTTGTAATTGCAAAATACTAGAAACAATTTAGCTGTCCAGACATAGGACAGTGGTTGAATAAACTGGGACACATCCTCTCAGTGGAATACTATGAAGCTGTAGAAAAGACATTAGGCATGTTCTAGGAACTGACAAGAAACGATTCCTGGGTATATTACATGGATAAACTGGAGATACTTATAGAACAAGGATATAATGAAGTCATAGATGATTTATTATCAAATCAAAGTACAAAAGAGTATCTAGAGTGTGCCACCTTTTATGGAAG
The DNA here is from genome assembly GCF_023721935.1 of Panthera uncia. Lineage (NCBI taxonomy): Eukaryota > Metazoa > Chordata > Mammalia > Carnivora > Felidae > Panthera > Panthera uncia. The sequence continues at coordinate 73,663,502 of NC_064818.1, read as the reverse complement.
ATATGAGAAAAAACACACACACTGCTGAGTTACACACAAAAATAAGAGAAATTAGAAATTAATGAGACTGGTTACCTACAGAGAGTAGTAGGCAGAAATATGATGCCAAAGGGGGGAAATGGGGGAGATGAAAGGGATCAGGGGAAATGACAGTTCTCCGAGTATACCCTTTTGTATAGTTCTGACTCTTAGGACTACGGTGATATTTCACATCTCCTCAAAAATAAGGAAATAGTTGCTTTCAACCAGAATGGGGAGTAGGGGCAAGACTAAAAACTAAATGCAAACAGCAACTTAACTCTAATACAAATGGAAAATGTAACCACATGGTTAGAAAAAACTCACCTAAATAACTCTGGAAAACATTATTTTTTAAGGATAAAGACAAAAAGAACTACATATAATACTGTACTCTGGTTAGTGAATTTGTTGGAAGGGCGTGAGTTAGCGATTCCAAAACCACTTTATGCGCACACTAGGACCAAGCAAATAATATACTGAGACTAACAGGTGGGGTGAGAGGGGAGGGAGATGGTAAAACAAACTAAAGAAATCTTTAAGTACAAGAAAGAAGGAAAGAAAACACCCAAGGGCCCAACAATGATCTTTCCAATCCAAATTTTTTATTTCTCACAAGATTTTTATTTATTTTTTTTAAGGATTTTTAATTAAATGAGAAATGGTCTAGAAAAGACGGCATGCAAATGCTATTTTTCAGTTCATGAGGTTACAGACACCCTTAAAAAAAGTACTCCCTAATTAGCACCAAAAATAAAAATAAAATAGTGTTTCAGTAATTTCTTGTGGAAAAGCAACATGATGGATATATAGTCACCATATAAAAAATGTTCTTAAAAGAGATATATAGTATTTTGGGGCGCCTGGGTGGCTCAGTCGGTTAAGCGGCCGACTTAAGCTCAGGTCACGATCTCGCGGTCCGTGAGTTCGAGCCCCGCGTCGGGCTCTGGGCTGATGGCTCAGAGCCTGGAGCCTGCTTCCGATTCTGTGTCTCCCTCTCTCTCTGCCCCTCCCCCGTTCATGCTCTGTCTCTCTCGGTCTCAAAAATAAATAAAACGTTAAAAAAAAAAATTAAAAAAAAAAAAAAGAGATATATAGTATTTCAATTTCCCCCAAATATCAATCAACTCACATTCTAGGGACTGTGCTTTGAAAATGTGCTTAAGGCATCTCATAGATGCAAGAGTTTGGAAGAGTTTCATAATTCTTTATAAAGTAGGATGGAAATTTACTCCAAAGTTTCAAGGCTTTTACAGGCCATTTCATTATTCATTATCATTAAACATTAAGCAGGGACCTACCACGGGCTACGGAGTATTTTAGGCATGGATCAAAGTTATCAAGCACCTATCATATAATAAACCTAACACATAATAAATAAAGCACATAACACTTGTTCTTCAGAAAGGTAGGAGTTAGCAACAAACAATATACTGTTGAATGTCAATACAGTATTTTGTTGAATAAAACAAAATCCTTACTATAGGATTCCTAACCTCACAGGAATAATTTCTGTTAGCGTGCTGGCAGTTGACCAGGCAGCCAACACTAGGAAGTCCTTTCCCTAGCTTATGCCTTCTAGCTGGAGTTGACTTTGGATACATTTCATATTAACACTGCAAATTATGGTTTTAATAAATAACAGCAATGAAAAACACAATATGCATAATCAAATGTAATAAATATCTTTCCAATAAACCACCTTATGGCATAGTGCCAACATATAAAAATATTAACCTTCGAACAGAGGTTTTGCTCCATGCATAAACTCACTTGGGAAACCAAAACGCATCATTTTTTTCTTTCATAAAAATACTGATCCTGCCAATACTGAAATACAACTTCCAAACCCAAACACATTTTAAAATAAAATATGCATACTTTTAGAATTTAGTTAGCTAGTTCTACAGAAAAAAAAATATGAAAAAAGGTGTTCTTTAAAAATATATATATTATGGACTGAAGTTCAATATGTTTGGGGAATTATAATGAAGATTAAATCTGAAAAAGTATAATGTAAGCGATCAAACAACAGAGAAAATCTGTAGTGGGCTGGACTTTGAGGTCAGAACTCAGACTTGAATTTTAGCTCACCACTTATTTATCGGGTACCTAGCAGCACAATACTTAGCTGATTCCTGGTTTTCTTATTTGTACAGTGGGATAAAACTGCCTGCTACAGAGAATAGCTACGAGGATTAAATAATCTTTATGATTCATGTTACTGTTACTAAGAGCTAACGTTTACCAGATAGCAAAACGTACTATAAAGCAGGTAAATAAAACGATGGGGTAGTGGTATAGGAATGGCCAAATGAACACTGGAAGAGAACAGAGCAGACAGACACAGACCCGTAGGATATGAACACCTGGTACATGATGATAAAGCGGGGGAGAGCGTGTAGGTCATTAAACGGTGCTGAAACACATACTGAAGCATTGGTGGATAAACAGGGCATCTGGAATCGGCTTTGAAATAACTTAGCAGCTGGAAGTGTGCGAACCATGGATTTAAAAAAGGCTTTTTTATAGCTAACTTCCAACCAATCTACAAACTGCCTCAAAAAGAAAACATGAGGGGTGCCTGAGTGGCTCAGTAGATTAGGTGTCAGACTCTTGATTTCCAGTCAGGTCATGATCTCACGGTTCTTGAGATCAAGCCCTGCATCGGGTTCCATGCTGAGCCCACTTGGGATTCTCTCTCTCCCTCTCTTTACCCCTCCCCTGCTCATGCTGTCTCTCTCTCAAAAGAAATAAATAAGCCTAAAAAAACTAATAAAAATTAAAAGAAAACATGGAAAGTAAAATTAATAGGGGAATAGATTTCTACTAGTTATAATCTAAGGAAATTGGGATGATGAAAATATTTTGGAATTAGTGGTGATGATTGTACAACTCTGAGAATGTATTAAAAACCACTGAATTGTACATTTTCAAAGGGGTGAATTTTACGGCATGTGGATTACATCTCAATTTTTTTTTTTTACTTTCTTATTTAAAAAAACTTTTTTAATATTTTGAGAGGGAGAGGGAGAGAGAGTGAGCAGGGGAGGGACGGAGACAGAGAGGGAGAGAGAAAATCCCAAGGAGGCTCCATGCTGTCAGCACAGAGCCCAGTGCAGGGCTCAAAATCATGAGACATGAGATGATCACCTGAGACAAAATCAAGAGTAGGATGCTTAACTGACTGAGCCACCCAGGCAGCTCCTCAATTTCTTTTGAAAGTTCCTTCTAAAAAAGAGAAAAGAACTTGTTAGGAGTCTTACCTAGCAAAGCAGAGAATAAAAAACCAAAAAGTGTATTTTCTGCCCAAGACAAAGGTAAAACTAGGACAGCCCATTAATTCTTGAATTACATCAACATCACTCCAAACAGCTACCAGTTTTCACTAGTGTTGAAAAAAACAAAACAAAACAATTAAAATTATCACAATGGAAAGAAAATGAAAATTTTGAATTGGACACAGAGCTATCTCCAGACAAAATCACTGACTCTAGAAAACAAAACAAACAAAAACCTCATGGAAAATAATAAACTCCATTTCTATAATTATTTTGCTTTAGGTGACACCGCACATAACAACCCTGTGAGCCTGAAAGTCTGGCAAGAATGAACATGTTAGGAACAGGGTTAAATGATCCAAAAATATGTTTTACAGTTTAAGAAAAATGTAGAAGCATCCAGTCACTAGTGTTTGGCAGTCCCAGTATGCATCAGGCAAAATTCTATAATTAAATTTTTAAAAGCACCAATGATATTAATTTATATCATCATCCACCAGGAAAAAAAAGCGTGGCTCAATGAAAGCTGCCACATTGAGATGTGGACGTGCAGTGCAACCAAGTCAAAGGTAACTTCGGCGTAAAGATACTCTTTCACCTTTTTTTAACATATTACAATGGGAGAAATAGTCAGTTTTGTAACCCTGGCTCCTCCAGGAAGAGACAGACAAGGAACTCTGACTTCCCCAGCAAGATAAGAAAATGGATTAGGAAATAATTATCTTGAAAAGGATGACCAGTAGGGCAAGCTAAAACAATAGTACTGGAAAAGATTCAGTTGTTTGCTCTATACAATAATTGACTCACTTAAAAGGGTAAAAACAATTGTGGAATAAAGATTTTCATCAAAAAATTTTTTTTATCCAATTTCAGAAAATGTTTTTACAGACACTCATGACCTCACCTCTGGGAAGTATTCCATCTACATGTTTCTCGACATGGTATCCATCCTACCAACATAATGATAAGCATGTGATCCAACGATGAGTGGCCAGCAATCCTTTTTTGTTAATGTTAATTTTATGAAGAATATATAAACACATTCATTTGCTTAAAAATGTAAATGTTGGGGCGCCTGGGTGGCTCAGTCAGTTAAGTGTCCGACTTAGGCTCAGGTCATGATCTCACAGTTCCTGAGTTCAAGCACAAAGCCTGGAGCCTGCTTTGGATTCTGTGTCTCCTTCTCTCTCTGCCCCTCCCCTGCTCTCTCTCTCTCTCTCCTTCAAAACATTAAAAAAAATGTAAATGTTAACAGATAAAACTAAACTTCCTTTTGATCATTATTCCCCCTTCCACAGATATTCTTTATATCAAATCCAAACCCCACTTCAGGAGAACAATTGGTTACTATGCTTGGCACTAGTCCTTTTACTGATTTTTTATTTAAAAAAAAATTTTTTTTTTTGAATGTTTATTTTTGAGAGAAACAGACAGAGCATGAGCGGGGGGAGGGGCAGAGAGAGAGAGGGAGACACAGAATCTGAAGCAGGCTCCAGGCTCTGAGCTGTCAGCACAGAGCTCGACACAGGGCTTGAACTCATGATCATGACCTGAGCCAAAGTCAGATGCTCAACCGACTGAGCCACCCAGGCACCCCTGGCATTAGTCCTTTTAATCTTACTTGAAAGCTTAAAGATGACATATAAAAAAAGACTATTTTTTTAATATTTATTTTGAGAGAGTGCATGTGTGAGCACACACCTGCATGCAAGGGGGAAGGGGGAGAGAGAGAATCCCAAGCAAGCTCCACGCTGCCAGTGCAGAGCCTAGTGAGGGGCTCGATCCCACAAACCACGAGATTATGACCTAGCCAAAATTAAGAGTCAGACACTCAACCAACTGAGCCACCCAGGAGCCCCTTAATTTTAGTTTTCATATGAAACATTCAAATGTATATTGATTTACCTAGAATTTTTCTTTGAGAATGAGCTACTGATGGGTATTCAGTGTTGCTATTTATTCTTTTTCTTTCTTTTTTTTTTAATTTTTAATGTTTATTTTTGAGAGAGCGAGAGAGACAGAGTGCAAGAAGGAGAGGGGCAGAGAGAGAGAGGGGGACACAGAATCCAGAGCAGGCTCCAGGCTCCGAGCTGTGAGCACAGAGCCCAACGTGGGGCTCGAACTCATGAACATGAGATCATGACCTGAGCTGAAGTCGGACACTTAACCAACTGAGCCACCCAGACCCCCCTTATTCTTTTTCTTTATAGCGCAGCACAGCTTTATCGAAGTCTTTCCAGAGTATTCAGTTCAGCTTTCCTAGAAACCATTAGTCTTCCTTTTGCACTTAGAGTTGATGGGCTTAATATTTAATCACATAATTACAATAACGAGTTTAACAGATATAAACAGGTTTGGGAACAAGCACCATCCATGATCCACCAGGAGAGAGCGAGCTTCCTGCACAGTCCCCTACCAGCCAGCAGCTTTCAGCCTTCAGCGCATCCAGCATATCCACCAACAGGCTTTACAGAGAGGCAGTGGCGGGAGTTGGTTCATCTGGTAAATGGCTTAAGTGAGATTCAACTAAAAGAACTCCTGAAAGAAATGCACATGCAGTACATATTCATATGTGCCAGACAATTGAAGTGAATGAAATATTTGTGTGAAAAAGATTTTGCTTTTCCTATTTCCTTTTCTTCTGGCTCACCTTTTCCAAAGACTGGTTCTAATTTGAACTGGTTCAGTAGGGTAGGAATTTTTAAGACTTTATTTGCTTATTTATTTACTTACTTACTTAGCATACAACCATAGTTGTTTTTTCGTAGCATACAACCATAGTTTGTTTTGGAGGTTCTGTTTTCACTGCTCTTTTGGACACTTTCTACTTTCTCTGTATCTCTCTCCAACCATTCGTTATGACCAAAGGCAAAAATAAAAAGAGAAGCCTGCTGTTGACTCTCACACATTTACCTCCTTTAGCTTGCTCGCAAAGAGTAGACTACATTCCTGAGGACAAAGCAACCCTGCACCTCTCCTGGGTCCACTTCTCAGAGGAGAAGGTGGGAAATGCGAAGCAATGAGCACAAGCTGTCTTAACACAGTCTTGTGTAAATGGAGGGCCCAGCACAGCAGAGTCCATGACTACACCCACATGCAAATAAAAACTAACCCAAAGACAGATGGGTATTATATACTCCTAAGTTATTTGTCATAGAATATTCGAATACAAATATTTAAGTTCTTGAAGGGCTTCTACAGATCGTATCTCAGGGAGGGGTCTGCGTTCCCACAACATATATTGGAAGATGGAGACACACTGGTAAAGAAGGAAAACGAGAATTAGGAAAGGAGATTAGAGTTGGCTCACCTTTTCTTTCTTCTGTATCAAACTGATATCAAGAATACTTACATGATTCTCTGTCATTTCAAATTGACAGTCTGAACCAACTTAAGTTAAATGACTCACTGCTCTTTATAGCTTTTGAAGTTATGTTTAGGTGCATACCAATTTAAAATTGTTATACCTTTCTGGTGACTTAAATCTTTTATTATCGAAATGTATATCATTCTATGCTTCTTGCCTTAAAGTGTGCTTTGATATTAGGGGCACCTGGGTGGTTCAGTCGGTTAAGCGTCCGACTTTGGCTCAGGTCATGATCTCACAGTTTGTGGGTTCGAGCCCCGCGTCGGGCTCTGTGCTGACAGCTCAGAGCCTGGAGCCTGCTTCGAATTCTGTGTCTCCCTCTCTCTCTGCCCCCCTCCTGCTCGCACTCTGTCTCTCTCTCAAAAATAAACATTAAAAAAATTTTTTTAAAGTGTGCTTTGATATTAGTATACTGCACATCAGTTTTCAGGAGGTTGGCATTTGCACGATTTTTTCTACCCTTTTACTTTCAACCATTCTGTATACACATACCTAAGGTACTTGCCTTGAGAGCAGCTTGTAGATGGATTTGACTGTTCTTCCAGTATGAAAGCTTTGGGCTTTAATGGAGTTTAAATCCATTCATATGTAATTATTGATATATTTAGAAATCAGTCTACCATCTTATTTTTTGTCCTCTCTGTTCTATGGACTTTTCTTGCCTTTGGGGGGATTTTTAAAATTATTGCTGTTCTATTTCCCCCTTTATTCACATTTTACAATCTTTTATTATTTTGTTAGTGATGATATTGTAGGAGATGAAAACATGAACCTGACCTACAAAAGCCTTTTTTCTTTTCTTTTCTTTTTTTTTACACTAGTTTTACTAGTTCCTGGACAGGGGAAAGGACCAATTCCTTTCAATTCCTTATCATTTCTACTGTTGTGTATTTTAATTCTATCTTATTTTAAACTCCATATAAAGTCAAATTCCTTTAAATTTGCCAACATATTTACATCTCCTGTAGACAGAGATAGAACGGATAGAGATCCCTTCCCACATCTCCATGCTCCATCTAGAGTCATTTACCTTTTGCCTGAAGAACTCTAGTATTTCTTGTTAGCAGATCCTGCTGGTGACAAATTCTCTCAGTTTCCGTTTGTCTCAAATGTCTTTATTTTCCTTAACTTCTGAAGGTACAAAATTCTAGACAGGCACTTGGAAGACATCCTTCTGTCGTCTTTTGGCTTCCATTGTTTCTATCAAGGCTCACTGCATGCCTTTAAATTTAATGTGTATTTTTCCTTTGTCTGCTTTCAGGGTGTTTTCTTTGTCTTCAGTTTTCATCAGTTTCATTTTGAGGTGCCAAAGTGTGGTTTTCTTTATACTTTTCCCCTTGTGGTTCAAAGTACTTCTTAAAGCTGTGACTTGTATTCATAATTGGTTTTGGAAAATTTTTGGCTATTATCTCTTCAAATACTGCTAGTCTGTTGCTGTCAGAAACAGAATCTGACTAGTTTCTCTTGATCTCATTTTTTTGAATGTATGAAGTCTCTTCAAATGAGCCATCATATATTAACACACTATACATTATAAGAGAATCTAATAATTGGGATATCTTAATGGCTTATCTCAGGATAAATTATGCTCCAATTTGAAGGATCCTGTTTTTGGTTTTTGTTTTTGTTTTTTTTAAATACAAATCTTTGGTAGGAATTCAAATTCAGTCGGATGTATGCATAAAACCTACTTCATTGATACCCACTGCATAAGCTATTAATTGGCCAGTTAGTACTTTTATATGAATGTGAGCAAGACTCTATAAAGTAGGTTTTATGCAAATTTATAAATGAATTTAAAAATTTAAAGATATGAATCCATAGTATATTTAATATGTTTTATATTTAAAGCCATTTCTATTTTTTTTAAACTACATTAACAGAAATGCTCCCCCTCCCCCTTAATAGAAACAGATCACTATACATCCCTGAATACATTTTAGGGAGCACTGTACATCGAGTAAGTGGAATTGCAAGTAACACTACCACTATACCAGCACTGTTACTTTCAGTCAGGTACCTAGCAGCTAAGAGTACATGACATTGGCCTTCTAATTCTCTTACCAACTCAAAAGCCAATTATTAATTTGTTTATCTTCCATACATAGTAGTTCCTCAATGTTTCCTGACTGGCTGCTCTGTTGACTAGTAAAGGTCCCTCAAGTCTGGGTTTATAGAAAATTGACAATGACTCACAAAGAGAGCATCTAGGGCAAGAGGCACTTTTAATAGGCACCATTTCAAAAATACCAAATGGTGGAATCAGAAACATATTCAGGTCAGCTTATGATGCTTAGGATGAATTTAGGTCCCTGATAATGACCTGCCATAAAATGAAATAATCTCTGACACTGTATAAAAATATAAAATCTTTTGTGTCTGTAATAGTTTTAGAAAACTAGAAAAGTCAAACTTATAAAGTGTCATTGGGCAAAATGAATTTATATATAAAAGTACATTTTCAACATAACTATAGCTTACCTTCCTTAAAATGCAAAGACGTATTCTATGTTTATTAAAAACTTTAATGTACTACATATTTTCCTAACTATTAGGTATAACAAGTACATGAAGTGTAACTGGGATTTCTACTCATGACGCAGGTTTACCAACAGGAAGATAAATTACCGGTTGAGAGGGGGCACAAGCATGCCTCAAGGCTGGAGGCAACTGGCCCCTCCAAGAGAGGACCCCAAGCCCACAGGCTATAACAAACTTATGACCAACTCAATTCAATCAGTAACTTTCATTTTCTGCTCTGGATGGCTGATACTGGCCCACATCTACGTAAATGACAACTTACTGTATTTATCAAGAATCTCTTTTCTTAAACAATTAGGCCTGACAATAATTTGATTATCATCGCTTCAGAATGTTCAATAAGATAAAAAGTTCAAAAAGAATTAAAGGGGGAAATAGATATAGAAAGAACCTTTATAGGTGGTCCATACACACAGTCACTCTTAACATAACAATCCTTTCCTTCTGCCATAGCTAAAAATTTTAATATCACTGCCATATGAATCACTGAGAGAGACTGGAGTTTAAGAACAAATGGCTGGGCACCTGGCTGGCTCAGTAGGTTAAATGTCAGACTTCAGCTCGGGTCACGATCTAGTGGTTGGTGAGTTCAAGCCCCATGTCGGGCTCTGTACTGACAGCTCAGGGCCTGGAGCCAGCTTCAGATTCTGTGACTCTCTCTCTGCCCCTTCCCTATTCATGCTCTCTTAAAAAATAAACAAATGTTAAGAATGACTGTGTGTATGGACCACCAAAAGGCTTATAACTAGAAAATGGAATGGAAGGGGAACCTGGGTGGCTCAGTCATTAAACATCTGACCCTTGATTTCAGCTCAGGTCACGACTCATGGGATTAAGCCCCCTATCAGGCTCTGTGTGGACAGTGTGGAGCCACTTGGGATTGTCTCTCTCCCTCTCTGCCCCTACTTCACTCTCTCTCTTGCTCTGTCAAAAGAAATAAACTTAAAAAAAGAAAGAAAATGGAATGGTAGTGGAATAGCGTAAGAGGCAAGCTGGCCCATCTCCAAAGATTCTCCCTGCCCGAAGATATGAAAATCTGATTAGAAATGCGCTCGGAAACAAGAAGCTTGCTTATCTGACAACCACTGGGAAAGCTCAAAACTGTGGGTCACATTTGTGTGTCCAATTTGTCCTGCCAGGGTGGTGGAACCATCTGCACCAAGGAGACTGGAGCTCAGATCAGGGACAAGGGAAGGGATGGAAAATTCTGAAGGGTAAAGTGATGGAAGAGACTGAAGGGAGCAAAGAGAGGAAGTAAGGGCCATTCAGCACCCACGTACCTGGGGAGAGAGTAAAAGGCAGAGGAGAAAAGCAAAAAAGAGTGAGAAGATGCCAGAGAAAGGAACCTCCTGCCACGTAGCTGCCTGCTTCCCAGACCCAAAACCATTCACAGAATAGGTCCCTTAAACTACAATTAAAGAATCTTTTAAGGGTTAACCAGGAACCTAGTCACCACTGAAAATTTTACCCCCAAGATAATAATTCTGAGACCCTCATGAATAACAACGTGAATATAAGATGACTACGTTTGAATTACATTTTAAGTCATTCCTACTTTGGTAGAAATATTAGGTCACAAATAATACTTCCTTAGAATGCTTCCTTCAAAGCAACTTGAAAAAGTACATGAAAAAAAAATCATCAAAACTTACCTCAAAAGAGGTATTTATTTTTTTAATTAAGATAAAATCACGGGGCGCCTGGGTGGCTCAGTCGGTTAAGAATCTGACTTCGGCTCAGGTCGCGATCTTGAGGTTTGTGAGTTCAGGGCCCACATCAGGCTCTGTGCTGACAGCTCAGAGCCTGGAGCCTGCTGCGGATTTTGCGTCTCCTCCTCTCTGCCCCTCCTCCACTCATGCTCAGTCCCCTTCCCTCCCTCCCTCCCTCTCAAAAATAAACATTAAAAATTTTTAAAAAGATAAAATAAGGGGCGCCTGGGTGGCTCGGTCGGTTAAGCATCCGACTTTGGCTCAGGTCATGATCTCACGGTCCGTGAGTTCGAGCCCCGCGTCGGGCTCTGTGCTGACAGCTCAGAGCCTGGAGCCTGTTTCAGATTCTGTTGTCTCCCTCTCTCTCTGCCCCTCCCCTGTTCATGCTCTGTCTCTCTCTGTCTCAAAAATAAATAAACGTTAAAAAAAAAAAATTTAAAAAAAAAAGATAAAATAAGAATAACAGTGTACATCACAAGTTACCTTCCAAAATGGCTTCACTGAGATATAATTTACATACCATAAAATTCCACCATTGTAAGTATACAACTCAATGATTTTAATAAATGTATGGAGTTGTAAAACCATTATCCCAATCTTCACACGTTTTTAAAAATGTGAGTTGTCAGTAGACAATAAAACAATCTACTTTTCTCACAATGCAAATGGATGCCGACAATCACATGGGTATTTAAACATAAGAAGCAATATCTAAAAGGCGTGCCCCAAGAACCAGGCCTCCAGTGGAGGCCGAGAGCACCACAAGGCTCTGCCAGACTTCTCTTTCTTCCTTCCAGGGCCCTTGACAGCTGGGGTTTTCCAATGGCTTTTCAGGAAAATACTGAGGCAAGGCTAGTGACACTCCACTCATTCATCTTTAAAGTAGGTTGAAGATTTCATGTCATCAGTGTCCTAGCCAAGTCTCTGCGGCAGACTAAAATCACACTTTTTAAACCACATGCATAATACATTTTACCATTTTAATGATGGAGACATCTTCCCCACGTCAACAGTGGAGAAGGAGCAGATGGCCAGCACAATCTGAATGAACGAGAGCTACCGCGGTGAACCGTGTCTCTGGCTGTTCAATACTACGAGTAGTAATTCGCTTAATTACTAAACCAAGAGCCTCTATTGCCACTTCAATCAAAATTCCTTACAGTTTTCACGCTATTCCTGAAAATCTCATGGAATATATATTTTTCTTTCTATATTCAGACACTTCTTACCCTAACTGAGCTTATCTTATCTTCAAAATAGATTTTTTTTTTTCCAAAATAGATTTTGATTTAAAGAGCTTTTGTGATCCATTTAAAGCCTCCAGCCTCATGCAACCTCTTCATGGAGATCTCCACGAAGGTACGACTATCTCCCCGGCATCGCACAGAAAACAGGAAACATCAATCATGTGGAAAGATCAATCACGCATCTTTTTTGCACAGCTGCTGACTCTGCCAAGAGCCATCTATCTCTCTTCTCGGTCTCTGCCCTTACCCTAGCCTTTTCCAGATTACCTCACTCATTTCTCAGGCCTTGCTTCAGACATCGAGTCCCCAGGGCTGCCTTCCATCCGGGACCCGCACCCACCAGTCAGGCCCCTCTGCCACGTGCTTCACCACATCCCACACTCTTCTCCAGAAGCTGAAGTCTAATGAGCACACAGTGTGACTGGGTAATTAATGTCTAGCTCCTGGATCCAATCCTAGACTCCTAGAAGCTTCGAGTTTTGTTCACCCTGTGATCTGCAGCACTGAGTGCAGACCATGACACGCAGTAGGCGCCCCATAATTATTCGTTACAGTAGTATTTGCTGTATATTTATGAGTAGCCCGGCTATAGGCCAGCATGGGAGGACACAGCAATGAGCACAAGAGAAACAGCTCCTGTCTTCCTGGAGCTTATCCTAGGAGATGGGGTGAGAGAGGGCCATGAGAAAAAAGGAACACAAAAAAATTAATATGTAATTACAAGTGTGATAAGAGTATCATTCTTATGTCCCCCTAGACCCTACAATGGATAAAAAAAAAAAAAGTGTTGATATTTCATGGTGCTTTTCTCTCACCTATTTACCATGTTACATGTCCCTATTTTCTGCTCCTCAAATTGGTAAACCCCACTGATCAAACCAAAGTCAGACACATTCAAGTTGTCAGAGAGAGCCTACATTACACCCTCGCTTGAACGTGGACCTGCTCGCAAACGTGTGGGAAAGAGGCCTTCCTCATATTGTGACCCTATTTCAGAGACAGGGTCTTAAAGAGGTAATTACGTTAAAATGAGGTCATTAAGGTGGGTCCTAATCCAGTGTGATTGGTGCCCTTGTAAGAGGAAATTTGGACGCAGATACACACAGAGAAAGGCCAGTGTGAAGACAATGTGAAGACACAGGGAGAAGACAGCCATCTACAAGCCAAGGACAAAGACCTCAGAAGAAACCACTCGCCAACACCTTGACCTCGGGACTTCTGGCCTCCAGAATCGGGAGAAAATACATTTCTGTTCTTTAAGCCCCCCAGTCTATGGGACTTTGCTATGGCAGCCCTCACAAACTAATACTGTTCCTAAGTCACACCTGCTGACATTCCACAGAGCTCAGAGTTCAGTGACAGTCAGGAACAGTGGCATGGCTCACCCACGCCGCTGTTAAGACTGTCAATGACATCTGTTCAAATAAACTTATGTTCCCATCACACTAGACAAGAACAAAAATTCGTGCATTGAAATGCAGAGAATAAGTAGGAGGGAAACAGGAGTGAAAAAGAGTTTAAGTACAGACATGTTATCCCCCCCGGCCCCATCCTCTACCCTCAGAAGGGAAGATGCTCCCAGGGGAACATGCATCTCAAATCATTACATTAGATCCGGTACATCCAGCGAACGAACCTCCAACCGGCCGAGCTGATGGTGTGGCCAGAGCAAGAGCTTTAGCGGGCCTCAAGGAGGCCTGGGGATGAGGCATCACAGGGCAGAGAATGCAGGGAGGGAAGAAGGCAGGGAGGGAAGAAGGGTGGGGAACTGGGGGGGGGGGGGGGGGGGGGGGGGAGTGACACACTGGGGTGTGGCTGCAGTTAGCTCTTGTGGGTGGTGGGTGAGGGAAGGAAGAGCAGCAGGGGGCCCAGAAAAGATGTTCCTTTGCTTCCTCCCCACTCCCCCCTCTTAAGAGCCAAACCTCAAAAGGGATGTGACGAGAGGGAGGGGAAAAAAAGTACAGAGATTACTTTCCCTGCCTTTCTTACATTTTCTTTCTCCACCTCCCCCTTTTCCAAAATCCTGGAGAACAGGTATCCCCAGTGCTTACCAACCACTTGTTCTGAGTCCAAAGGCAAGCGGTGCAAGGAGGGAAAGAGCATATAAACAGAGGCTGACCACAGGAGATGCCCATGTTCACCACCTCCAAAATGCCCACACTTTCACTGCATCACGAACTCATCGACCAACAATGTCTATCTGTTCATTGCTTGTATGAGACAACTTTGCATCGTCTGCCCAGTCCAAGGCCTCCTACTCTGATCAAAGAAGTAAACCTCTGGAGCGTAGTTGAACTTTGAGAACCAGGGGAGGCCCATGGCCCAGACAGCACCAATAGGAATCTCTTTCTAGGGGTCTGAACTAGACTCCCTACTCAATCCCAGATGGCTATAGGCAATCTCCGGGGGTTGTAGGGAACAGGAGCTGTTGTTGGGCTTGAGGGCTGAGGGTATCATTTATGAGCAGAAATTTTGTCCTACATACACAGAAACAGAAAGCCAAAAGAAGAGAAAAATAAAGGAGATACATAGGAAAGCGGTGCTCAGAGACCACCTGCCCCAAAATGTAGTCTCAGATCCTGTAAAACATCCACTTCTTGGTTTTGGTCCCTGGAGTTTCTAATAAAACTTCGTTTTCTGTATGCTGATAGGTTTATTTTTGCAACCAAAAGAGGCTTAGTAAAATAGTGATAATTTATTAAGTACCTCCAGGTATATTAGCTCATTTAGACTCACAATACTGGGGGGGGGGGGGGGGTAGAAAGGAGGGCAGTTATTTTTAATCTTGTTTTACAGCTTACAAAGCAGAGGTTCATGGGCATGGTGGCCACAGTGAATCAGCGTCCTGGGATACAAGCTTTGTAAAGTCTCCTCCAATGTTGGCTCTGGACTTGGCTATGGGACTTACTTTGGCCAATGGGATATTAGCAAGCTCGATAAACCTTCTCATACTGACACTTGTCTTCTTGGCACTCAGCCACCACCTTGGAAAAATGTCCAGGTATCCGAGAGAGAGAGAGGACCTAAGGGAGGCCTTGTGTGTAAGAGAGGATTTACACGGGCAGAGATGCCCCTGGAATGAAAACAGATACCGCAGGCAAAATCCTGGGTGGACATGGTCACATGAATGACACCAGATGACAGAAGAGAAAGGGCAGAAGAGCTGCTTGGTCAATCCATAGTATCATGTGATATTTTATGTTGTTGTTTTAAGGCATTAAATCCCAGGGTCTTAGCAATAGGTAAACAAAACAGATGTTAAGTAACCCCCTCTATTTCTCAAAGCTAAGAAATAAAGCTTGGATCCAGATCTCCTGATTTCAGCGATTTATTCACTGCTGTAGGATGTGACTGAAACTGAAGAAAAATAACTCAAAAGTTTCATAAGCTTCATTTAAACAATAGAAAATGAGTTTTAGCTCAGAACACTCAGCTATGAAATTATCCTGTCAGCATATAAATGAATTAAAAATATATTTATGTAAATGTGGACAGGTAGGAGAATGTTACTAAAATACTTAGCATGGTTATACAATGTCTAAATGCTTTTCTCCTTGTACCACAGAATTATAAAACTACCAAAGACAGAATATCCAACAATGCTTTTTTTTTTTAATGTTTATTTATTTTTGAGAGAGAGAGAGGGGGAGAGAGAGAGAGAGAGAGAGAATGGGGGAGGGGCAGAAAGAGAGGGAGATACAGAATCCAAAACAGGCTCCAGGCTCTGACCTGTCAGCACAGAGCTTGATGCGGGGCTCAAACTCACGAACCATGAGATCATGACCTGGGCCGAAGTTGGACACTTAACTGACTGAGCCACCCAGGTGCCCCGTGGTACTATTTCTAACAGCAAAAATAACCCCCTAAACAATTACCCAATGACAGGAAAAAGGACAAACTTATGATATATTCATACAATAGTGAAAATAAAAAACTAAAGCTTCATATATCAACATGGATAAATCTCAAAAACATCAAATTAAGTCGGGGAAAAAAAGAAGTAGAAAAAACCACAAACAGCTTAATAGTAAAGTCCCCAAATACAAACCTTAGCAACTTACTACTTAGGGATACATATGTAATAAAAGCAGTAATGAAAATCAAGGGAATAATAAACACAAAATTAAAAATAGTAGGTACTCTATGAGCACCTGGGTGGCTCAGTAGGTTAAGCGTCCAACTCTTAACCTCAGCTCAGGGCTTGATCTCAGCTCCACGCTGGGTGTAGAGCCCACTTAAAAATAAAATAATAGGTGCTCTTGAAGGGAAGGAAGTAGGATACACTTGGAGAAAGGCACAGTGAGGGATCCAAAGACCTTGGTCATGTTTCATTTCTTAATTTGGGTGGCAGATATATGTATGTTTTACAACCTATACTGTACGTCTATAATAAATAGCTTTTTGTATCTGTGATACATTTCATAATAAAAAATTCATTTAAGACTTTATTTTATTGTTTTAAGTGACCTCTACACCCAACGTGGGGCTCAAACTCATGACTCCAAGTCACATCCTCTACCAACTGAGCCAGCCAGGTGTCCCGATAAAAACAAATTTTAAAAAACAACCAAAGAATCTAACAAAGGAAAATTAGATGGTCTCCAGTAATAGGTGCTTTACAACACAGAGAAAGCAACCTAGCTCCCAAATGCATAACAATTTTATTTTATTTTTTAAAGATTCTATTTTTAAGTAATCTCTACATCCAATGTAGGGCTTGAACCCACAACCCTGAGATCAAGAGTCATACACTCTACCCACTGAGCCAACCAGGTGCCCCACAACAATTTTATTTTAGAAGAGTAAAAAAGGGCATACTACAGAGGTAGCTAGGCTCCCAATTACACAGTAATTATGGTAAAGCTGCCTATAGTTTTTAACTCATTAAAACTGATGCCAAAGGAAAAACAGATATTTAAATATAGTACTTAAAATATTTCAGTTAGTCCTTTTCAGGACTTTTTGGAACCTGCCTATAAAACATCTCTTTTCTCATCAACAAAATTCCCTCTGAACCCCAGATACAAGTGTCTGTCTTTGAAGCAAGGGCCTGGTGAATAACCTAGGCCTTTCATCAGTTTGCCCTGGAAAGGGCCACACTGCATGCTAAGAGAACCATGCCCTTCCTTAGCCAGAGTTGACTGCATCCGGGATGGACAGCTGACCAAAGTAGGCCAGTCATGGCCTGCCATGTGCCTATCCGTGCAGTCTTAGTCCTACCACCCTCTCCCTTGAAACCAGTGCAGTTTGTGTAGTTTTGTCAGAGCACCTACCACAATTACCAGACAATTTCACATTTAGTTCAGTGATTACTGACCGATATCTGTCTTCCCAAACTGTAAGCTCCACAACAAGGGTGAAAACAGGTCAGTTTTTTCTCACTATTGCGTTCTACCAACTAGCATAATTCCTGACACATAGTAGGTATTGAATTTTTTTTTTCTTTAAGAGGAAGAAAGGGTTGTAAAATTATCCCTCCTCCTCCCTCAAGCTTTATTTTTATTTCATGAAACTTACATGGAACTTTATCTACTTTGGGCAGACCTAAAATTAAGGCAAAGGAATCAAAGCCATAACAGAATCCACATTCATCCTCAAAGAAGAAAATATCATAGGATGCCACGTTAAATTTGACAAATTTAAGGACTTGATAGAAACATACCTGAATGAAGCTGAATTTTCCCAATAACACCTTCTACCAATCCCAAACAAATGGGATTCCAGGCAAGAAGTAGATCAGTAGCTAAAATAAAATAAGAAGCAATCATGAGAAAATATTCATCAGAAAACATACTAAAACAATAGCAGCCTATTCTAAATGATCAACATCCCCAAAGGGCAGTTATGAACATCCAGAACTGTAAAGCAATTTGTGAAAAAGCATTAAATCCGAGGTCTGAGTAAGGTTTCTGACATCAGGACGTGATGGGGAGAGAAATGACAAGCTGAAATTCTACTCTGATGGGAGGCAGTACTTTGGCGCCCTGCAGTGGAGGAAAGAGGCTGGTACACTGCAAGAGGGCAAGTTAGAGGAGTTCTCTAACCATCCTGTGGCCCATAGCTAGTCCCAGATTCAAAGACAAGGCCTGAGAAACAGCCACAGAGATGTCGACTTGCTGGATCACACTCTGGAAAATATGTTTTCCCAACGAAGCTCACACCAAGCAAAGAAATCCAGAAAGCCAGTGCTCTTTTATGTGACTTCTCTGGCAAAGGCAGTAAGAGCCACTGCCATTTCCTGAGAGTCTACCATGTGCCAGGCATCCCAATCAGGGGTCCTTAGAACAGAACAGAACAGAATGCTTTGGTGACTTTTCTCAATTCTCCCAAGAATGGCACATAACTGATATTATTCTCCACGACCAGACAAGAAGCTAATTCATTACATACAGTGGATGCGTGAGAACGTCAGGGCTTAATTCTCTTGTGAGAGAAACCCAGGTTGCAAAAGTCTGTTAAATACACGGAGATAAATGTAGCTCTAATGGTATCTCAATAGCTGGAAAAAATTACCAAGAATGAAAACAATATTTGTCTTAGCAGGAAATTTAAATTACATTTTAATTATTACCATTTAAATTTTATTTTAGTGAAATTTATAATCAATCTATAACTCACAGGGTAATTACAGACTCAATAGTTCATAGTCTCCAAATTCATTTTGAGTTTTGACTACTGTATCTTAAATGTCTTTGTTGTTAATGATCTACTCAGTGGGAGGCATATGAAGTTGACTCCTCTTTGGGCAGAAATACAATTCAAACCAGACCTGCATGACTCATAGTCTGTGCTCTTAACCATCCTGCTACAGAACCTATACATGGAACTAACCAATAAGAAGATATTTACATTTTAAGTAATATGCATTCTTACTATAAAAGTCATACTGTACAAAATTGGGAAAAAGTACTTTATCACTCCCATTCCACCAGCCAGATAACTTATTTTGCTATGTTTAGGGTCATAGTTTGTGTGCATACCAAATCACAAGACTGCAAATATAGCAGTATATGCAAATTGTTTTTCTTATAACATGAGTATTGTCTCATGTCTTTAAAACACTCTTCAGGGCACCTGGGTGGCTCAGTGGGTTAAGTGTCTGACTCTTGATTTCAGCTCAGGTCATGATCTCACAGTTTGTGAGATCGAGCCCCATGTTGGGCACTATGCTGACAGTGCAGAGCCTGCTTGGGATTCTGTCTCTCCCTCTCTCTCTGCCCCTCCCCCACTTGGTGCTTTCTCTCTCTCACTCTCAAAATAGATAAACTTAAGAGAAAAAAAAAAAACTCTTCAAAACTATAACGTCACAGCTACGTAATTTTCCACCACAGGAAGCACTTCCTCACTCTTGGGCATTTAAGTGATTTCTAGTTTGTCCCTATTATTAAAATATACTGTAATAAATGATGAACATTATGCAAATATTGTATTGCCTCCCTAATTAACAGCTTTAGAGCAGATTCCTAGGAATGAAATTCGTAGGTGAAAACAAAAAAAATTTAAATATTCAATTCAAATATTCAAATATTACCAAATTGCTTTCTACAAAGGTTATATACCAACTTAAGATTTCTGCCAGAAACATATAAAAATGCTTGTTTTAAAACACGCTTGTGGCCATTCAGAATTTCTTTTTTAAATTGTTCTCATTTGCTGGCATCCATTGCCTAAATGATGTTTATTTTCTTTTCACTGCTGATAAAATTAAACTTCTAATTATAAAACTGGCTTATGTTTCTTCTATGATTTTGCTATTCATATTTTCTAACACTTTTTTTTATATTCCTTATTGATTTGAGTCCCTTTTATATTAAAGACATCAACTCTGACATATTTACAAATGTTTTCAGTTCTTAATTTTTTTTTAATTTTTTTTTTTAACGTTTTATTTTTGAGACAGAGAGAGACAGAGCATGAAAACGGGGGAGGGGCAGAGAGAGAGGGAGACACAGAATCGGAAGCAGGCTCCAGGCTCTGAGCCATCAGCCCAGAGCCCGACGCGGGGCTCGAACTCACGGACCGCGAGATCGTGACCTGAGCTGAAGTCGGACGCTTAACCGACTGAGCCACCCAGGCGCCCCTCAGTTCTTAATTTTTATACACAACCTTTTTTCATTATCTTTACACCTAAAAAGCTGTTCTTTACCCAGTATTAAATATTTATTAATTTTATCTTTGTTAATTTTTAAAAGCTTAACTCTGCTGGAATTCACGCTGGTGTGTAGACTAAAAATACCCTGATTTCTTTTCAAAGAGTGTGCCAGAATCTCTATCAGGCAGTCCAAGTCTCAACATCTGCCAACACAGATGCCCCTCTAAGCAAAGAGCTCCAATCACCCATAACCCTTCACCTTGACCTCAAATGAACAGACCACAATTTTGTGACTCTATCCTTTGGGACCAAATGAGCTATAGCAATAAGAAAGAGGAAACAACGTTAGAGGTAAAGCAGTCAGGAACAGTTACATAGAAGAAGCGGAACTTGAAGCATTAGTAAAGCAGCAAAAATAAATAAATAAATAAATAACGCAGAGGAAAGTGCAAAGTTTGTTCTGGAATGTGTCCCTTCACTGGAGAAATGCTTATCAAGTACCTGCCAGGGACCAGGCACTGTACCAGGCTACGTAGGTAGATATAAAAATAAAGGAACAAGCTGTCTAGAACAGAAGATCAATGGCGTGGTGAAGATGTGGATTGGTAAGACTGGAAAAAGTAAAGTGAGGCCAATTGTGGCGAGATGTGAATAAAAAACTAATGAGTGTGTGCTTCCTGGAGACCAGGGCAGGCAGATAATGGCATAAATAAAACAAGACTGCAGCCAGGGATTAGCTGACAGTATTGACAGGAGGCGGAGACTGAGAGTAGGGAAAGGAACAACTAGATGATTGTTGCAAGGGTCTTAGCCGGACAGGACCTGGAGCTACATAGCTTGAGGGTGGGGTGGACAGTAAGTGAGGACGGCACAGGAGGTTAACAGAAAACACCTCGAAGAAAGCCAGGGAAGGATGGGAAAATGATAAGTAAAAGAAGACATTGAAACAGCTCTTCTGAGTGGGAGAAGAAGGAGAGGGGGCAGGGCAGAAAGGACAGGGTATACAACAGCTGAAAGAAAGGTCGGTGAGAACCTCCTAATTCGATACTCTTTTCCATCTTTGGCATTTTGAACCACAAGAACACATTAGCCATTCAAGAAAATTTTAACTTGAAAAAAAAAAAAAAAACTAGAAAAACTATAAGGATGACCAAATTTTGTGCTCTAATGACTGAAAATAGTCACAGATAATCTTTGAGATCCAGAGAGAGCCAGTTAAACCCGTTAAGACTGAGTTCCTTGGGAATGCAAGCTGGTGCAGCCACTCTGGAAAACAGCATGGAGGTTCCTCAAAAAACTAAAAATAGAACTACCCTGTGACCCAGCAGTTGCACTACTAGGCATTTATCCACGGGATACAGGCGTGCTGTTTCAAAGGGACATGTGCACCCCAAGTTTATAGCAGCACTATCAACAATAGCCAAAGTATGGAAAGAACCCAAATGTCCATCGATGGATGAATGGATAAAGAAGATGTGATATATATATACAATGGGGTATTACTCGGCAATCAAAAAGAATGAAATCTTGCCATTTGCAACTATGTAGATGGAACTGGAGGGTATTCTACTAAGTGAAATTAGTCAGAGAAAGACAAAAATCATATGACTTCACTCCTATGAGGACTTTAAGAGACAAAACAGATGAACATAAGGGAAGGGAAACAAAAATAATATAAAAACAGGGAGGGGGACAAAACAGAAGAGACTCAAATGTGGAGAACAAACTGAGGGTTACTGGAGGGGTGGTGGGAGGGGGGATGGGCTAAATGGGGAAGGGGCACTAAGGAATCTACTCCTGAAACCACTGTTGCACGATATGCTAATTAACTTGTATGTAAATTTTTAAAAATAAAAAAATAAAATTAAAAAAAAAAACACCACCACTGAGTTCCTAATGTAATAATCAAGGAGAAATAAGAACCAGAGGAGATAGTCAAGGAGGAAAAGAAAACAGAAGATGATGAAATCAAAAGTACAGGTGAAAAAGTTGCCCTTGGAAAGGAAGGTCACTACCTTTCTCTAAGTCTGGGAGAAGGTGAAAAGCTAAATATAGCAATGGAGAAGCAGTAAACGAATTGATCAGATGGCCTTGACTCAGTAAAAGCAGGAGTCAAAGTCATCTTCGCTTTAGCAGGGGGGAGGGAAGTTCGGAGGGAGATGGAGAGGGGCACCAGAGGCTTGGCTTGGCGAAGGGAATCCAGAAAGTCAATTTTTAAATGTTTTATGTGTGCATGAAACTCAGTGTTTTCAAGAAAAAAAAGGTGTCAATCCATTAGTGGGTCATGAAATCAATTTTGTATAATGAGATCAACATTAACATCAATGAAACTGAACAGAACAGAAAATAGGGAAATTGCACCAGGTAAAGAGAAACATTTCATGAAACTTTTGTTTCTGGTACATACATATAAGTATGTGCTCACTAGGTCATAATTTAAAAAGTGTTCCTTATTATGGATCTCAAACATTTGAGCATACTATTTAACCTTAGGGTGAAGATTCATTATATCAACTTTGTTGATTATGTTGCCCAACTCCTGTATGTACTAATATTTTTGATTGTTTCACCAAAAAGTTTTTGAGAGAGGGCTTATTTTTATAACCTTATACTTTGTGTATATTTTTCCATTTTTCCCTTAGTTTTTTTTTTTCACATTTTGAGACTGTGTTGTCAGGCAGATACACATTCAGGATTATTACACCTTCCCTGGTGAACTGCTGTTTATCAGGATGTAATAACGGCCTTTATTTTAAATGTTTATTATTTTTGAGAGAGTGAGTGCGTGCACACACAAGCAGGGGAAGGCAGAGTAGGGGGAGACAGAGGATCTGAAGTGAGCTCTGCACTGACAGCAGAGAGCCTGATGGAGGGCTCAAACTCACAAACCATGAAATCATGACCTGAGCTGAAGTCGGACACTCAACTGACTGAGCCACCCAGGCACCCACCTGCCTTTATTTTAAATGTTGCCCTTTGCCCTAAAATCTGGTTTGTCTAACATTAATATTATGAAAGAAATTACAGCAGACATTAGAAAAGCATAAATATGAACATCAATAATCCGAACGTATCCCTTCCACTCCTCCAGCCTTAGGGACAAAGTCCAAATTCCTCAGAAAGGGCTGCAGGGGCTGGTCTGGCTGGTGTCCACCCTCCTCTTGCCCCCCCCCTACCCCCCAGCACCCTGGCCTTCCCGCAACCACCCAGAAGTGTGTGCAGGCTGGGTCTGGAATGCTGCTCCACACCCACTTCTGCCTGCTTTTCATTCCAGACTTAGAACAAGAGTCACTGGTGTTCCCTGACACAATGCCCACTCCACCCACCCAGGAGAACTGATTAGGCACTCTTTTGTGGCCTCCTGAACCCTGTGCTTATTTCTATCATGGCACCTTATTTTGGTCTAATGCATCTGATTACTGACTTCCCTATCTCCCTGACTGAACACAAAGCTCATGGAGACCTAGTCTCATCTAGCTTTATGTCCCCAATACATGGTACACAGCAGGTTCCAAAATGCTGAATGGACAAATGAAGGAAGATACAGCGTGGAATGGAGAGGCAAGTTGAGGTCAGGTAACTTACACTGAATCACACAGTGATTCACTACTTAAAGTGGCAAAGTTAAAGTCACTTGGTCTATTTCAGATAAAGATATCAGAGCTGACTGTACCAAATACAACACAGACTTGTCAAAATCAGAATACCACTTCCCACTTAGTGTAGGGCTCTTTTTTAATGTACCTCTAACACCGTAAGGTTCCCTACAAGACGTTCTTGAGTGTAATACCCTCATTTTACATTGGAACAGGCCTTTCAGCTCACCAACATCATTCCAGCTGCACAAGTCAGAACCTGGGAGTCATCCAAAATGTTTTTCTTCCACCCCAAGTCCTATCGATTTACTCCTCAATATCTGATGAATGTTTCACTTCTCTCCAACCCCACTGCCATGATCCTTGTCCAGGCCAAGACCTCCCCCATCTAGATCATTAAAAACGCTCTCGTCAGCGGTACATCTGACAGGCTGCTTCACACATAACAAGCATGCAAATATTTACTGAATGTGGTGAGGATTCTAGATAGTTTGGTACTGTGGGGCAGAGAGCTGTAAGTTGGGGGTGGACAACAGAGAGTAAATGCAGGGGTCATTCCATCCAGATGGGGCAGATTTGCATTGGAGATTGAATGTTAGGACCAGCGTGGAGAGGATGGACATGAGAGGACGGGCCTACAGCCAGAGATCCAGGTGACAGGACAGGGCCAGGTGCACAAGAGCAGCCTGGGCAGGCACCGGAACCAGGAGATGAGACAGAGTCCAGAGATGCGGGCACAATGAGGGTAACGCCTGTGCTCCGTGCCCCAGAGGAAGAGTCTCAGCTCTACAGCTGTCTCTGAACCCCTCTCAGCAATAACTCCTCTGCTGTCAATGGAAATCCCATCCAACTTGTAGGGTATTTAATAAGGATCAAATGAGAGAGAATCATGAGAAAGCGTCCAACACAACGTCTGGCACATGAACATTCAATAACTTTTAGCTCGAGTTGGGAAATGTAAGTGTTTAAAATTCCAGGTTCCTACCCCTCAAATAGTGCCATAGATTATTTCAAGGTCTACATATGGTTTGTTGTTTGTTTTTTTTAAAGAGGAAAGGCAAAAAGGAAAAAAAAACAAAAACAAAAAAAACTTCAAAGTTTTTACTTATTAAATCTTATGGTAGGACCAGAATTCCCAAAAGCCTTCTCAGAGTAATGAACGTTTTATGAGAATACAGCAATGCCTAGATATGCCCCCAGAATCCTGTTTCCTCAGAACATGAAACACGCAGCTCACAACTGGGTGTCCAGCCTCAGTCCCAGCAACCCAGTTTGGGTCCAAATGGCAAATTGAGCACCAGGGCCAACTTCCTCCCTTCCCTAAATCCTCTACACAGGACAGAGGGAGAATCTACAAGAGGTAAAAACCTAAAAAAGGGGGTAAAAACATGCTTGGGAAAAAGACATGAATATTGGTACACTTTCCTTACGTATGTGAAAATAAGTACTGGGTCCTAAGTCATAAAAAACCACAGAAAAATATAAATAGAATGTATTGTATAACTTTTCATCAGCAACAGAAAGACACCTGACAAAAATTCAAGCTATCCAATGGAAGATAGGAAAAAGTGGGAGGAAAAAGAAAAAACAAAACAAAACCACATGTACATAATGGGAAACATAAAAAGGTAGAAATAACTCCTAATAATAATTATAATAATCTATATAATAATTGTATATTATATATTATATAATTAAATAACTTATTATAATAAATGTATAGGTTATTTTTAAAATTTTATTCATTTTTGAGAAAGAGTATGAGTGGGGGAGGGGCAGAGAGCGAGAGAGGCACAGACTCCAAAGTAGGCTCCAGGCTCCAAGCTGTCAGCACAGTGCTCAACGTGGGACTCGAACCTACAAACTGTGAGATCATGACCTGAGCAGAAGTCAGACGCTTAACCGACTGAGCCACTCAGGTGAAAATGTACCATTTCAACTAACCAATTAAAGGGCCAATTGTTAAGTTTCAACTTACCAGTTTATTAATCCTATGCCTATTTGCCACTGGTAGCAGGCACTCATTTAATAGTTATTGAACCAAATGAATAAATAAGTAAAAGCAAGCATGAAAGATTGAAGTGGAAGATGGATTTCTCCTACCAACTTTATTTTCAATGTTATTTCACTATTATCTTCAGTGACATTTAAAAAGACTAACATTTGTTTTTACCATATTTAGTTAGTTAGTTTTGAGAGGAGGCGGGGAGGGGCAGAGAGAGAAGGAGAGAGACAGAATCCCAAGCAGGCTCCATGCTCAGCTCAGGAGCTCAATTTCACGACCTGAGCCAAAATCAAGAGTTGAATGCTTAACCGACTAAGCTGCCCAGGCACCCCTGTTTATACTGTTTTTAAAGGAAGTCCCCAAAAGACCAGCATTTTGCAATAGGCACTCTAAACACTAAAAGCTTTTATTTTTCAATAAATATAATAATGCAGGTGTGATTTCTCACAATGGAGACTCGCCTGAAAATTCGAGGAAACTTTAAGCTAACTTAAAATGGCTTCCCTTGCCAACGTACAGATGAGACAAAACAGAGGAAGGCCTAAAGAGGCAATGTACCTGGCACAAGAGGGGAGCTCAGTATGTCTTTAAAACTGCTGGGACTCGGGGCGCCTGGGTGGCTCAGTTGGTTGAGCGGCCGACTTCGGCTCAGGTCACGATCTCGCAGTCCGTGAGTTCGAGCCCCGCGTCAGGCTCTGTGCTGACAGCTCAGAGCCTGGAGCCTGTTTCGGATTCTGTGTCTCCCTCTCTCTGACCCTCCCCTGTTCATGCTCTGTCTCTCTCTGTCTCAAAAATAAATAAACGTTAAAAAAAAAAAAAAAAAACCTGCTGGGACTCTGCTGCCTGGTAGAGTACCTTGCACACAGTTCACTTCAAAATGTGTGTGTGTGTTTAACCTGTCACTCTTCACTAAGGAAATAAAAGTTGGCATTAGCAGAAGTCTGCTTGTACAGAGGACACATGTAGATGACATCAATCTAAGCATATGTAGCAACTACACTCGGTAATGGACATCCTATCACCAATATGAACGGCTACTCTGGAGGCAGAAGGCAATGGTATGGCAGAGAACATGACCAATGGGCCTCTACCATCCTTCCACAAAGAACAGCCATGTAACTGACGTGCTGCAACAGGCTGCTTTCTAATCGCTCCTTCGAAAGGGATGGTCCAATGTGTCATACAAATTTGAAAGAGAAACATTTGAAATTTGCAAATAGGTTCTAAAATTTAGGAATTTCAAAGTTAGCTAGTAGAGCTGCTTACAAATTGCAAAAGTATAGCACTTTTGAAATAACACCAAATTTAATGTAGTGGAATAACTAAAGTAACATACACCCAAAGATATTTGGGTATTTTGTCATAGCTCAATTGTTTGACCCATTAGGTCAACATTTCCACTCTTATTTCAGGCCCCTTTGGCAGCACATGGCTTCTATTTTCACATGCCCTCCTCTTCCTGGTATACAGAAAACAAGTGATTAACTACTGTATGCCTGCAGAGAGCATGAGTCATTCATTCCAAGAGCCCAGAGAGCCTGGCGCTCCCTCAGCCCTGGCTAGAGAAGCCTGGGTGTCACACATCTACTAACGTTTATAGGCAGTTTCACTTGTGTCTTTAAGAAAAAGAATAAATAAGGTATGAGGGTATGCATAAATAATCAGACCCAAGTTTCATTTCCTGCTAAAGACAAAGGATATTACTGCTCTCAAAGACAATCACCAATACCAAAGTCAGATGAGGAAAAGGGTTCTACAATGAGGAACTGAAAGTTCCCATCAGTAGCTCATCCATGCCTCAGTTCTCAGAATGATGCAAGGAAACAGGTTAGGGAATAATTTGACTCAGGTGCCATCTTAGAAATGCAAAGTTGGATACACGTTTCTTTGAACTAATGGTAATTATTTTCCAGCATTAAGCAAGCTAAAGAGCTAACCCAATTTAGAAGTTCTAGCAGCTGGTGATTTCCCCATGTGAACTCCAACTCAATGGTTACTGACCCTGGCTTCTCATTGAGAAAATGTGGATGCCTGGGCCCCACCCCTTCAGAGGGTCTGACTCAGTTGGTCAGGGTGGGGCCCTGGCATAGGTATTTTGTTAATCTCCCCTAGGTGATTCTAATGTACTGGCCGATTGAGAATCACTCGTCTAAGGGATTATAGGTTACTGGGTGGAACCTGCATTAGTAATTTTATTCTATCAATCACTTTGATTCATAGAGGATGCCTGTGCCATGTAGGACTTTAAACACTTCAATGAAATAAAGTACGGCTTAGGATTCTCTCTCTCTCTCTCCCTCTCTCCCTCTCTCTCTCTCTCTGCCCCTTCCTGCTCGTGTGCATGTGCGAGCCCGCTGTGCTCTCACTCTCTCTCAAAATAAACAGACTTAAAAAAAAAAAAAAAAAGAAATGTTTCAAAAAATTACCCATATTCTTAAAAGATGAGAGACACTACTTAGGAAAGGGATCTTAAGAATTTTCAGACTTTTCTATTAAAACGGGACTCTAATTATGGTGCAGCAACAGAGCCACAAAGTTTTGACCATGATCATGAAGGGTATCAGAAATTGTTTTTTAAACTCTACCAATAACCAATCGAAAAACTGTTATGATTCTCTGACACATAAAGTCCCAGTTGTCCCATCTCAAGAGAAGGCCAATGCACCTGGAAAAAGAACAGAGGACAATGAAAGGGGAAAAAAAAACAAACAACTTTTTTGTGTGTGAAAGGTCAGACAATGTAATCAGGTCATGGGAGGACCTGCTGGAAATGTATAGAATTATGAAAGGTGTGGACTCCACAGTGCATTCAGAATACCAGCACAGGAGATACATGTCTAAAAGACCTGGTCTGATACATGTCTAAGATACGTGGTTTGAGAATAAATGAAGGCAAGTACAGCTTAAATTGCAATTTTCCAAACTCATTACCTTAAGAAGCTGACGATATGATCAGGTCAAATAAGGATTAGATAAATCCTTGAACAGTAAACTCATAATGCATTACCCAAGGAACAGCATTGTGTTGGGTGGGATAGACCCCTCACCTTCTGTGCTCCCCAAAACAGTTCTTTGATAGATCTTTCAGAAATGGGATCCTGAAAGCTAAATCAGAGCTAATAATTGGTATTTTCTTTCCTCATCTTATTTCTTTAAAAAAAATTTTTTTAATGTTTATTTCTGAGAGAGAGAGAGAGAGAGAGAGAGAGAGAATGAGCAGGGGAGGGGCAGAGAGAAAGGGAGACAGAATCCGAAGCAGGCTCCATCCAGGCTCTGAGCTGTCAGCACAGAGCCCAACACAGAGCTCGAACTCGTGAACTGCCAGATCATGACCTGAGCCCAACAACTGAGCCACCCAGACACCCATTCTTTCCTCATTTTAGAACTCTTGACCAAGATGCATAAAATGAGCACTTCAATTATTAAATAGACACAACCTTTCCCCCAGCTGGTGTTTAAATAATTTCCTGGCTTTTCCTGGAAAGTTTGTTCAAAGCTGACCCCTTTCATCTAGGATGGTCTGTGTCATTCTCCCCCCCACAGGCCCTCACCGACAAAAAGCTCCGCCTTCAAACCCACCATCAGATCTAGGATTTGCCACTTTAGCTGGCCTCAAATGAACTGCTTCTAGATCAAAAAACAAAGACAACAGCAGAGTGTCTGTGGGTGGGAGGTAGGGGGGGAGCCCGGACTACTTCAGTTTGGCCATTATCAACTTTTTTTTAGATATCCAATTAGAACGCAGTGTGCATACAAAGCGTGAAGTCTGGCCAGGAAATGAAGTCCATAGCAGTCTACTAAGGTATACAGCCAGTTTCTTCCAGGGCTTCCCACTTTTATAGGAGACATACAATCAGACTATTTACAGCTGGTAGAAACTTCACAGAACCAAATAAAAGGGCACCGTTCTTCCCATTCCTTTTACTAGGAAGAAAAACAGATTTTCACCATCTTGCGGGGGTGGGGGGGGAGACAACACCAAAACCTCGAACTTCAATACCCAACTCAAGCCTCCCACAGAGCTGGGCCGTACATCTCTGTCACAGAGCCTGTCACTCTAGAATCCTGTGTGTCTCTCCCTCATTGGACCATACCCTCGGGCTAAGGTATAGCATTTTATCCATCTTTTTCTTTGGCACAGTGTCCAGTAGACAGGTCTTCAATAAATGTTGAGAGAATAAATAACTTCACAGAATTTCAGACTTAATATAATTTAGAAGGAGACAAACAGAATGCTAAATTAGAGGGGGAAAAATGAGGCTGCTTCTTTGTGAGAAGGGAATACAGATGGTCCCCCACTCACGACGGTCCAATTTACGACTTTGACTTTACAATGGTGCAAAAGCAATATACATGCAGTAGAAACTGTATTTTAAATTTTGATTCCACCCCCCCACCCGCGGGCTAGTGTTACGCAATACCACAGCCTCACGCTGCTGGGCAGTCACGGGTACCTGTAGCTCCCAGTCAGCCACGTGACCCCACAGGTAAACAACCCACACCCGAAACAACCATCCTGTACCCATACAGCCATTCTGTCTTCACTTTCAGTATAGTATTCAACAAATTACAGGAGATATTCAACACCTGATCATAAAATAGGCTTTGCGTCAGAGGATTTGTGCCCAACTGTAGGCTAACTAAAGTGTTCTGAGCATGTTCAAGGTAGGCTAGGCTATGTTTGGTAGGCTAGGTATATTAAATGCGCTTTCGACTTATGGTATTTTCAGCTTATGAGGGGTGATCAGGACGTAACCCCATTGTAAATCAAGGGAGATGTGCACTGTAAAGAGGTAAAGGGGGATAAATGTAACAGCTACTAGAAAGAATCAAATCCTGGAGGTCAGGAAGTACCCAGAAGGGACAGTAGCAAACTATTACTCTACTCAACAATTTGTTCTGTCTCCTGACGGTCTGAAATAGGGAGAAGAACGTTTATACTTGGCATAAAAACGAAGTATAATGATACTCAGAAGCATCATTAATATCATACATGCAGACTACTAAAGTTAAAAGCATTATGGCAATGTTTAAAATTTCCTAATATTTCAGATCCTGTGACTGTTTCAAACTGTAGACACTGACCATGGCAGAAACTGTGAAATTTGAAGTTTGGTGTAATTGAAAAGCTGTTTCAAAGAATAAGATTCATAGGGGCGCCTGGGTGGCTCAGTCAGTTAAGCATCGGACTTCAGCTCAGGTCATGATCTCCCAGTCCCTTGAGTTCGAGCCCCGCGTCGCGCTCTGTGCTGACAGCTCAGAACCTGGAGCCTGCTTTGGATTGTGTGTCTCCCTCTCTCTCTGCCCCTCCCCTGCTCATGCTCTGTCTCTGTCTCAAAAATAAATAAAAACATTAAAAAAAAATTTTTTTAAATAAGATTCATAAAGAAAATGTATTTTTAAATGTCCCACTATCAAGTTAAAGAAATGCCTGGTTAAAGTTGAATCGACCTGAAATAAAATGAATTACCTTAAAAGAAATAACAACAAGAAACACTGACCTAAAATCAACCTGTATTTCATTCAACCAGGCTTACCAAAGAAAGCAGCCAGGAGTGGATGCTTTTTTGTGAATGAGAGCAGTTTCTTTAAGGGTCTCACGGCAACCGGAAAATGAGTCATCCTAACAGAGCATGAGATTTAATTAAGATCTTACCAGTATGTGTTGTGATAGTACTATAATGCTAAACGTTCAGGGTTTATCATCAGTTGAAAAATACTATTAATGCATTATTACTTAACATATTATCAACAGCTAGTGATGATTTAAAAATGTATTATTTCTCTATTTTGTTAAACATACTCCAAATGTTCTTCTCAGTTCAATTATGGTCGGTTAATACATAATGATTATAACTTAGACTTGCTAACAGGTAATTGTTAGAGGTTCTAGGACATTGCTGTCACTTCTCAGGACTTGTGTTTGCAAAACTAGATTTTTAAAGGTTATATTTTAAAACATTTGAACACGGCATCTTGGATGGCACAGCTGGTCAAGCATCCAACTTCAGCTCAGGTCATGATCTCACGGTTCCTAGGTTCAAGCCCCGCGTGGGGCTCTGTGGTGACGGCTCAGAGCCTGGAGCCTGCTTCAGATTTTGTGTCTCCCTCTCTCTGTGTCCCTCCCCTGCTCACGCTCGCTCTTTCAAAAATAAACATTAAAAAATTTTTTTGAACAGAAATAGAACAGTTTACAGTTTACTCATAGAGAGATACTGCTTACAAAGACCCAACACATTTAAATCCCCATGAAACCACACCAAAGTTAGCCTATGGCTCTGAGAATCCACTCAACAGCACAAACTAGTTTGATTTGCTAATAGTCTAGTATCTATCTGCAAATACATCACCTAATTTTGTCACGTCTGTGCTGCCGAAGCAAGGACAACCCAATTTTGTCATAAATCACAAGGACCAAAATTAGCAACAAGCGATTTGTGGTTTTTGCATAATGGCCAGTTCAAGAAAAATTAAAATGTCTTCGCATCCCATTTATTTTCATTCAAAGACAGAAGAGATTTATTGAATTCCAGACTTAAAAGTCCGATTCCTCCCTTCATGAATAAAATGACAATGAGAAATTACCACGTTTTTTGTTGTTTTTGCTGTTGTCAAGTCAGGCAGTGTTCTAGTCTTCTGTTCCTATCTTCTCCATTTAATCTTCCCAACAGACCCTTTGCTGCTCGGGGTACCCAGGGTTGACCAGGGACCAGAATCCTTTCAATTCATTCAATATAGTTTTTACAGAAGACCTGCTATGGGCCAGGCGCTAGAGAAATAACTATAAATCTACACCTCCTTTTTTTTTTTTTTAATATTTATATTTTGGGAAAGCGCAAGTAGGGGAGGGGCAGAAGAGAGGTGGGGACAGAGGATCTGAAGTGAGCTCTGTGCTGACAGGCTGACAGCAGCGAGCCTGATGTGGGGCTTGAACTCACAAACTGCGAGATCATGACCTGAGCAGAAGTCAGATGTTTGACCGACTGAGCCACCCAGGTGCCTCCAATATGTCCTTCTTTGGGCTGAGTTATTAGCCTGGGAAGTTAGGACAAAGGGGAGTCAAGCTGCTGGGCATCGGGGAGCAGCACCAATGCAACCAAATTTCTCAAAAACCAAGCTGTCTGGGCTCCCTGGTTTCTGGCACCGGAATGCTCTAGCCTAAAAGGCCTTGAGACTGCCTCTCCTGAAACCAGCCTTTGGCAAGTCCTGGCCTCTGCTGGCTAAGGCCTGGTCACAGCCCAAGCATCTGGGAACCAGGGACTCTACAGAGGTTCTTCCCGTCTTTGAAGGTGGCTGCCCCGAAGACGTTTTCTCCTCCACTCCCTCTCTGCTCTGCGTGCTCTGAAAGGATGCCTGTGAAATTGGATCTAGGACTCCTGACGGGAGATGGGGAAAGGCTTCAGGTTGCTCATCACTGGCTGAAATAGTTCCCATCCAGTACATATCGATGTTTCTGCTCAAAGATCTACCCTGTATCTATTCCCTGCCCAAACTGCAGATGTTCTAAGAACCGAAGAGAAACCTGATAAACTGACCCTAACTGGAAAAACAATTAGTCAATTATATAACAATGTTCCCTGTACTACATGAACTAATTCTGGTACAAGGAGTCAGGGCAGGGGTAGGATCAAAGACTGACCAGTAGTCCCAGTTATCAGCCTTTCATTCTACATAGATCCTTTCTCAATGTGCATGCTCTGACATGTGAGGCTCTTTTACTCTCTACATATGCTACCCTATAATGATTATGATAGCGAAAGATACATTTCAGATACTACCATTAAAATATAAATCCTATAACTGTAGTCAAGAAGGTAGAAAGGTTTATAAAACATTTTTGTCAATACTGGGGAAAATTTGGCTTTAGAGTCATATACTGGGTTAGAAGCCTAACTCTTACTCTTTGAACTTGGACAAATTCATTCTCTGTGCTTCAGTTTCCTCACCTATGAAATGAGGATAATAATAAACCCTCCTCCCGATGTTTATTGTGGGGATGAAATAAAACAGTACGTGTTAAGAGCTCAGAACACTATCTGATTCAGAAAAATGCTCAATAAATAAAAGCTGTTACTATTACTATGATTAATCTCGGTTGACAATGTAGACAACAAAATATGCACAAAAACTTCCCACAATCTGTAAAACTTGATTGCAAAGGTCATCAGTCACCTTAGAAAAACTAGGTTTTTTTAAGCTAAAGAAGTGGGGGAGTAGAAACAGCGGTCTTTTCTATCTTGCATGCACCAATATTCATAAAAATAAATGTACAATCTAACTGCTAGCTTGTTAGAAATATAAAATACGGGAGAAAAGGGGTTTGGGGTATAAAACTGATAAACTGCTTAAAGGAAACTGAAGACTAAAGACACCAGGAAAAAACCTAGTTATTCAACAAAATGGTTAAAATATTTTTACAACAGATTTAATAATCCAATTTTAAATCAAAATGCCCAATTACATTTTGTCGTGGTAATTTGTGAATTTTTAGTAAACGTGGTGTTTAAAAAAGATAAAGTTCAAAAATCTTTTTTTCCCCAAGTAAACAGCAAATGACACTAAAAAACTCTAAATAAACTGAATATAGTTTCATAAAATACGATTCCTGAAAAGAGATAAAAGTTCTATGTTATTTCAATTCCAGAGCTACAATTTCTCATTCAAAAAAAGTTAACTTCATATGGCATACTAAAAATAACTTTCATCAAAAAATAACTCGACAAAGAACAGGAACACTTTTAAACGTTTCTGTGAATTCTGAGAGCCACTATCCCCTCCAAAAAAAAATGTTCTCTGGTATTCATTAGAGTATCATAACTATAAATATAGTTTACAGGCTTATGAATGTTATGTATATGACAGATGCTCGCTCTCATCTTTTCATGGTCACTCAGTCTCAGAATAGAATGAACCAATACTCAGCAGGAAATTACATAACACCGTCATATCAGACAAAGCCACAAGGCTAGTAGCAGCAATGTTTAAGACTAAAGAGATAAGACCTTATCACCCTTCCCCAATAGTAGACTATTTTATATTCCTTTTTTTAAGTCTTTAAATTATAATCCTTATTCTCAGATAGTAAAACACCACTCCAGGAAGATTAGTGAATATTCACACGGAGCTTTATCATTTTCCCTGGCAGAACATAAGACAATCTCTGGTAGTCATTACCTTGCAAGACAGAAGCATCCACCGAAAAGCAGTTGCTATGTATGAATACAGACTCCTCACTACCCTTAAAAAAGTGGAAACACCAGAAAAATAAAAAAATAAAAAAATAACAGCACTCAAGTGTTTAGCTAGAAGAAAAAACTGAAAAATTCAAGCAATGTTAAGAAAATAGGGAATACTACCACAGGGATTTAAAAAAAAAAAGGTGATACTAAATGAGATAGAAAAATAACACAAGTGGAAATACACCTTTTCTCATGGTTATTTCCTCACCCTGCTGGACAGAGATTTTCTGCCCCAATTAGAAGATATTCAAAACAGGGCTTAAAATGAATATTAAGCATAACACAACATCCTATTTTTATGGCAATGACATCACTAAGAGAAAACACGGACTTTAGCTCAACTCAACCAAAAATGCCTTCTTCATCCTAACTACTGTAAAGCCCACATACCAAGATGAGGAAAGTCCTTGCCTTGGGGAATACGCTGTCCAACAGGAAAGAAGTAAGCAAAGTACTACCATGTGATGCAGTATGGGCTATAATCAAAGTGTGTACTAAGTGTATAAAGCACCTAGAAACACAATAAAGGTGACCGGTAATTCTGCCCCAGGGATGTGGGCCTGGGTGAGCACAGCGGGGAGGCGGTATCTGAGCAGGGACTTAACAGAATAAATTAGGCAGGAAAAGGGGCTGACAAACATTCCAGGCCAAGGAAATGGTCGTTTAACTTTAAATATCAATACAGATTCTTTTGATGTCTCTAGGAAAAAGACAAGTCCTGTTTCAGGTGGTTCAATAGCCGAAAACAAAAACCACAATGCCCACAGGCTTTTTTTGGTTTTAGAATACTGCCCTTTGGAAGAGAAAAAAGGAGTTGGTCAGTAACCCATTCAGTTAAATAGCCAATAGGAAGCAATGAAAGATTTTAAATGCTGTCATTACAAACAATAGCAAAGCTGTCCGTAAAAGCAGAGGGAAAAGAGCCAATAAAATGAAGACAATATTAAATGATTCTATAGAAAAAGATCTGAAAAACACTTATCCAATTAAAATACCATTATTAATAGCCATTCTTTAGAAAGGACCTTGAGTACTGGATAGGAAAAACTATTTGGAAAAGTTAAATGCACGGGATTCTTTATTCACTGGCTACACTTGAACACACCTGAAGATCAAAACAAGCTGTTACTTCAAAAACATAATGGCCTCTTCCTTCCTCTAGATTTTTAGTCTACTTCTGTCTGTGGTCTGCTATATCCTCAGAAGTGATATGAACTTAATTGCACAGACTACAATCATTTTATTCAGGAAAAAAAACTTTTAATTTGCCTTCTGATATGGACTTTGGATATATAAACAGTAATTCAAACCACATGGCTTAATACAAAATCTAGGCCCACATTACCCTGTGAATATTCATTAAAGGCTTATGCCTGTGACTCACTGAGCTTCTTGAGCTCAGAAGTAGGTGTTTCGGTAGCCTTCCACTGAAAGCATACAAGAAGAGTTGACTTACTTCACTTTGAGTAATTTATGCCCAAGCAACCATTAGGATTGGAGAGCCTCTTGTGTACAAGAAACAAACACAAACCAAGGAAAAGACAAATAATTCACCTAAAACCCCTCCTATTCTCAAGGCTTCCATGACCTTACTTCCTTGCATGCAATCCCACCAGCTTGGTTCACCTCTGTCAATCTTAGAGGCCAACAGAAAGGAGAGACTAGCCCTAGAAATGGAAACAACCAAGTCCACCCTATTTATATAGGTCTCAATCCACTGCCCAAATTCACAGGTGACCACCTAGAGAGCTGTTTTTTATGAAACACATTAATTCTTGTCCTCCAAGATGTACACTGAACAAACACCGAACAAATTAGTGCTGTTTTAAACACATTTTATGTACAAGGACTCCAAAGCCCAACCCTCATTTTATAGTCCAGGAAATGCGCCACAGAAAAGTGTTCTGCCGGATGAATTGGAGATGATCTCAAGTTCATCCAGCTGTAATAGCCAAGCCCTAAGAATCTAAAGGGTCGGCTGTTGGACAGCCTGGAGAATTTTGCAATCTACCTTTCTTCAAGGGGCATTTGAAGCCTTACTCCAACTGGAGGGGCAGAGGGGTGGGAGGTGTTAGGCAAATGGTCAAATCAGAAAAAACAGAGAAGAGAATGACTGGAGACTGGTCAAATTTATCCTGTCTA
Organism: Panthera uncia; assembly: GCF_023721935.1. Taxonomy (NCBI): domain Eukaryota; kingdom Metazoa; phylum Chordata; class Mammalia; order Carnivora; family Felidae; genus Panthera; species Panthera uncia. The sequence goes on along the minus strand of NC_064818.1, from coordinate 73,626,265 downwards.
CAGCAACTTCTGTCCCAAGATCATCAGGAACCTTATCTGAGCGTGGTAGTTTGTCTTTACTCTGAGTAGAGGAAATAAAATGTAATTGCAGGAAAATACAGCCAGAGCCTAGGAAAAAATAATAAGTTCTCCTTCACTGCTCTCACAAATCAACTAGCAGGCCCCCATAAGAAAGCAGTGGAACCTGCCAGAAAGCGTTCTGGCAGGCTCTCTCTGTGAGCCCAGGCAAGTTACTCAAGTTTCACACGTTGTCTTCTTCTCACCTGAAAAAGAGAATACCACCACCTGCTTTGTAAGGTTGTTGTGGGGAATGGGAATAACCTATTAAGGGAAAAGGTCCGAGGAAACCATGTTGTTATAAACACTAACAGCTGTCATGTGAAAAAGCTCATTTGGACCTTCTATACTTCTCAATTCATACCATGGAATTCTTGTCTACAATACACACAGAATTACAAATAAATTTTAAATGTTCTGGCTATTTCTTTAAAGAGCCCTGTCCTCTCACTTCTCCTAAAATGAAAGCTCTCGGAGGTTCTCAGGAAAAAATAACTGGGAACCTCAAAGGAGAGGTGCACTGAGATCCTACCCCCCCCCCCGCCCCCCAATAAAGGAAACCGCGTCCTGGACTGTCAGCTCTTTGAGGGCAAGAACTGCTCTATTTAACTCACCACTGTCAACTAACTTTCCTAACACAAACTCATCGTTGCAGACTTAGGCGCCTCCTAACAGCTTATATGACACCCAAATGTGGCCCCACGACACATCCTGTATCACACAATACTGAGTCATACAAAAGTATTAAAAGTTTAACATTACGATGCAGTTCAACTGTAACACTAAAATCAAAGAAAGGGTGCTTTAAATCGGGTGCTTACGAGGTAGGCAGAAGGAAGTCACACCTTTAACAAGAAAGGACCAGAAACACACAGATGGCAACAGGGAGTGAAGCTCCGGCAGGACGTTCCACTGAGCCGGTGCGTCGGTTCTGGTCTGAGATCCGGACGGGATTCGAACCCAGAACTTGTCTCAGAGGACGTGCCAGAACCGCTCCAGAGTGGAAGAGGCCTCTAAGGCCAGGCGCACCTCGCCCCAACTTTCCGACCCCGCGACTCAGCTCGGATCCGCTCCCCACCGGCAGCAGAGCGGATCTCGACGCGGAGGCGCGCTCGGAGGGACGAGGGTGGCCGGCCCTTTGTCCCCCGCGGAGGGGAAGGGGCGAGGCAAGCGCTCCCTCCCGCCAGGAAATAATGACAGCTCGTGCGCCTCCCCTCGCGCCCGCCCCGCCCCGCGCGCCTGAGCCGCAGTCGGCGCCCGTCCGGCTGCCCGCGGCTAGGGGCCCGGCCGCGCCCCCTCCTCGCCCCCCACCCCGCCCCGCCGCACCGGGCCCGAGGCCACCCCGCGCCGCCAGTCTCACCGGGTCGGAGCTGGAGGCCGCCGTCGCGGCGGCTGCACCACAGCGCGCGCTCGCCCTGCTGCAGGATGTAGTGGTCCTTGGCTTGGAAGAGCTCCATGCCGGCCCCAGGCGCCGAGGGAGGCAGCGGCGGCGGCGGGGCGCGCCCAGGTCTCCGCGGCCCCCGGCCCCGGCGGCGGCGACCCGCGGGGGGCGCGCGGGGCGTACTAGTCGACTGGGGCCGCCAGAACCCACGCCTCGAGGAACGGCGGCTGAGGGAACGCCCCGGCGGCCAGGCCCGCGGGAGAAGAACGCGCACCGGCGGCGGCCGCGGCGGTGGCCTTGGAGGCCTCTCCCTCGGCTCCGCCTCTTTCCCGGCCCCGCCCCTGGCACCTCCCCCGGCTCCAGGCTCCACCCTCTTTTCTGGCTCCTCCCCCGGCTTTTCCCAGGCTCCTCCTCCTCCCTGGCTCCTCCGCGCGCCTTTTCCCTCTCGGCTCCTCTTCCTGTCCCTTCCGCCGCCCTCTCCTCCAGCTTCTCCGGGGTTTCGTCTCCTGGCTCCTCCCCTCAGGCTCTTCCTTCTCCCTCCTCTCCCCCTCCTCCACCCCTCCGCCCGCTCTTCCCAGGCCCCTCCCCTGGCGGGCCCGCCTTCCCATCTGGGGCTAAAGCGGGCAGAACCCGGGTTTGACCGAGTTAGGGGATGGCTGACCTCCCCTGTGGCCCGTGGAGCAGAAGCTCACTCGTGGGGTTTTTCTTCCCATGCTGGCTCCTCGTGGGGTCTTCCCTCCCATGCTAGCTCCTTTCACATCCGTACATCCACCCCCTCCCCCCCTGGGCCTGAGCAGCCGCAGAGACCCGGACCAGCAGAGCCGGAAAAGCGACCCAAGACGATGGTTACTGGGGTCTAGCCCCAGCCAGACCCTCCGCTGAGCAGGGCCGTTCTCTGTTTTGTATTTACTCTCAGTACCTTGTGACGTTTGACAACAGCAGGTATCCAATAAATGCACATCAAGCAGGAGCATGTAAAAATAGAAAATACACAAGTATTAGCATAGGGCTCTAGCGAGGAAGAAGGCAGCAAAGTTCAGAAGCGATCATGTCCCGAATTAAGCAGGATGGGTCTGAGAAGGCATCAAAAAATATGTCGATCAGTGGAGTGAAAGGGATCTAGTTTGACAAGGATAAGATGTCTGGTGGAGGGTGGAAGCCCTCCAGAATATCTTTGAGCTATTTTGAAAGGTCAGGTGGTATCTTGAACCCAATGCGGCTTGGGAGTCAGGTACCCAGGTCAGCTCCAGCTCCAGGCATGATCTAGTGTGTAATCTTGGCAAGGTCTCTTGGTCTCAGATGGTGGTTGGACTAAATGACTTTTCTTTTTTAAAGTTTAGTCATTTATTTTGAGAGAAAGCAAGAGCAGGGGAGGGGCAGAAAGAGAGTGAATCCCAAGCAGGCTCTGCAGGGTCAGCGTACAGTCCTACATGGGACTCAAACCCATGAAACCTGAGATCATGACCTGAGTCGAAATCAAGAGTCAATTGCTTAACTAACTGAGCCACCCAGGCGCCTCTGAACTCAATGACTTTTAATTACATTCTGTTTTATAAATCTGTGACTTTTGCTTGTCCTATCTCTTGTATTCTATAATGCTTTAGAAGGAAAGAAGAAAAAATGAGGTAGGAGATAAGAAAAGGAAGGCAATACTTTTAATCTTCTGCTTAGATAAAAGTGAGGGGGCCCCAAAGCAGCAAGGAATTCCACATTACTAATTATTCCAGCCCACACTGATTTCCCTGCTGAATTTCCAGAGCACAGAAAGACCTCTGGTGGCAAAATGTCTGGAATCTCTGATAAGCCCCAAGCACCCTGGACTGCCCAGATGTCTTCAACATAAAGATCAAGAGGAGTGATTACTAGAGCAAATCTTTGTGATGTGACTTAGACACAAGATGATGGAGATAAGTTTCCGTGAAATCATCACTTTCAGATTTACTGTTGAATTCAGCCATATGCTGACTTTATTTAGCAAAAAATGAGTAGGTGATGAGAAAGCCCTATGACAGTTTGTTCTACAAATTATATCATTATTTTTAATGAATCACATTGCCAGATGTGAAGAAAACAATGCTATTGTAATTGAAAACAATTGGCTAGTTGATTGAAACTTCTCCTGATGTTTTAAATCAGAGGTTCCAACCCTAGCTACTTATTAGAATCACCTGGGGAGTTTTTCAAACACACCAACGCTAGAACCTCAGACTAATGAAATCAGAATCTAATTGGGGTTGGCTCTGACATCAGCATTTTTTTCCTCAGCTACCCAGAAGATTCTAATGTGCAGTCAGGGTTAAACAACACTTTTAAAGTGAAATTTATTGGAAAAATCTGCCCAATAGCAGCTTAGCAGAAACAGCAGTCAATCATTAACTAATACCATGGAAGGGGGTGGTTACCTATAAATTCAGAGTTAACAAGCAGAATCTTTAGGAGACAGAAAACCTGAAGAAAAGTTGCTCTTGGACTCTGACTTTCTCCCTCTCTCTCTAAATGGATGCCTGGCTGAGCAGAATGAGTGAAGCGAGTAAATGCTCTGTCCTCGGCAGGTATCACATCTCCAGTCTCCTGCCACAGCTGCCTTGCCTTGCTCTTGCTATGGACTTCCTGAACCTCAGGCCTGCTTCTCCATTCCCTTGCTGGCTTCCCCATCTTGGTCTGTGGCTACTGGCTAGCCTTTATCACTCTCTTCCAACTTCCTAATTCAAGGCCCTCTTGCCCTTGAATAGTGTTATCCGGGTTGTACTGGAAAGTCTATGTGATGCTGTTTTGCTTTTTAAACAGGAATAACCATCATGCATGTTACCTACCTTCTGTGTATGGTATCCTTATGCCCATTTAAGTATATCCCCTAGGGAGTTAGTTGTACTGGACAGCTCCGAGTGACCTCGGTCAAGTTACTTAATCTTTTTTAGTCTGTTTCTTTATATATTAAAAGAGATGATCACTAAGGGTTCTTCCAGCCCTGAAATCAATGAACATGAAGAAATGTGTCCACATAGTTAAACCTACGCAAATAATGATGGTAAATGACTCAACTCTGATTATTGATTTGGCCTTCAGTGTCAAGTTTACTATTTGTCTCTGAGATTTTTGGGTTCTGATTGGAGTCTAGTGTCCGCTGGTGAAATGTGACTTTTAACATCATTTCCTGTCTACTTGCCCACAGTCTTGTATGTTGTGTGTCTATGGGAACTTTCTTCAGTCTGGTTTGTGTATGAGAAATCTCCCAAAGGAGGGAATTTTAAAAATACATGTTCTGCCTGCCGGGAGGCTGCTAATTCATAGGTCAGCAGTGCAAGTAGTTAAAGGCACAAGACACTTGGAAGCCAAATGTTTGCGTTTGACCAGTCCTCAGCCAATTTCTCATGGATTTGTCTGCCAGTAAACTTGTGCTACCTCCTCCCCTAACTTCATCAGGGACAATTGGAAATTGTAACAACCATCTCAGAGCACTTTGACATATATAAAACTGCTTGAAAAGCACCATGGAAGAAAAAAGGGAAAAGCCTCTCAGGAGACTGTCACATTGGTCCAATAGAAAGATACCACTCTGTTCACTGGAGAAGACCATCTCCTTCATTTCTATACTTTGGAGGGCTAAAAAGTACTCACTGTTGGGGTGCCTGGGTGGCTCAGTCAGTTGAGCATCTGACTCCTGATTTCAGCTCAGGTCATGACCTCACGGTTCGTGAGTTTGAACTTTGCATCAGGCTCTGCGCTGACAGTGCATAGCCTGCTTGGGATTCTGTCTCTCACTCTCTCTCTGTGCCTCTCTCAAATAAACATTTTTTTTTAAAGTACTCCTTATTTAGTTGTATGGCCTGATAAAAGTGTCCACCTAAATTATTGTTTAACCAGCTGTAATAATTTGTGTGTGTGTTTGAAAGAGAAAAAGGAATCGATTCTTTCTACATCTAATCTCCTTCCAGAAGGAAGGTAATTAGCCTTTATAGTGATGATTTCATATTTGTCTAAAGCCAGCTGTCTCTCACTTCCTTTCTGTTATGCATTTACTTTCCAATTAAAAAAATAGTTAAATTAGATAGTTCTAAAAAAAGCTGTTTTGAAAAAAATGCCCAAGATATACTGTTACACACTAAGTCCAAATTGCAGAATAGTATTTTAAAGTATCCCATTTGGGTTTTTTAAAAAGGGAGAACGGGAGAGAGGTGTTTTTATAGGCCCAGAACATTTCTGAAACAAAACAAAAAAAAGTACGGTTACTTCAGAGGAATGATGATGAGGGAGCGTGGGGCAAGCTGAGGACAAAGGACAGGCTAACAGCATCCCCCCCCCCCCAACAAAGGTGGGATATGCGTGATATTCCTCGACACTCCTGGCTGCCCCAGAACAGGGGAAAGGAAAGAAAGCAGATGGTTGACTGATAGAGATCACAGTCATGCAGGACAGGAGTCTCCTTCCATTTATGGATAACTTAGTAAACTGCAAGAAAAAGGCAATCTTATCCATAGCCTAATCTCCAGAAACCTATAGACTCTATTTCCTGGAGCCCAAATATCACCCTCATCAAGATGTAAGGAGGTTTAAGTGCTTGCCGCGGTGATGTGGGAGACAAAGGCAAATGAAAAATTAAATCCCCTTATGGCCAGCAGCCCAATGACAAGTCCTCGAAACAAGTGGAGTGACCTCCCTCTAGGAGCTCAGCTGCCATGATGATGACACTTTGCTGAGGGCAAAATGGAATCCTGGCTTAATATTATCCCAACCCCCTAGGATCCTGTAAGTCTCCTTAAATGCATAAAAATTCTTTCGCAAACCTCCTTTATCTTTAACCCCAAGTATATGTTAGCAATTATACTCCGGACTTATGGCCCCCTGATGTAGATCTGAAGGGTCTCATGACTGAGGTTTTACTAAACAGTAATAAATGTGTTTTCCTCACAACAGCCAGCCCCTCAAGGTCCTGAAAACCTTGCTTCCAAAATTCCTTAGAGACTTATGCTGTCCCTAACTATAATCAGTCACTCTTCACAATCCCAGTGCAGCTCTTCCTGCCCACGGGTCCTGTCCCCGTGCTTCAATGAACTTACCTTTTTGCATCAAAGACGTCTTCAAGAATTCTTTCTTGGCCATCAGCTCTGTACCCTACCATCACCCCAAAATCCCATCAATGGGAAGGAGAGATGGGTCTGGCAGGGGAAGGGAGATCAGAAATGTAAGGACGGCAAAAACTTCTCCTTTTCACTTTATACTCCTGTATGATGTTTCTGTTTTTTTAACCATGTGTTTTTAATGCTTTACATTTTAAGACAAACAAACAAGAAACACTAGTTAAATGTGTCTGTGTAAAACTCATTCTTCCACCACACACAAAAACATTTTTAGGTAATTTATTGTCTAAGGATCTAGAACCTTTTGTCTTCACAAGTCAGCAGTCCAAGGCATGGGTCTTTTCATTTTTCATATTCTGCTTAGTATTTTTGAGCTTTCCTAACTTCTTAAATGCTGTCAAAACAAGGTATAGTTAAGTATATAAGCCATCTTTCTGCACAGTATACTTTAAAAAATTTTTTTAACATTGATTCATTTTTTGAGAGACAGAGAAAGACAGAGTGCAAGGTAGGGAGGGGCAGAGAGAGAGGGAGACACAGAATCCGAAGCAGGCTCCAGGCTCTGAGCGGTCAGCACAGAGCCATATGCGGGGCTCGAACCTATGAACTGTGAGATCATGACCTGAGCCACAGTCAGCCACTTAACCAACTGAGCCACCAGGAGCCCCTGTATACTTTTGTAAATGGAGCAAAAGGAACAGAGTTGTTTTCTTAGGCACGTTTTCTAAACCACAGCAATAACTGTGGCTTGTTCTTCCTCTCTGCCAATTATAACTCTCCAGTGGATGGCCTACTGGGGTCGGTACCATAATAAATCAATAACAATTGTCAAAAATGCTGTCTGTTAGATAATCATGTCAGAGATTTTTAAAATGTTTTTTAATGCTTATTTATTCTTTTTTTAAATTTTTTAAATGTCTTTTCAAGAGAGAGAGCGTGAGCAGGGGAAAGGCAGAGAGAGAGGGAAACAGAATCCAAAGCAGGCCCTAGGCTCTGAGCTGTCAGCACAGAGCCAGATGCAGGGTTCTGCACCAGAAAACAGCAGGAACTTGCTCCTGCAGAAACTTACATCCTTGAAATGCTGCCCAGTAGATTTTAAATCCATTGTTTCTTCTCTTAAAGAAAAAGAACATCTCACTGTTTTTCACCATTTTGTAAGGGTAGCACTTAGTGACAAGGAAATACAGGGTTTCGGTTTTCCTACTAGTGGCCCATCCTTTTCCCTCTATTTTCCAGCAATTCTTCAATGAGCCTGAGGAAGCACAGAGAAGGTGTATATTGGGGGAGGGGTTTCTGGACTGCCCCGGACTGGATGGGCAAGGGGGTGGGGTACCCAGCTGGGGGAAGTGAAGAGTGGAATAGTATTTGCAAAGTCCCCAAGGTGACCTTTTAACAAGGCTCATGATGAGTAACCAGATACCAGCTGCAGATGTGGCAAACATATTTCAAAATCTGGCCATTTCATTAGTATCAGAGTAATGTTGCTGCTTTTTGAATATGGCGAAATCCTGACATTTAAGTTGCCTGTAAGCAGTGCCTTGCTTCTCATGGTTTTTCCCACTGCGGTTCTATGATTTCATCAAGATTCCAGGTTGTAGGTGTGATGCTTGTAAAACTGTAGCCCAAGGGACTCAGTCCAGGGCAGCACTGAACTTAAAAAAAAGACCCATTCCACACAATTAAAAATAGTTTAAGGAAATGCAAGTCCTTTGTGTGTGTTTCTCAACTGTAAGTTGTTTTTTTAATCTTACTTTTCTTCTCACCACTGTCTTCATACAGCACAGATACTCCTAACCCTCTCCAGGCTCCTTCCTCTTTTTCAGTTCTTTGCTGTGAAATCTGACCCCAGGAGAGCCAGGGGCCCTTCTTGGAGGATGGGAAAGGGAGAGAGATAGCAGGAAGCTAAGCCAGAAAGCTCTCCAGCTGCGGGGCAAAGGGAGCTGGCCGGAAACACCCAGACATTAACAATGCTGTCTCAGTTACTTCAGTGGGAGCCTGTTACTCCCTTGGGATTCAGTATAACTATTTTCATTTTGAAAAAAATGTGCCCTGTAAATATTTGGGGGGTTGAGGGGGACCTTCCATTCTGAACTTTTCTCCCCTTGTGAATTCACGATGAAAACTGGAGAATTTGGCCCCGAGGAGGATAACAAGTTTGAGGGACTGATGTTCACCTGCAGAAACAGACCAGCCCCGGATCTGAAAGCACTCCCCAGCACACCACCAGCTCCTTGTTTCCTGCTGACCCTATGATATCATAGGATATAATTTGATGTAACAGCATTACTTGCTATTCTGCCTGTCGAGCTTGGAGCTGAGAAATCCAAGGGGGATGGGGAGAGACAGGTAGGAAAGAGTAGTATAAGGCAAGCAGTTCAGATGGGATCTCTTTTCTTGTTCTCCTCTGCCCACCCCCCTGCTGGCCCTGGGCCCTGCCCCAGCCCCAGTAGACAGAAGTGTTTACCAGTTGCATGTGACCCCATCAGCGCTGGCCAATGGGGAGCCCCCGTCTCACCACCACCTCCATTCACCAAAGCCCTGTGGGCCAACAAATCTCCCAATTCTAAGGCCGGCTTCCTTCATGTAAAATGCAGAGAAAATAGAAAATGTTCTTTATAAGTTTCTCAGCAGGATTCAATGAGGTAAAGTCTTTGAAAGGGTGTTCTGACCTATAAAGTGTTACAGAAATGTCATTTTATAATTTTGTAAAAATCTGCTTTATGTATTAAGGGTCTCCACTAGATTTCAGATGATTTCATAGATTCCTAACATGTTTTATACATGTACATATACATTACGTTAATATATATTAAAGAAGAAATATGTTAATATATCCATGATTCAGATGCTTTTAGCTCAAATCACATCACTGGGAAATAGGAGCAATTGATATTAATCATGTAACTAGAAGGTGGATGTTGGCCTGGATTCAAATTAGAGACAGAGGATTTGCCCTGAGGCTAATGACACATAAGCTTCAGGACGTTTGGATGTCATCCAAAGCTCTGTACCAAATTCTGTACCCTTTCTGTATTTTCCTTTCTAAGAGGACCCTCCATATTTTAAAAAGCATTAGGTACCACAAGCCTTGCTCCCAACACTAGCATAAAAGAACATTCTGTGCTTCTACATTCTAGAAGAATTTTGTGCCTGCTCTTTGTGTTCTCTTGATTTGTCCTTCCCTCTTCAGATCATTCTCTGGCATCATTTTAGCCCCTCCCCCCTTTCTAACCTCAGATATACTTTCTGCTACCTCCAATTCTTTAATCCACTAACAATCACGTAGCTGGGGAACACATGTACACACACACCCACACACTCACTTCTCTCAAGTGATAAATTTGGAGATCGGAAATAGTGTGTTCAAGAATAGCACCATTCATCCCAAATGACTCAGAGAGCTATTCCCAGTTTATGCGGAGACTTTCTGGTGAAAATGGAACTGGGAAGAATTCTTTGATTCGATAATGCTAGGCTTATAGATTTTCCAGGAGAAGATTCAAAAGTACAATTATTAGGAAGCAAGTGTTTTCATCGTGTGGTATTAGGCTAGATTGTCTCTGGAAGAAATGGAACACTCCTTGGGGCAAGGTATACTTGCCCTTGAGTGATTCAGAAGGAACCTGGCCACACCCTTTCCTGGTCAAGGAACTCTCTGGAATGAAGTAAGGCACACAGCCCTCTTCCAACTCGTAGGAACCCAGGCTCACCCCTCAACCCCAAAACGCACACGCACACACACACACTCCAGAGCCAACAGAAGGACATCCTTAGTAACATCAGGCTGAAGCCCAAAGTGGTAAATACTTGGGGAGACAGAGGGCAGGTCCCAACCTGTTGGAAGGTTTGGAATTTTCTAAACAGATTGGGAGACATCAGACTGGAAGGGGACTAAGTGAAGGCAGGAGGCAGACACTGAAAAATTGGAGAAAGAGAATTAAGGACACGGGTAATATCCATTCAGAACATTCTCTGAAGGCCTAGCCTTCACCCCACCCCCACCCTGAGTGGCATGAGGAAAAGACGAAGTCAGATGAAGGCAGAGCTTCCAGCCCTTCTACTGGACTGCTTTAGGTGGCTTACCTGACATTTCACTAAAAGCCAGTTGAAGGGCACCTGGGCGGCTCAGTGGTTAAGCGGCTGACTTCGGCTCAGGTCATGATCTTATGGTTTGTGAGTTCAAGCCCCGCATCGGGCTCTCTGCTGTCAGCACAGAGCCGGCTTCAGATCCTCTGTCTCCCTCTCTGTCTGCTCCTCCCCTGGTCTCTTTCTCTCTTAAAGATAAATAAAAAAACATTAAATAAGTAAATAAAAAATAATAAAAGCCAATTGAAACCCCCAGAGGCAGCTGAATAATAGCCCTCGAAGATGTCAGATCCTAATCCTGGAACCTGTAAATTATGCCTTACAGGGAAAAAGTGTCTCTGTCAATATGATTATGGATCTTGAGATGTGATTAAGGGTCTTATCCTGGATTAATTGGGTGTGCTGTAAAAACTCTCCTTATACCCTTATAAGAAGGAGGCTGAGGAAGACCTTAAAAGTTCTCATCCCAAGAAAAAGAACAGTAACTATGTGAGGTGATGAATGTTAACTACATGGTTGTGGTAATCATATATACATATATATATATATATATATATATATATATATATAGTTGATATAGATCAACTATCTATCATTTATATAAATCAGTTCTTTATGCCATACACCTAAAACTAACAGCGATGTTGTGTATCTATTATAGCTCAATTTAAGAAGAAAAACAGGAGGCTGAGGGAGATTTTACACACAGAAAGAAGGTGATATGAAGACAGAACGACACTTGAAGATGCCAGCCTTGAAGACAGAAGTCGTGTGTCCACAAGCCAAAGAATGCTGGCCGCCACCAGAAGGTCCATGAGGCAAGGAACCGATTCTGCTGAGACCCTCGGATGGAAGCAGGGCCCCGCTGGCCCCTTGATTTTGACCCTTTGACCCTGTGAGCCTGATTTTGGACTTCTGAGCTCCAGAACCACAAAAGAATAAAGTATGTTATTTTAGGTCACCATTGGAAATTAATACAACCCCTGTTAGAATGACACAGGTGTTTGGTCTGGCAAGGATGGGCAACACCAATTTCTAATCATCAGATGTGACAATGCTGACTCATGTGTCACTAGCAGAGAGGCCTGTTGTGCCCAGGCCCTTCTGACCTGAGGGAACTGTGTGGGTTTCCTGGGGCCACCTTACAGACCACCACAAACTCAGTGGCTTAAATCAACAGAGAGTTATTTTGTCACAGTTCTGGAGGCCAGAAGCACCAAATCAAAGTGTTGACAGGACTGCTTTCTTCTGAAGGCTCTGAGAATCTGTTTTATGCCTCTTTCCTGCTTTCTGGTGGCTTCTGTGATCCTTGGTGCTCCTTGGCTTGGAGCTGCATACCTCCGGTCTCTTTCCTCTGTCTTCACACAGATCTTTGTATGGTGTGCGCCCTTGCAACTCTTTTCTCTTCCCCTTTTCTGTCTTTTACAAGGGCTGAGGTCATTGGATCTAGGGCCCTCCCTAATCCAGGATGATCGCATCGAGACATCTTTAAGTTAATTACATCTGCAAAGACCCTACTTCCAAATAAGTTCACAGTCACAGGTCCCGAGTGTTAGAATTTGGACATATCTTTTGCAAAGACACTCTTCGACCTACTACAGAGGCCAATGCCCCTCCTTTCTCACTGGGTGGGGGAATTACAGAGAACTCTAGTAATCATCCAGCTTAATAAAGACTCAGCAAAATGCAGCAAGTTGTCTAGGAGCAGGCAAACATTTCTAACCTCAGACCTCATAGAAACCAACCTTAGCATTTCTAATTTTGTGTGATTCCCAACACACTACCCAGCCTCTTGGTAATTCCCTACCTAGGAACGATTTCATTTACAATTAGCTTCAAACATATACTTCACTCATCTTCACACGACTCCTTTTGGCAGAAAAGACAAGCATACCATACACTAAACATTAAAACCAGGGCTTCGTATTTCAAGTTTACATCTAAGAGATTTAAGAAAACATTGCAGGGGCGCCTGGGTGGCTTAATCAGTTGAGCCCCCAACTCTTGGTTTCGGCTCAGGTCATGATCTCACGGTTCAGTTTGTGAGTTCAGAGTTCTGAGCCTTGCATCAGAATCCGCTTGGGATTCTCTCTCTGGCTCTTACCCTCTCTCTCTCTCTCTCTCTGCCCCTCCCATGTGTGCTCTCTCTCTCCCTCTCAAAATAAATAAATAAACTTTAAAAGAAAGAAAGAAAGAAAGAAAAGAAGGAAAGAAAGAAAGAAAGAAAGAAAGAAAGAAAGAAAGAAAACATGGCAGTGTCTGGGGCACCTGGCTGGCTCAGTCAGTAGAACATGTGATCTCAGGGTTGTGAGTTCTAGAGTAGAGCTTGTTGGGCATAGAGCCTACTTAAACACACACACACACACACACCACCACCACCACCAACAACAACACAACAATATTGCACTTCTAACACTTCCCTTTCTGTACCTGTTGCTAAATGATAATGTTCTCATAAAGGGAAAATCTCTTTAAAAATTAGCTGATTTTACATCCCAAAGCAGCTATTCTGACATTTCAGAATATAGATGATTCTTCACACTGGACGTACAAGAATCGCCTCGTGGTTCACAAGGCATTTTCTAGTTCTAAAGCTCTTTATATGTGTTATCTTATGTGAGATAATGGATACCGTCAAGACGTCCCGTGGAATGTCAGCCGGCAGTGTCCATTTACCGCAAAGTGTGTTGGAAAGGAAAGGGAGAGTCATTTCTGAGGTCTGTCCTAGACATTGCCACTTATAATACCCACCACGGGTTTGAAATCTCTCATTTGGGCCGGTAGCTACTTACTATATGACACTTACAAGCCCCCAAGCACTTGTCAAGAGCTGTGCTTGCCTCTGCCCTGCTCACTTCCTGTGTCAGTTTCACGGGGCTGTTGTAAACAGGTTCTACAAACTGGGTGGCTGAAAACAACAGAAATCCATCCTCACAGTTCTGGAGGGTAAAAGTCCAAACTCGGGGTGTTGGCGGGACCATGTCTCTCTGAAGGCTGTAGGGAAGGATCCTTCCTTGCCTCTTCCTGGCTTCTGGTGACTTCAGCCATCTTGGCACTTCTTGGCTGGCAGCTGTGTTATTGCAGTTTCTGCCTCCACTGTCACATGGCCGTTTCCCCTGTAATCCAGCCTGACATCATCTTAACAGCTAATTCTATCTGCCAAAAGCCCTATTTCCAAATAAGGTCACATTCATAGGTTCCTCAAGGACATGGATGGGAGGGGGGCACTATTCATCCAAGTACACTTGCCCAAGGAACTTTTGTAGGTCTCTTTGGATGGCTTGATTTTCTTTCACTGCCCCCTTTTAATACACCAATTTCTTATGTCACTTAGAAAGAAAAAGCCATAGGGGCACCTGGGTGGCTCAGTCAGTTGAGCGGCCAACTTTGGCTCAGGTCATGATCTTGTGGGTTTAAGGCCCGTGTCGGGCTCTGTGCTGACAGCTCGGAGCCTGGAGTCTGCTTCAGATTCTGTGTCTCCCTCTCTCTGCCCCATCTCTGCTCACGCTCTGTCTCTCTCTGTCTCTCAAAAAATGAATAGACATTAAAATTTTTTTTAAAAAAGAAAGAAAAAGCCATAAAGAGTTTAATAGAAGCCTATACAAATTAATTGTATCGTTTCCTTCTATTTCTAGAGAGTAAAGATTTATCTTCTCTTAAGGAAAGGTAAAACATCAGCCATTAGGGAATTTAGTATGACAGCCACCAAATTACTAAAGTGTGAATATCAGCAGCCGTTTCCCTCTGTTCCAGGAGTGGATGTTGGATGTGTGCCCTCAGGAAGAGTCCCGCCTCCGCCAGCCAGCCCATCTGTGATGACATACCTAGAGCTTTCAGAGCTGCACCAAGCAGGTCTCCAAATTGGTGGTCTGCCACCCATCCTTCTCCATGCCCTCCCTCTGCCCTTCAGGCTGAGCTCCTAAGTAGGGAAGGACTATGGCCGGTACTCAGCTATATCAGCAACTCAGCCTGCCATAAGACAGTGCCACTGACCAGGTGGCTCAAACAATAGAAGTTTCTGGGGCGCCTGGGTGGCTCAGTCAGTTACGCGTCTGACTTTAGTTCAGGTCATAATCTCGTGGTTGACGAGTTCAAGCCTCGCGTCGGGCTCTGTGCTGACAGCCTCAGAGCCTAGAGCTTGCTTTGGATTCTGTGTTTCCCTCTCTCTCTCTGCCCCTCTCCCATTCACATTCTGTCTCTCTCCCTTTCTCTCTCTCAAAAATGAATAAACATTAAAGATCGACATGTCATCAAGGTTGATTTCTTCTGAGGTTTCCTCTCCTTGGCTGGCAATTGACCACCTTCTCACTGCGTCCTTACATGATTATTTCTCTGTCATGTGTTAGATGTGTCCTTATCTCCTCTTCCTTTTAAAAAAAATTTTTTTTAACGTGTATTTATTTTTGAGAGAGAGAGAGGGAAAGACAGAGTGCGAGCAGGGGAGGGACAGAGAGAGAGGGAGACACAGAAGCAGGCTCCAGGCTCTGAGCTGTCAGCACAGAGCCCATGGAGCTCAAACCCACAACTGTGAGAGCAGGTGCTGAGCCGAAGTCGGACGCTTAACGGACTGAGCCACCCAGGCGCCCCTTGATTGCCTCTTTAAAGACCCTATCTCTAAATACAGTCACAGTCTGAAAACTTCAACAAAAGAATGGGGGGGGGGGGGGACACAATTCAGCCTGTAATAACATTCAAAGATCTCTTCAGCTTACCTACTCTTCTCCCCATCACGCCCCACCACCCTTGGGGCTCCATCCAATCACCCTACAAGATGAGGAAGGAATCTTTTCTCTCAGCCCAATGTGAACTATATTAAATAATATAGACATATATAAGACAGATACATGCAGCAATCTACCCATGACTGATCGATTCTGTGGGGTCCTTGGATCATTGAGAGTACCTATTAAAAATGATCATTTCAGAGACATATTGCAAATATGAACTAAGAAAATGGGGAAAAACAGAGTCAGGGAATTTAGTTCCATTATTCATTTAATTGAAAACAACAGGTTTGCTGTGTGCTAAAAATAGCGCCAAGTGTCTGAGCCAGATGACTGCGAATAGAAAACTCATAAAGATCTCAATCATAACCAAGACCTAATTTGAGGAAGAACCTCCTTAAAGCACACAAAAAAGGCGAGCAATGGGTAATAAAAAGTCTAAATTTCAGAGCATGAGAGTCAAACGGTTGTACACATAGAAGAATAAGACGAAACAGCTATTCGTATTTTTCTTTAGGGCTTGAGGAGAAAAACCGTTAGCAATGTTCTAGAAAAGAGTTAACACTGCAGCTGCAAAGTAAGCATGCAAAAACTATCCCTAGCACCAGGA
Organism: Panthera uncia; assembly: GCF_023721935.1. Taxonomy (NCBI): domain Eukaryota; kingdom Metazoa; phylum Chordata; class Mammalia; order Carnivora; family Felidae; genus Panthera; species Panthera uncia. Next base: position 73,610,329 of record NC_064818.1, on the reverse strand, counting down.
CAAAGGATTCCTCTTTCAGCAGGTGGAAGAAAACCTTTTTGAGAGTTAGGAAGTATGAGACCAGCAAGCTTATCACTAATGATGATGTAAAGAAGCAATGGATGCTTTTTCAGGTCATGAGCTTGGTGTCTGTTCCAGGCTCTATGTGATTCTCTGTAACAGTAAAAGTTGAAAGAAAGAAAGAAAGAGAGAGAGAGAGAGAGAGAGAGAAAGAAAGGAAGGAAGGAAGAAAGAAAGAAAAGAAAGAAAAGCATGAGGTCAACAGGATTTATATATTTTTAAAAATGTTTATTCATTTTTGAGAGACAGAGAAAGACTGAGTGCAAGTGGGAGGTGGGGCAGAGAGAGAGGGAGACCCAGAATCCGAAGCAGGCTCCAGGCTCTGAGCTGTCAGCACAGAGTCCTATGCGGGGCTCGAACTCACAAACCGTAAGATCATGACCTGAGCAGAAGTCGGACACTTAACTGACTGAGCCACCCAGGTGCTCCCAACAGGATTTATATTGATTTCACATATTAAACAACAAAACCCATAATCTATAGAATTGTTGATTGTACACCTGAAACTAATATAACACTGTTATGTTGACTATACTGGAATTAAAATAAAAAAGTTAATAAAAAAAAAAAACAAAACCCTGCAATGCTGGACAGGCATGCCATTTACACTCATCTTGACAACCTGACAAGTAAGGGAATATAGTCGATCAAAATATCCTTCTCGGCTAGAAGTCTGTGCATAGATGGAAATAAATAGCTGAGTCCCAGATAGAATGGGGAAATAACACCCTTGCCTAGGTGAGGAATCACCAATGACATCAGAACAAGAATTCTGGTCAGGTTCCAAAGTGAAGATGTCTTAAGGGAAAAGATGTGAACAACAAGTTCTGAGGAAAGTCAGTTTAAAGAAAAATTAAAGGGGGGGAGGGGAGCAAAGGAAGATAATAATGCTACCTCTAATTTTCCACAGCAGCTTCAAGAGCTCAAAATATTTAAAAGATAGGGGTACCTGGGTGGCTCAGTGGGTTAAGCACGCGACTCTTGATTTCAGCTCAGGTCATGATCTCACAGTTCGTGACTTTGAGCCCCATGTCCGAATCTGTGCTGACAGCTTAGAGCCTGGAGCCTGCTTCGGATTCTGGGTCTCCCCCTCTCTCTGCCCCTCCCCTACTCATACTCTCTCTCTCTCTTAAATAATAAATATTAAAGAAATTTTAATACTTAAGAGCATATTTTTCTTCTGAGGTCATAGAAGCTATGTAAACCAGCATTTACACATGGTTTCTGTGGTGCCTGGGTTCTCCCGGTAGGATCTTCAGTCCTGGATGGAGCAGCACAGAAGAGAGTCTGTGGAGAGAATGTCTCTCTTTCCCTGGGAGCTTCCCCCAATTCGAATATGTATTATTTTAATATAAAAATACTGTATAAAATACTATACAATTATTATTAATAATTCTATCAAAACTTCCATCAGAAGTCTCAAAGCTATTGAGAACAAGGATTAGTCCTATTCTGTAGGTTAAAATAAGAAAGGGGACAGTAAGATGTGATCATTGGGTCAGTGGATTAGTTTCCTAGGGCTGCCAAAGTACCACGTGCTAGGTAGCTTAAAACAACAGAAATTCATTCTCTCACAACTTCTGAAGCCTAGAGGTTCAAAATCAAGGTGCTGACAAGGCCATACTCCCTCTGAAGGCTCTAACCTTCCTTGCCTCTTTTGGCTTCCGGTGGTTACTGGCAATCCTCGATGCTCCTTGGTTTGTACAATGGGTCACCCCACTCTCTGCCTCCATCGTCACAAAGTATTTTCTGTGTGTCCATGTCCAAATTTTCCTCTTCTTTTTTTTTTAATTTTTTTTAACCTTTATTTATTTTTGAGACAGAGGGAGACAGAGCATGAATGGGGGAGGGTCAGAGAGAGGGAGACACAGAATCTGAAACAGGCTCCAGGCTCTGAGCTGTCAGCACAGAGTCCGACACGGGGCTCGAACTCATGGACTGCGAGATCACGACCTGAGCCGAAGTCGGACGCTTAACCGACTGAGCCACCCAGGCGCCCCCAAAATTTCCTCTTCTTATGAAGATACCAGCCATCAGATTAGGGCTCCAGTATGACCTCATCTTAACTCGATTACGCCTGTGAAGACCCTGTTTCCAAGTAAGGTCCTATTCACACGTACCGGAGACCAGGACTTGAATATATCTTCTGAGGGGATACAATTCAACCCACAGCAGTCATTTGAAGAACAGGATATTGCTGTCCAGAGGTAAGAATACTGAAAAGCACCAAAAGCCATGTCTCTCCAGGCAAAAAGGGAGACAAGACCATGTTTGATGGTGAAATGACCCAGCATCTCTCTCCGAATAAGCTCTTTCGGAGTTATTCCCATCTCTAAGATTCATGATTTTGTGACTTGAAATGTATTATCCCACAGAATCTATCTATAATATCTTTTTTAATGTTTATTTATTTATTTTGAGGGAGAGAGAACATGTGTGAGTGGGAGAGGGGCAGGGGGAGAGAGGGAGGGATGGAGGGAGAGAGAGAGAGAGAGAGAGAGAGAGAGAGAGAGAGAATCCCAAACAGGCTCCACACTGAGCACAGAGCCCTACATGGGGCTCGATCCCACAACCCTGGGATCATGACCTGAGCTAAGATCCAGAGTTGGACGCTTAACCAACTGAATCACCCAGCAACCCCCCCACCCCATCTATAATGTCTTATGTGGCTTTTTTACTTTAAAAACTTCACATTCCTATTCCCTAAAGCTGGTAACAATGTCTTTCAGAGGAAACTTTTTCCAAAATGGGATCATCTGCTCTAAAGGATGATCTGTTCATCTGTTCTTTAGACTGAAAGGAGAAGAATGTCCATGGAGGGGAAACATTATAAAAATGACATTTCGAGCTTCCATTTTAGATAAGACTCTGTGACGGGCACCATTAGTCACTTAATGTCATGTACAATCGTCCCCATTTAGAGATGTGGAGGATGAGTGGCAGAACACAAAATAACTTGTCAAGGTCTCATAGGCCCTAAGAGGGTAAAGAGTGAGTTAAAGACAGGTGCAATCTTCTTCTGACCCCAAGACCAAGACAACTGGAGCTAGAGACAGGAGGAGAGAGGATCGGGTAGGAAGGGCCTGGAATGGAAGCTTCCTTCCTTCCCTCTGAACCAGGCAATGGTTGTTTAGGAGCTGCTGTTTCTGTTTGTGCAGTGATGCCACTGCCTGACAAAGAGAATCAGAGTAAGCCACTCACACAACATCCTACAACAGGGGCCCATTGTCATGTGGGTCACGCGACTGTGAGCAAAGCATTTTTCTCTTCAACTGTACCATGCTTTGTTGCGAGGCTGGAGGAAATCATGAAATGTAATCATTCTTTCTGAGTTCTGGAGGACAACCAACAAAACTGAACGATTCATTCATGGGTGACCCCACATTGTTTCATTTTACCCCACAACATTCTTTGTCCACCTTCTCCTTAAAAGCATTTATTCACTCCAAAACATGCTAGTTTTAACAAGCTGATAGCTTAAAGCAGCTACTAGATATAACCTCTTTTTTTTCTTTAGAATTGCTAAACCTTAGAGATGCAAGTCATAATGACTTCTGAAGAGGTCATCTTACTGCAAGAGAAATATAGATAACCAGATTTCTTCTTTCTCTTCAAGCTTAAATATGAAATTTCATTGGATTTATCTTTGCAATTACAAAAAAAATGTTTACCTTCCATTTCTTCCTTTTTAACTTGTTTTACTTTACTTCTTTACTTTCTGCTTTTCTGAATTATTTTATATTGCCTTCTTTGTCCTTGGAATTCTCCCATTTCCTCATTTTCTTTTTTCTTTCTTCAAACAGTTTCCTCGTTGTGCGAGATGTCTGACTCTCTCTTCCTTGTGGTTCTCTGTAGAATCATAAAAGCATAGAACTTAAGGAAAAAAGAAAATTTCAGGGAGTTTGATGGCATCATTTTATTAGCACCATGCTCTAACCAGCTGAACTAACCGGCCACCAATGGCATCATTTTAGATGAAAGGCTAAGGTCTAGGGAATTTAAGGAATTTGCCCAACATGACACAGTTAATTTGTGGAAGGACCTAGCACTACAATCCAGGTGTCTTGATTACCACACTGCAACACTGATTCTTTCTTCATACCTAATTCCACATTCATATAAATCTTCATTTCCCTGCCATGTTTACTGCTGTGCAATAATGTCAAACCATAAGCTCTGTGTTATTAAGTACAGAATCTTTAAAGTTAGTCTGTGTTTAAAATTTTTGAGTCATTCCTAGACAGATTGCAGAAGATTTCATAAAAATTTGTAAAACGTGGGATCCTTATTGTTTAACTTTACAAAAAAGAGAAATACAAAGAAGAAGGAAAAATGGGGAAATTTGGATACAGCACTACCAACAGCAAAAGTGTTGAGAAAGTAAGAGGAAGTGAAATTATACAACTCAAAAATATACTCATGGTAGACTCATAAATTTCCCTCATGAGCACAATCTAATAGTAAACATTTAGGTCATAGGTCAAGCAAGTAATGAGAACCAACAATGGTTTCCATTAACTAGAATGGAACCAAATTTTATTCAACGTTGCGTCCCCGATGATCTTCACGGTTCTTGATGCATCTGAAGTGCTCGGTGCACTTGTCTAATAAATGCTGATCAAGATTAGATATGTGGGCTACAGGGTTCTTTTAACACCAAGATCCCATACCTCTAATTTTGAAAAACGCAGCACAAAAATATTACCAGTTAGTAATGAAGAATCCTCAGTTTTGAGCTTTCTCCATTTATCACACGTTGAGATACACACACATAAGGGATATGATTTGAATTCCTTGGGTGCAAGCAACAGCAACCAACTCAAGCTAGCTTAAGCAAAAAAGAGACTATCACGTGACACAAGGGTGTCTCATGGAACCTAGCACTCACCAACTCTTCCATGAGTTCCTCCACATTTCACAGCCTCCCTTGCAGTTCATTTGGGACCATGTGTCTAGACCTAGCCAACGGACTGTGACATGTGTCGTTTTGGGACTGAGGCAGTTGTGAGCGACTCTACTTCCTTGAAGACATTATGTTAAAAGAAATAAGCCAGTCGCAAGGGGACAAATATTATACGATTCCACTTCTAAGAAGTACCTAGAGTAGTCGACATTTGGTTGCCAGGGGGTGGGAGGAAGGGAAAATGGGGAGATATTTTTTTAGTGGGTGTGGGGTTTCAGTTTGGGAAAATGAGGAAAGTTCTAGAGGTGGTGGTGGTGGTTGTATAACAATGTGAATGTATCGATGCCGCTGGACTATATACCTAACAATGGTTAGCATGGTGAGTTTTATGTATATCTCACCACAATAAAAATAATAATAAATAAATAAATAGTAAAAAAAGCAAGGCAGAGATAATGCGTATGGTATTGAATGAGGAGGGAGGGGAAACTATGTGCATAATTGCTTATACTTTTAAAAGGAAAATAAACATAATTTTTTCATTGTGAACTTTAGTGGAAAGGGGGGAATAGGGTAGAGGGAACTGGGCAACAAACTAGATTTATCTAAATACACCTGCTTCATAGATTGGAGTTTGAACCTCTGCAGATTTACTATATAAATATAAAATCAACAATCTAAAAAAATAAAAACAGAGTGGCTGTACCTCCCCCATCAATCTCTCCCTCTGCTCCAGCAGACTTGCAGGCCACCTCTTCCAGATGACTTGGGTATAAAAGAAGGAGCTCCCTACCACTAAGGACTTCAGTGGGAGGCAAGAAACAAACTTGTGTGGGGTCAAGCCACCAAAACACTGCAGAAACTAGGATGACCAATATATCAGGTGATGCAGGATGCTCTGGACGGTGTTAAGCTCTCAGTACCTGTTGCTGGTGGTATCTTTAACCGTAGGGCACAAATGCCGCCATGTCTTCTAGCAGCCCCAGAACCAAGAATGAATGGGAAGAATTCAGACTTCTTGTCAGACTCATACATCTTCCTCTCTTTGAACATCTGTTTTGTTTTGTTTTGTTTTTTTCCATGTAGAAACCAGTGTTCTCTGTTTCTGTCTACACATAAATAGAAGAAAACTACCCCACAACTCATACATTTATATTTCCTCCAATCAAGAGACAAGTTCAGACACTGGTGATCTCTCAGTCCTATTCTAAATCCCCGGAAGAGGGAATGTTATTCGCTTGGCTTGGGTCAGGTGTCCATTCATAGTCCAATAATATGGTCACTGGGGGAGGGTTCTGTCACACTCCAGCCCCTGTCCTGATTGGGGCAGCCTGTCACCCAAGAACAGTCTCCAGCAGATTGCACAAGACAGGCCCTGCAGAATGACTCTGGTGGTTGGGGTATGGGTTCGGAGATCCAAAATATTAATGGCATAAATAAGAGAAAACAGAGGCACCTGGGTGGCTTAGTCGGTTGAGCGACCAACTTCGGCTCAGGTCATGATCTCACGGTTTGTGAGTTCGAGCCCCACATCGGGCTCTGTGCTGACAGCTCTGAGCCTGGAACCTGCTTCTGATTCTGTGTCTCCCTCTCTCTCTGCCCTTCGCCCACTCATGCTCTGTCTCTCTCTATCTCAGAAATAAATAAACATTTAAAAAAATTATTTTTTAAAAACAAGAGAAAACAGTCTTTTTCTATCCCTTGAAAGGCTTTCACAGGCATTTAAGAATTTATATAGTGGGTATAATGAGTTGAATAGTGTCTCCCAAAAATTCATGTCCACATGGGACCTCAGAATGTGATCTTATTTGGAAATAGAGTCTTTGCGGATATAATTAGTCTTTGTAGATGAAATCATCCTTAATTTAAGGTAAGTTCTACATCCAATGATTGGTATCTTCTAAGAAGAGGAGAGGATAGAGGGAGACACACAGAAAAGGAGCCACGTGACAACGGGGCAGAGATTGGAGCAAGGCCACCTCAACCCAAGGAACAGCTGGGACTATAGACGCTGGAAGAGGCAAGGAAAGATCGATCCTTCCCTAGAGTCTTCAGAGGGACCATGGCCCTGCTAACACCTTGATTTTGGACTTCTAGACCCCAGAACTATGAAAGAATACATTTCTATTGTTTTGAGCCATACAGTTAGTGGTGATTTGTTTTGAGCCACACAATTGGTAATGAATTGTTAGGAAGCTAACACAGTGTTACTCGTGGCATCTGGGACCCAGGCTACTTCCAGCTTCCTTTCTACCATCCCTAGGAGGTGGCCCTCATCAGCATGGTCCAAGTGGATCTCCAGTCTTCATATCCACTGAGCATTGGGATGGGAAGGAGGGAAAAAGAAACTCACTCTCTCCTTTTAAGGACATATCTTGTAGCAGCACCCACCGCTTCCATTCCACACCACAAGCCAAGCCTAGCTGCAAAGGAGGTAGGGAAATAGTCTTTACTCTGAGTCAACAAAGGCTCAACTAAAATCTAGGTTTCTACTACTAAGGAAGAAGATGAGAAAAGATATTAGTAGACAAAGAACACTTTCTACCTCTGTGTTGAAACATTTCTAAAGGTTTTTGGTTTTTGTTTGCTTCCTAGCATCTTATTTTATATTTTATTTTATTATTTAAAGTTTATTTATTCATTTTTGAGAGAGTGTGTGTGAGCAGGAGAGGGGCAGAGAGAGATGGAGAGAGAGAGAGAGAGAGAGAGAGAGAGAGAGAGAGAATCCCAAGCGGGCTCCATATGCCCAGCACAGAGCCTGATGTGGGACTTGAACTCATGAACCACGAGATCATGACTTGAGCTGAAATCAAAAGTTGGACGTTCAATTGAGCGACCCAAGGACCCCTCATTTTATATTTTGGCAAAAATATCAGGGACAGGCTTCTGGAAATTTCACTGGATCTGGATGTTGAATTATGGTCAGGGGCCAGAGAAAATCAGTGGGAAAAGCATGCCAGCCCAAGAGGCAGCCCGAGCTAGCACACAGAGACCTTAGCTTAAATTCATCACCTCTTCAGGAAAGCCCTCCCTAGCTCCCCAAATTAGGTTACATCCCTCTGTCTCACACCCACCGGCCTAAAGTTCTCCTTTGTAGCACTCACTGTGCTTGTTCAAGTCTGTTGGCCTGCTAAAGGAGAACTCGTTAAGGTCAAAGACTCTTCCACCTTGATCACTCGCCATGTCCCCAGCACTTGGTTCAGTACCCAGCACACAGTAGGTGCTTAATAAATATCTGTGATCAAATTAATGCAGGAACTAAGGCAGGAGAGTGCATATTTCAGTAGGGTCAGTAAGGCATATGACCAATACAGAGGCACATCACAAAGCGGGCCAGAATGAAGACTAATTAGAGACTAGGGCCAGATTTTGAGAAGAATGGGGTCTGCTACTTGTTTTAAAGTGGAGATTTGCTTTAAGGTAATTCATGTGGTAGGGGCACCTGGGTGGCTCTATTGGTTAAGTGTCTGATTCTCGGTTTTGGCTCAGGTCATGATCTCATGGTTTGTGAGGTCAAGCCCTGCATAGGACTCTGTGCTGGCAGCATGGAGCCTGCTTGGGATTCTCTCTTTACCTCTCTCTCTGCCCCCTCCCCTGTCTGTCAAAATAAATAAATAAACTTTTTTTTTTAAGTTAGTATGGTGTAGTATACAGGATTTCCTCTTTTATAATGACAATAATGATACATACTTGGTAGAATGTTGGGTAGATGCAATGAGATCAGAAAAGGTATCCAGTCTGGCAGCTACTACAAGAGGAGGGAAGGGCTGGGGCATATAAATCAGTTCACTTGTTTACCTGGCAAATATTTGATGAGAGCACTAAGTGAGACTGTAAGAGAGTCGCTCATCCTGCCTCTCCTCTAGGCTGCACAGCAATAGAATCTGTGTCCAAGAATCTCTAGCCAAATGGGAAACTAAAAACCAAACTTCATGCAAAGCTCCAGTAAAAGCTAGATTTGAACATGGCCTGAACCTAGGTCTAAGGGGAGATATAGTCCCTCCTCTCTCTCCACTGAACTGAATAGGCAGGGCCCACAGGGCAAGGGTCACTGGACCTACCCACCCAGGTACAGAGGAGGTGATTGAAAAGAGAGAACGACAGATTCCCACTTCCCACTTCCCCAAGAGGGTGGCCATGTCAAGGAGTGTTAACCACACAAGAGCGTCCTGTGTGAATTCAGGAAGTAAAAGAAGAGTGGAGCCTGGGGCCCTGCCTTTAAGACCAACTACCACTGCCCCTGCTGTGAGTCAGGCTGGCCACCTCTCCAATTAAGGGAGAGGAGGAGAGTGGTGGGATTCTTTTCTCTGATATTCTCCCCAATGGGGAGAGAAGCAAGAATCTTCTTCCCTGCATCCTGGGTCTCAAGAGGAACTACACCTGTATCTAGTTCTAAGCTTCCAGGCATTGGAAGGTTGGGGAGGGTGTTCCTAGCTGAAGAAGAGGATGTACAAAGCTATGGAGCCATGAGAGAGCATGGCAAGTCCAGAAAAATAGTCTGTAGTTAAGTTTGTTTAAAGCAGAGTGAGTGTGCAGAGAAAGCAACATGAGTATCTGGTCAGGGAGTAGGAACAAGATAGTTTGTCAAGACTTACTAATTTGAAGAAACATATCTGCTATGGGATCGATACTTGTATCCTCCCAAAATTCATATGTTGAAATCCTGACCCCCAATGTGATGGTATTAGTAGGTGGAGTTTTGACAGGTGATTAGGTCACAAGGTGGAGTCCTCATGAAGGAGATTAGTGCCCTGGAAGGAGAGGCTCCGGAGAGATCCCCAACCCTTTCCACCATATGAAGGCACAGCGAAGTCTGTAACCCAGAGGAGGGCCTTCATTCAACCCTGCTGGTGCCCTGATTTAGGACTCCCGGTCTCCACAAATGGGAGAAATAAAATTCTGTGAATTATAAGCTACCCAGCCTGTGGTACTTTATTATAGCAGCCTGGGTGGACTGAGACAAAAATCAAAAATGAAAAGCAAACGTCGTATTTATCCATGAAATACCAGAAGCATTCTCATTAACTTAAGGAACAAGACAAGGAAGTCTGTTATTCTTGATATTCAGCATTTTTCTGGAGATTCTAGACGATGCAGTGACCCAATAAAAAAAGAATAGGAGGTGTAACAATTGGAAAAGATAAGACAAACTTATTTACAGATATGATTGCCTTTCTCTTGCTCTATTACAGAAACAGCTGAATTGGAGACTGCACCAGTCAGCTTGTGCTGCTGTAACAAAGTACCAGAGGCTGGTGGCTTCAACAACAGAAATTTATTTTCTCAAGTTCTGGAGTCTGGAAGTCCATGTTCAAGGTGTCAGCAGGGATTTTCCTGAGGCCTCTCTCCTTGGGTGCCTTCTCTCTGTGTCCTCACACAGTCTTTTCTCTGTGTGAGCTCATCCCTGGTGTCCCTTACTCTTATGAAGACAGGGCGCCACCCTTATGACTTCATGGACCTTAATTATTTCTTCATGTGCCCAAATACAGTCACACCGAGGATTAGGGCTTCGATGTATGAATTTTGGGGAGACGCAGTTCAATTAATAACAGAGACTAAGCTCTAGCCGTTTGAATTGCTAAGGAAAATCAATAAACTGTAAGACCCAGTGGTCATAACTGAGCTTCTGGATATCTTCTCTTCTGAACTGATCTAAGAGAGGGAAGAGAAAGGGAGAGAAACAGAGACAACAATTCAAGCAAGCATGCTAAGCACTCCCTCCCCATTTTCTCTACTTACCCTCGGGAGGAGTGAGTGGGGAAGAAAGAGAGCAGATGTGTTAATCTAACAGTGGTTCTCAAGGCCGGCCGCTCATTAGAATAACCTGGGGAGCTTTACAAAATTGTCAACTCCTGGACCCCACCCGCAGAATTTTTTAGTTAATTGATGTAGGGGAGTCTGGCCTTGGGTACCTTTTAAAATTGAGATATACTTCACATACCATAAAATGTACCTTCTTAAATTTGCACAGTTATTACTGATATCGAATTCCAGAACATTGCCATCATCCCAAAAAAGAAGTCTCAGACCCATCAGCAGTCACTCCTCACTTCTCCTTCCCCCTATCTCTGGCAACTGTCAATTTACTTTCTTTCTCTATAGATTTGCCTGTGTGGGACATTCTTATAAATGGAATCATATAAGATGTGGCCTTCTGTGTCTGGCTTTTTGCATGGACCTGTGTATTTTTTTAAATCTCTCTTTTTGTGCAGCCAGGATTAAACACCATTATACTAACAGAAGTCCTCTCGTGGAAACCAGAGAACTTCCAGAGGAATTCCTCTGAACCTTCCTTAGGGTCAGTTCAAAACAAAAGAGATGCCCCCAGCTCCAGCAGAAAAAGCTGGTAAAGGGCTCTGATTGGCCCAACTTGGGTCACATGTTCACCCCTTGGTCAGTCACAGTGGCCAGGGGATAGTCACATGATCACTCCTTTGAACTTTAGCCTAAAAACAATGGGGAGTTGCCATAGGATTTTACATAGGAGAGGACATAATCATATTTAGAAACATTTACTTGCCCTAGCCGTTTGAATTGCTAAGGAAAATCAATAAACTGTAAGACCCAGTATATTAAGAGTCTGATGCAATGAGGCCACTAATAAAAAAAGGTATTCTGTTATGATGTGAATGTTTGTGTCCCCCCAGAACTCATATGTTGTAGCCCTAACCCCCTACCATATGATGGTATTTGGGGGTGGGGCCTTGGGGAGGTAATAAGGTTTAGATGAGATCATAAAGGTGGGGCCCCCATGATGGGATTAATGTCCTCATAAGAAGAGGAAGAGAGCTCAGGGCTACTCTCCACCATGTAAGAACATAGCAAGAAGGGAATTGTCTGCAAGCCAGGAAGAAAGTCTTCATGTAACCCAGCTATGCTGGCACCCTGTGCTTGGACTTTCCAGCCTCCAGAACTATAAGAAGGAAGTTTTCATTGGTTAATCCACAGTATTTTGTTATGGCAGCTTAACCTGGCTAAGATATTCTCTAAACCCAATTACCAATATATAGAAAATGCAGAAGCCAGGATCTAGTTCAATGACACCAGGGGATGCAATCAATAAAAACCCAGGCAAGCAAACTCTACAGAACAGACAACATGTTTCTGTTTTTCTTTCTGTAAATAAACTGCAAGGAAAAGAAAGAGATGGGAGAACCAACAGAGTAAAAGACGTTTAAAGACACAGCAATCAATTACAATGTATGCACCTGATTTAGGTCCCAAGTTTTAAAAAAATGTATGACATTTATGAGACAATTGGAAATCTGAACAGTAGATATTTAATGATGTAAAGAATTATGAATTCTTTTTAGGTGTGCTAATGGTATCTTTAAAAATCTCTATCTTTTATAAATTCATACTGAAATATTTATGAATGAAATGATAGGATATATGGGCTTTGCTTCAAAATATTATGTGAGAGGGGAGTGGGCTGGGATAGGGATAGGGCAGGCCTAGCCTCGGTTGCTGGTTGTTGGGGCTAGAGGGGTGGGAACTTAAGAACATTATAATCTGTCTCCTTTAGGGGTGCCTGGGTGGCTCAATCGGTTAAGCATCCTACTCTTGATTTAGGCTCAGGTCATGATCTCACAGTTTGTGAGTTTGGGCCCCGCGTTGTGCTCTGAGCTGATGGCACAGAGCCTGCTTGGGATTCTCTCTCTCCCCCTCTCTTGGCCCTTTCCTTGCTTGCACTCTCTGTCTCTTTCTCAAAATAAATAGAGAAACTAAAAATAATAATAATCTGTCTCCTTTAGTGTATGTTAAAAATTATTCACAACAAGAAGTTAAAAAGGCAACAAATATAGTTATATTAAACCTGTCTTGGGGCCCCTGGGTGGCTCAGTGTGTTAAGCATCCAATTCTTGACTTTGGCTCAGGTCATGATCTTGCAGATTGTGGGTTCGAGCCCCACATCGGGCTCTGCACTGGCATCGGGGAGCCTGCTTGGGATTCCCTGTCCCCTTTCTCTCTGCCTGTCTCCCACTTGTTCTCCCTCTCTCTTTCTCTCTCTCTCAAAAATAAACAAACTTAAAACATTTTTTAATGTTTATTTATTTTTGAGACAGAGAGATAGCACATGAACAGTGGAGGGGCAGAGAGAGAGGGGGACACAGAATCCAAAGCAGGCTCCAGGCTCTGAGCTGTCAGCAAAGAGCCTGATGCAGGGCTTGAACCTACGAACTATGAGATCATGACCTGAGCCGAAGTCGGACACTGAACTGACTGAGCCACCAGGTGCCCCCAAAATAAGCAAGCTTTAAAAAAAAGATAAAGCTGTCATGCCTTCATTGTTTGGTAGTGATTTGGGTCTTTGTGTATACATAAAAATACTAAAACTGTATTTCCTTTAAAAAGGAGGAAGGAGGGGCACCTGGCTAGCTCAGTTGGTAGACCATGTGACTCGATTTTGGGGTCGTGAGTTCGAGCCCCACTTTGGGCGTTGAGCTTACTTAAAAATAAATAAACAAACAATAAAAAGGAGGAAAGAAAAGAATACTCAGGCCATCGTGGGGTAACTGGATTAGGGTTTGAAAAAATGAAGGTACAGAGGCCAGTTAGGAGGCTGTTTGAAGGACCCAGGAATGACAGTGATGGCAGGAAGGAGAAAGAAAAGATGGATACTTAGGAAGTGGACCACTGGGTGTTGGGTCTATTAAAAACTTATTGTCAATTCTTTCGTGTTGGGTGTTTGTTTGGATGTGGAGAGTGATGGAGAGATGGGCATCGGATATGGTGTCCAGTTTCTGGCTCAGGCAAGTGGGTGGCGCCATCGGCAGAAGTAGGAAACAACAGAGGAGGAGGAAGTTTGAGGAAGAAGGTGGTGAGTTCAAATGTACACAAAATGACTTTGACGTTTCTGTTGGGGCATCCAGGTGGAGCTGTCCAGTTGGTGAAGGGGTCTGGGCGGAGGTCAGGCAGACATATAAAGTTAGAACCTATTAGGACAGAGCAGGTGACCGTGAACATGCGGGAGAACGAGATGGCCTGGAGAGCGACTAGAAAGGAAGAGAGGACTCTGGAGAGGAAAGGAAAATATGCGCCCAGAGGAAGGCCAGCTTTGAGAGGAGAGGTAGAGAAACAGGAGCCCACAGGACAGGCAGGAAGGAAGCAGACAGAAAAGCAGGAAGAGAACTAAGACGAGTGTATATTTCATGCAAGTCATAGACAAAGGAGCAGGAGAAGGGTCAATCATTTCAAAAGCTGCTGAACATTCATATACAGAAATAAATGAAACTATCTATTGGATTCAACAACAAAGACGTTGTTTATGACTCAGTGAGAGCAGCTTCCAGGCTGCCAAGCACATAAACCAACTGCCTTGGGTTAAAGAGTGAATGGGAGGAAAACAAAGATGCTTCTCACTGACTGCTCTTCTCTCCACAGTCCCTTCTAAGGGAGGTTGCTCTGTCCATGATCCTGTGGCCCTGAAATAGTTGTATCCTATAATATGAGGCCAGTGACCTATGATTCGTCTCCTCAAGTGAGGAAATTACCAGGCTAATTAAGTTCCGTCTCTCTCGGGCCTCTGTTGACAGTGGGAGCTGAAGATCCTGAGGTTGACTGGCGTTGGAGTAGGCATTATGGGATGAGATGAGAAGTTGAGAGAGGGGGGAAATGGAAGGATGTCCAGAAAGAAACAGAGAAGGAGAGGAAAAGGAGGGGAGGGAAGGGGAGATGAGGAATACCTGATCCTGATGGGCTGACAGTCCCCATTCCAAGTTTCTATAAGGCCATCTCTAGACTTGCACATGCTTTCCAACATGTCCCTGCAATAGGCAGTTCCCTTGAGCCAGCCAGATGTGTCTCTACTCCCAAGAAACTTGAGCAAAACAGGAAGTAAGAAAGCAGAGGTGGTGAGTATAGACAACTCCTTTAAGAAATTTGGTTTTGCAAGGGAGGATAACTAAATGGAGTGCTGAGAGTAAGTTTAATGCTCCTGGGAAAATCAAGAGACACGGAAGTTAAACACGTAAGAGAGCTGAGATAATGGTAAAGCAGGGTCTCAGAAGAGGCAGGTGGTGAGATCATCCTCAAACAGAGCCCCTCAGCTCGGTGTCCTCAGCACCAATGATGGAGCTCTGGGTACCAGCCCCCACCCCCACCCGTGCCCAGGACAGGGTGGGTCTCCTCTCATCTGCCTTTCTGCCCATGCCTGCCTGGTAAGAGGGGAGCCACAATGACCCTGTTGCTCTGCCTTAGTCCGAGGTACCATTCTATCAGGCCTTTAGCAGCTTGGGTTCGATGTATAAAATATCATGTCAAATGCCTCACAGACTTGCTAAGTCACTGCCTGCAGGCACCGAACTGCTGTATACGATTGTTTACCATTGGACTTAAGGAGCACCTGGCTCTAATACAGAGCTTCAAAGACAGAGTGCCATATTCTGGCTGTTTCTAGCTGTATCAGTCAATCTCTGTGCTCTATGATACAGCTTACTCAAACTTTATCAACACTGCTTTTGACAGATGAGCCGGGGAGCAAATAGCAATGGTCATCTGCGTATGTATTAAACATGGAGTGAGGAATTGATGCTAAGGAAATTGCCCCTCTCTTTATTTATTCGGATGATAAAGGAAACCCGTAGTTTTTCCAAAAAGTTGAAAGAGTACTGAAATGTCGGACTTACAAAGTAAGTTTTCTGTATTTTGTTTCCAGAGAAAATGTCTATTTTTTTAGCTTCTTTTTTTTAATTTAATTTTTTATTTTATAAAATTAACATCCCAATTAGTTAGCATCTAGTGCAACAACGATTTCAGGAGTAGATTCCTTAGTGCCCCTTCCCCATTTAGCCCATCCCCCCTCCCACACCCCCTCCAGTAACCCTCAGTTTGTTCTCCATATTTATGAGTCTCTTCTGTTTTGTCCCCCTCCCTGTTTTTATATTCTTTTTGTTTCCCTTCCCTTATGTTCATCTGTTTTGTCTCTTAAAGTCCTCATAGGAGTGAAGTCATATGATTTTTGTCTTTCTCTGACTGACTAATTTCACTTAGCAGAATACCCTCCAGTTCCCATCCACGTAGTTGCAAATGGAAAATGTCTATTTATACTATGACCTATGTTTCCCAGACCTGAGAGGACTAACATAAGATATATACATAAATGCAACCTAAATGCTATCATTCAGCTTCTCTTCTACAGCTTGCCTTTTCTTTCTTTCTTTCTTTCTTTTTTTAATGTTTTTAATGCTTATTTCTTTTTGAGAGAGAGACAGAGTGCGAGTGGCAGAGGAACAGAGAGAGAGGAAGACACAGAACCTGAAGCAGGCTTCAGGTTCTGAGCTGTCAGCACAGAGCCCACGCAGGGCTCGAACTCACGAGTTGTGAGATCATGACCTGAGCCGAAGTCGGATGCTTAACCGACTGAGCCACCCAGGTGCCCCTACAGCTTGCCTTTTCATTGAACAATACTCAAAGCTGAATATAAGGCCAAATAATTTTGTAGAGTACATACGCATAGAAAAAAATAATAAAAGGAAATATAATGCTAATAGCAATTATCCCAGGGTGTTAACCGTACGGAAAAGATTTTTCTTTATATATATTTTTTTGTATTCTAAATTTTTTTCAGTGGAAATACATTACTTCTAAAATCAGAATATATATATATGTATATATATATATATATATACATATATATATACATACATACAGTAAAACTTTGGTTTGTGAGCATAATTCATTCCAGACACATGGTTGTAACCCAAGCACTTACACATCAAAGCGAATTTCCCCATAAGAAATAATGGAAACTCAGATGATTCATTCCATAACCCAAAAATATTCCTATAAAAATGATTATGACAGGGTAAAATAATACAAATTAATAAAGAAAACACAAAATTTAAAAAAATAAACAAATTCACCTGCACTTACCTTTGAAAACCTTCGTGGCTGCTGTGAGGGAGACAAGAGAGAGGAGGGTTAGTGTATAGGATGACTTTCACTATCACCAATGGAATCACTGCTATCTGTTGGCTCAATGGAATGTTTTCTTTTTGTGCAACTTTAACAAGGAACCTATCCGATGACACTTGCTTTCGCCTCCTTTTGAGGAGTTCGTGGAAATGTGACATTGCGTTGGCGACCACCCACAATCCTGCAGGGAGAGAGAGAGAGAACCATTGGCTGAATTGTGATCATGTGACATTTGGCGGCCACCACTGCAGGTGGCACTACTCGTCTCACAAGACAGAGCTTATTTACCAAGTTAAAATTTATCAGAAATGTTTGCTTGTCAGGGCACCTGGGTGGCTCAGTCTGTTAGGCATCCGACTTCAGCCCAGGTCATGATCTCACGGTTTGTGAGTTCGAGCCCCGCGTCGGGCTCCGTGCTGGCAGCTCAGAGCCTGGAGCCCGTTTCAGATTCTGTGTCTTCCTCTCTCTCTGCCCCTCCCCCACCTGCACTCTGTCTCTCTTTCTCTCTCAAAAATAAATAAACATTTAAAAAAAAGTAAAAAAAAATGTTTGCTTGTCTTGCGGAACACTCACAGAACAAGTTACTCACAATCGAAGGTTTTACTGTGCTCTGTGTCCTAGCTTTTCCAGACAGCTTGCCAGGGAACTTCTTCCCATCAGGCCCTTAAATTACTTCTTTCTTTTTCAATCTGCCCTACTAAATCAGCCCAAAGGAACATGGGGGGATGGACTGAGTCTTGTTTGCTGATGGACATCTGGCTCTTAGCCCGGTGCCTGGTATAGAGTAGGCTCTCAGTCACTGTCGAATAAAATTTTCCCTGAATACCCTTCACACTTTTCCCCCTGCAGGCTTTTTTGTTCATGTTAACCCTGTTCCCCCAGAAGATGCTCAACGTCTTAACTGGATTCCTCTAATCTACTGTCCTCTCTCTCCATGAACCACTCATAAGAGTCCCGATTACATCTGTATCTTATCAGCAAATTATGTTCTGCCAGGCATTGCCCCAGCACACTATTCAAACTATTGCTTTACTTTTTTTATTGCCAATCACCCCCTCCCCTCTTCTAGGCTGAAAGGAGCTCCCTGAAGGCAAAGGATACGTCTTATCCAGCTCTTACCCCAATCTTACCCTCTCTGTGTCTTAGCCACAATTAGAATAATGTCTGGGGTGCCTGGGTGGCTCAGTTGGTTGAGCGTCTGACTTCGGCTCAGGTCATGATCTCGCTGGGTTTGTGAGTTTGAGCCCTGCGTCAGGCTCTGTGCTAACAGCTCAGAGCCTGGAGCCTCCTTCAGATTCTGTCTCCTCCTCTCTCTGCCCCTTCCATGCTCATGCTCTGTCTCTCTCTGTCTCTCAATAATAAATAAACGTTAAAAAATTAAAAAAAAAAAAAAAAAAAGAACGTCTGCCATGTAGCAGGCATCAATAATGTAAGCCCCTTTTCTTTGTGCCAGAGTGCTTCTTGCCAAAATATCGAGGGGAGAGTGGAGACAGAAATCAGATATTCAGTCCTACTTTCTCCCAATTCAGTGACTGCCCTCAGATATTGGACTCTTTGAGTCTGGTGATACCTGGTGGTACCTTAATGGTAGGAGCGGGAGAGGACTTCGGCTGTTGGAGACACCTCCCAGTTGATTAGAAAGTGCTTACCACTTACCTTTTGCCTGCCTTACTGGTCTTTTCTGACCCAAACATGACTGAGCTACGATGGAGGCAGCCGGTATAATCTTTAGAGGAAGGAACAAAAAAGAAACATCTGTACGAATGCCACAAACTTGTGCCACCCAGAGAAAAGAGGTCTTATAACATTAGGCCTCCGGAAAGAGGGGGCCCACGGAGACATTCCTTTTCTCCCCATCTCTGTGCATCTCCCCACAACGCCCCTATTATTGCTACACCCACTTCTGATGTGTGGCTTTTTTCCATACTATCAAGCAATTCTCCCACAGCAGCTGGCTGTCCTACAATTCAAGTCAATTCTGAAACTACTGACCTGGAGAGGGCGTCAGATTCCACAGGTCAAGGGATTCAGTCCTACAAGACTGCCTTCACCACCTGCCCCCACCCTTCTAATACCAATCACGAGTCCAGATAATCAACTGTGCTTCTGGCCAAGAGGCTATAGATTGGAGGGTCCCGTGACCCCTCCTTGGGTTCAATTCATTTGCTAGAGTGGCTCACAGAGCTCAGAGACTTAACATTTTACCTGCTAGATTACTGGCTTATTATAAAAGGATATAACTCAGAAATAGCCAGATGGAAGAGACACATAGTAGAAGGTATGGGGAAAGGGCACAGAGCTTCTGTGCACTCTCCAGGTACAACACTCTCCCCAAATCTCCACATGTTCACCAACTGGGAAGCTCCCCAGACCGCTTCCTTTTGGGTTTTCAGGGAGGCTTCCTTAGGTAGGCATGACCAATTAAATCACTAGCCATCGGTGACTCAATGCAGTCTCCAGCCCCTTTCCCCTCCCTAGAGGGGTGGGAGCAGGTCCGAAAGTTCCACCGCCTTTATCACATGGTTGGTTCCTCTGTTGGCCAGTCCCCATCCTTCGGTGGCTTTCCAAAAGTCACCTCATTCACATGACAAAAGACACCTTATCTTCTTAACACTTAGAAAGTTACAAGTGTTTAAGAACTAACTGCGCCAGGAACAGAGTCCAAGACCAAATACGTATTTATGATAAATCACAATATCATTGCCTTTTCTCGCGGAATCCCCTCTTTCATCTAGACCTGATACCCTTGCCAGAGACTCCCCCTCTTCACAGTTGAAGGCTGTTGTCCAGATCTGGTTGATTTGTTTTCTTGTTGTTTTTTTTTTTCTGGCTTAGTCCATCACTTCCTGAGAAATGTGTCCTAAAATCTCCCACTATGATTGTGGGTTTGTCTTTTTATGTCTGTCAACTTTATCATCGCTTAAGAAGTTATTTATTTATTTATTTATTAGGTGCTGGATATCATGAATGAAAAACTATGGATATAATCTGAGGTGTTAAAAGATTTATTTTGCTTCTGCCCAGGCAGTCTGGGCAGGTACCCTTAAACTTGAGTTTGTTTGTTTGTTTGCTTGCTTGTTTGTTTGTTTTGTTTTGTTTTTAGAGAGAAAGTGTGAGCAGGGGAGAAGGGCAGAGGGGGAGAGAGAGAGAGAGAGAGAGAGAGAGAGAGAGAGAGCCTCAAGCAGGCTCCACGCTCAGCTCAGAGCCCAATGTGGGGCTTGATCCCATGACTCTGGGATCATGACCAGAACCAAAATCAAGAGTCAGACACTCAACCGACTGAGCCACCCTGGCAAACTCTGGTTTTAAAACAGGGGCGCCTGGGTGGCTCAGTTGGTTAAGTGATGACTCTTGATTTCAGCTCAGCTCACGATCTCATGGTTCATGGGTTCAAGTCCCACATCGGGCTCTGCGCAGACAGTACAGAGCCTGCTTGGGATTCTCTCTCTCTTCCCCCTCTTTCTGTCCCTCCCCCACTTGTGTGTGTGCTCTCAAAATAGATAAATAAACCTAAAAAATTCTAAACAAACAAACGGAGGCAGTTTTGCCCCCCAGGAAACATTTGGCAATATCTGGAGACAATTTGGGTTGTCTGAACTTGGTACGTATGTGGGGGTGCCACTGGGTAGAGGCCAGGGATGCTGCTAAACATTGTACAGTGCATGGGGTGGGACATTCCCCACAACAGAGAATTAGCTGGCACAAAATGACAATAGCACTGAAGTTGAATAATCAGTAAAAATAATAACAATAATGATCAAAAATTGAGCTGATTGGAAATGGGGCTTCAATCTTTGTGAGGGTTTTTCTATCATCACCTCTTCCTCTTGGGATGTCCCAGCTGAAAGCCTGAAGGGTTTACCTAGCCTCCTCCCGCTTGGTGTTCCTGAACTCTAATTTTTGTCTCTTTAGCATAAAACGTTGGAAGCGTCTCTGCCTCTTGAGAATGGGCAAATGCCTCAAAGCTAATCTCTCTGCTAACCCTTCTCTCCAGGATCTTGGCCCTCAAACCCTCACCACCATGGTAGCTCATTTTCAAAGACACATCTTATATGATTCATCCAGTTTTTCTAGCTGTTCTTGATAGGAGGGTTGGACTGCCAATCTACCTCACTGGAAGCACCTCTCTCTACAGAAAGAAGTTGTTCGAACTCTGTCTTGCATGTTTCAAATGCAGGCTTTAGGCTTTACCACAATGTTGTTTCTTCTCTGCCCACACTTTGTTCATTCTCCCTAGAGGGAGGCAGCTCCAGTCCTAAGATGGGGCAAGATGGTGGGTGGGTGCTCTGATTTCCTGTAATTGCTGCCACCAGCATGAGCTATGGGAGACAGTGAGTACTGGTGGTGTTATCGGGGGTGAGGGGGGCTCTTTCTTACTAATTAGCTAAGAAACAAACATGTCTCGTTGTTAATTTTTCCATTCTCATACAAGGGTAAAATAGTCCAGTCTCATAGAAGGAAATCCTATTTTTTCCTGTCAACATTATCTTGACCCCACTCCTTATGAAAGAATAAACTTGGCATTAAAGTGCTTGAGAACATTTGCCTTTCCCCCTAAAGTCTGGCTTCCATTGCTAGAAAACCAACCCAATGGTGACTGGGCCAGATCTCAGGTGGGTGCAGTCAGTTTCCATTTTTTGAATGGAATGTTAATCAGATTGTGAATTTGATTATCTCTGATTCGCAAATCTCCCCAATTTTAGAAAAGGGGGGGGGTCATTCATTCATGGAACGAAAGAGTGAATGAATGCACATATGTGCTCTAATCTTTAGATCAGCACCTCATCCCTGTACTTTCTTCCTTAAATTTGGTTTTCAAATAAGGCCTTAGTCTTTGTTAGGGTATCATTCGTATTATAAGAAATAAAAAATAATTAAAGTGGTAATTCATTCCGAAATGGAGACCGCAATCATAGGAATGACTTCCAGAGAAAGTGGGCAAGGTTCCTCTGGGGGGGAGGGGGGGAGGGGGCGGTGGGGGGGCGGTGGAGAGGGTAAAAATGGAAGGCATAGTCACCCGTCGCCCCCTACTGGTCAAGAGGGGCTACCTCACCTCAGATTTTAATAATTTGTGTGGTTGAATTTTATTTAAGAATTACAGAACTGAAGCAGAATTTTGTGAGTCCAAGGGGAAGTGGCTTGCTAAAACACACAGTGAGTTACCGGAGGTGGGGGGTGTGTGTGTGCTGGGGGTGAAGAGCCAGGATCTGAGGACTCCAGGGGCCAATTTAACAGCCACAGTCCACCGAGACCAGAGGCCGCATAGTCTTAACCTGTACCGTAAATTAATTCCCCCCACCCCCACCCCGCTCCCGCCCCCAGTGATTTCAAAACTTTAGCTTTGGTAAAGCCTTAGCTATAAAGAAAGGTTTTTGAGTTTCATATTACAATGTATCACCAAAAAATCACATTAATCCAAAACCAACCATTTCAGCCCCATATTTTGTACTAATTAATAAATTATTCTTGGGACCCACTTCCTCCCTTTCTACCTATCCTCTCCTCTCTCTCTCTCTCTCTCTCTCTCTCTCTCTCCTGTCATTCTAAGAAAATTTATCCTTAAAACCGTTCATGAAATAATTATGAAATATCTTTTTTTTAAGTTTACTTATTTATTTTGAGAGCCAGAGTGTGAGCATGTATGCACTCCTAAGTGAGTGAGGGAGGGGCAGGGAGAGAGGGAGAGAGAGAATCCCAAGCAGGTTCTGAGTTGTCAGCACAGACCCTGACGTGAGGCTTGATCTCACGAACTATGAGATCATGACCTGAGTGGAAACCAAGCATCAGTCACTTAACTGAGCCACCCAGGCGCCCCATGAAGTGTCATTTTATTTTTAAAGTATATATTTTCTGATATGTTGATCATTAGGGTGCAATGTAATGAACAAAAACTCAAAATGGAAGAGTTACCATAGTTTTAATATTTTTAAATCCTGAGGGTTTAAACATGTTTTTAGATAATGATCTTTTTTGTCTGAAAGAACTTTATGATCCAATAATTTGTCAAAATTATCTCCAAAAATGTTAATATAACTAGATACCTGTTGGGAGAAATTTCTAAATGACGCCAGCTGCTTCTATGTCAGAGGGTAGGCCCAAAGCCATCTCAGAACTTTCGTTATTCAGGTAAGAATCTTTGGGTGGATTCTTTTGATTATGAAAATGTAGGGCAAGTAGGCCTTCGTTGCCCTGAGTGGAAAGTGGTAGAAAGCTTTTTAAAGAGTTGAGGAAGCCCGCCCCTACCCTTCATACCTCTTGCCACATAAATCTGGTTGCCAGGGAGAAATAGTGGAAAAGTGTCCAACAGTCGTGGAACCTTCTGGAGGCAAAATCTCCAGATCCCAGCCCTTTCTCTCTGAGATTCAAAGATCAGAAAAGCTGTTTGGGATAGATGTAAGGTCACTGACAGAAAGGAACACTGAAGCACACCCCGCCCAGCCCAAGGAAACTCTATGGGAGAAATCCAAAATGGAGACCAGGGGGTTGGGGTGTGAGGATGGGAGGCTGGAAGGGAGCCGAGTGAGGGTTCGTGGGAGGTCATACTTGGAGGCCACAGGTAAAAATTGGTTGACAGTATTTGGTTGTGTTCTGTTAAAGTTGACTTAGACTCTTGTTCAGGTGAAGGTTTCAGAAGAGTCTTGTTATGGTGACAGGTACCTCCTCAGCATCACACATAGAGGGGATGTAAAAAGTCAACGTGCCGCCCAGTGAAGGGCTTCTCAGGGCCCCTCCTGGTTTTGCCACTTGACTGATAACATGGATTTATAGACTCCACTCTTACCCCTACATCTTTTACACATCTTATTCCCCCTCTGAGCAGCCATATTGTTTACGCTAAGTAAACTGTTTACGTGCTTATACTAACAGGTATGTGAGTTTGCAATTCAATGAACTGGAAAGGTCCATATCCATTCCTCCTGGGCCTCGAGCCTGGGAGGAGTCTTCATGAAGATCACATGCTGGTTCTTGCACAGGGTAAGTCGAGGAGGAAGCTCTGGATCCAACTGCTGGGTGTATCGTTGTGATCCAAGAAATCTTTGAACTGGGAGCCTGGAGCAGCCTTAAGTGGAGGCCTCAGGGATCCAGGCCAGGTCTCTGCAAAAGGAGCAAGTGTCTGTCCAACAAGGAAGGGCCCTCTTTCAACAGCAAACCTGAGGGTACCTCTGAGGCACTAGCTGGTGAACAAATCACACCTCCTGTTCTCTCTGTCTCCCTGCACCTTAGCAGGATTGACTCCCACTGACCGGAGTCAGTACACCCCTGAGGTCCTTGGACAACTCAGGGAGGAAGGAAGAAAACCCTGGCCTTTGGTCCTCAGACCTCCAGGTACCGGGGCTCAGATCCCCTCCTATGCCTCTTGACCCCTCAGGCCGCCAGTAGCAGTCCCTGGGACTCCCCAGTTAAAAAAAAAAAAGAAGACCCTAGACTTCCTGCTTCTAAGAGGATGCAGGCACTCAAGCAACTACTTGGAAAAATCAGACCTGACTCTTGTAGCCCCCGAAGTGTTGGTTGAAGCAGATCCAACTAGTTACAAGGTCTCCTCTAAGTTGCCTCATTTCAAGACCCAAGAAAAGCAATACCTATTTCTTTCTCAGTCCACTGCCCTCTTCACGCACATGGCCCTGGGACTTGGATGAAGCTGGTACCACCCTCAAGTACTGCGTCTTCAGGAAATCATGTTGTTCAGACCTCTTCTCTTTCCCAGAGACTCTGTGGCAGGGATGGGCGTTCAGTAGCCGTGTGCTGAACCGTGTTTCTCTGCCTCATCTCTCTGGCCCTAGCTGATCTGCCCAGCGCAGAGTACCCGGCACGAGGCAGACAACCCATGACCTAGTCATGAACTGTATCACCTGGTGCTAAGAGATGAGCGTCAGTCGAATCTATGCTGCCAAACATTTTAACTGAGATAGGTCAAGGATGAGATGGGGAGTAATTAGAACCTTCCCACACTGCTGGCAGGAATGGAAGACGGTGCGGCCACTTTGGAAAATGGTCTGGCAGTTCCTCAGAAAGTTAAACATAGAGTTACCACGTGACCCAGCAATTCCACTCCTAGGTATGTTCTCCAGTGAAAGAAAAACATACGTCCACGCAAAAATTTGTACATGAATGTTCATAGCAGCATAATTTGTATATAATCAGTCCATCAGCTGATGAATGGATAAATAAAATGTGGTCCGTCCACACAATAGATATTGTTCAGCCATAAAAAGGAGTGAAGTACTAGGCACATGAAAAGATGCTCAATGTCGCTCCTCATCAGGGAAATACAAATCAAAACCACACTGAGATACCACCTCACACCGGTCAGAGTGGGTAAAATGAACAAATCAGGAGACTATAGATGCTGGAAGGATGTGGAGAAACGGGAACCCTCTTGCACTGTTGGTGGGAATGCAGACTGGTGCAGCCGCTCTGGAAAACAGTGTGGAGGTTCCTCAAAAAATTAAAAATAGATCTACCCTACGCCCCAGCAATAGCACTGCTAGGAATTTCCCCAAGGGATACAGGAGTGCTGATGCATCGGGGCACTTGTACCCCAATGTTTACAGCAGCACTCTCAACAATAGCCAAATTATGGAAAGAGCCTAAACGTCCATCAACTGATGAATGGATAAAGAAATTGTGGTTTATATACACAATGGAATACTACGTGGCAATGAGAAAGAACAAAATATGGCCTTTTGTAGCAATGTGGATGGAACTGGAGAGTGTTATGCTCAGTGAAATAAGTCATACAGAGAAAGACAGGTATCACATGTTTTCACTCTTATGTGGATCCTGAGAAGCTTAACAGAAGACCAAGGGGGAGGGAAAGGGGAAAAAAGTTAGAGAGGGAGAGAGCCAAACCATAAGAGACTCTTAAAAACTGGGAACAAACTGAGGGTTGATGGGGGGTGGGAGGGAGGGGAGGGTGGGTGATGAGTATTGAGGAGGGCACTTGTTGGGATGAGCACTGGGTGTTGTATGGAAACCAATTTGACAATAAATTTCATATTAAAAAAAAAAGGAGCGGAGGACTAACACATGCTGTAACAGGGATGAACCTTGGATACATTATGCTAAGTGAAAGAAGCCAGTCACACAAGACCACATATTATATAATTTACACGAAATGACTGGAATAGAGTCCAGCCTATAAAGACCAAAAGTACCTTACTGGTTGCCAGGGTCTGGGAGTAGGGGGAGGGTTAGGGGGACTGGGGAATAAATGCTCATGAGTATGGGGTTTCCTCTTGGGATGAGGAAAATGCTTTAAAGCTGACGTGGTTTTGGGTGCACAGCTCTATGAATATATTAAAAAACGTTAAATCGTATACTTTAAATGGGCTAATTGTTTGGTATGTGAATTCTATCTCAAGGAGGCTGAAATTAAAAACAAAAAACAGAGAAGGAAACAGTGAGCAGTGGGAGAGAAAACGAAAAGGTTCAGATGTAAAGAGAGGCCACGTGGTGGTGGAGAGGCCATGTAAGCCAGAGTTCCATGTATACAGAAGCTGTGTCCTGGGGAGGGATTGAAGGACGACGTTGGGGATCAGAAGCCCTTCTAAAGCTAGATGATTTCACTGCTACCAATGCAGTTGCCACCACCTCTGAAGACTCGTCTACAACTTTCCAGAACCCTCTGCCTCACACAGCTATACCCTGACAGAAGCACACAGAAGCACAGCCGTGTCTTCCAGGATGCAATATGTCAGCTCCAACACAGCCTTGAGAGTCAACTCCACTGTCCATATCGTTCCCACACTGCAGTGGTCATTTGAAACTAAGAAGTTTCAAGAATCTGCAGCTCATAAACTTAGGGCCACATTCCTGGAGCTTGTCCACTGTGAATTTCCACACGACTGATTCTCAACCCGGTCCTTTTTGCCGGAAGTTTGTCTACTATGCCCCACCCTTCCTGTATCAGTGGAGGGCTGGTAGGAGGGCAGCCGTGTGGATTATGCGCGGCTGAGCACGGACGCCTTCAAGGCTCCAGGTCAGGGGCCGGCCCACATCTGCTCTGTCTAGCTCAACATCCCACCCCCTAGGGGTGAATTTGCTTCCATTTTATTTATAGATGTAGAAAGGGGCGTTCTTTTTATGTCTCAGTTTTGGAGTTGGACTGTCCTCCTCAAACATGACACCCTGCTGAGGGGCCCTGAAGGGTGACTGTCATGTTGGGCACCAACTGCCAGGAGCATTAACTGCCAGTCGGCTCTTACAGCCCTATTTCTATATTCTTTTGTGTTTCCCCACAGTGGTTCCAGCTCCTGGGAACCACGCTGCCTCCTGATGTCCCTTTGCTGAGGCCATTCTCCCTGAAGGCCCACCTCGGGAATGGCCAGTGGTTACCAACTTGAGCACTCCCCTGATGGCATCACGTGCCCTGACTCTGATGTCCTAATCATTGGTAGGGAGAGAAGAGCAGGGCACTTCAGGAAGAGCTGGTGGTTTAGTTCAATGGCAGACCCTGGGCCCCCGGATCTCTGCCTTCCTTCAGCGCCTGCTCCTCTCGAGGCCTGGCCTGGGTATTTCCTAGGTTCCAGGGCTCAGAGATCTTGGCTGTAAAACCCTGTTGCTTGAGGTCCTTTGGCGCGGGGCAGGGGGTTGTCTCTGTTCCCTATTTCTTGCAACCATAAATTCCCTGCCCGGAATGCACTGTAGAGATGTCATCCACACTTGAACTGGGAGGTTACACAGGTGGAGAGGGAGGGAAGAAACTGGCATGGGGTGTAATGGCCCCTCTCCTGGACTCTGTTCAAATACCATCTTGAGATTGGAGACCAGAAGGACCAACATCGTGGACCCATCCCTGCCCCTTTCCCCTTGGCATTGGGTGGTATGGAGGGAAGAATGCTGGGGACAGTGCGCCCGGTCACTGACCATCTCGAGTGAGTTGTCCTCAGGACGGAACGTGTTACTCAAGTGGAGTCTGGCACTCTCACTGTCACCACTAACTAAGGGAAAAACTGAGGCTCAAAAAGGCGAGGAGCCTGCTGAATTCACAGAGGTACTGAGTGAGGAAGCTGGGATTGAAACTCCCAGCCTATCTGACACCACTGCCCTCAACATGCCTGTGACCAGTGCAGGCCAGTAAGACAGCGGGAGTGACTGGGATGAGTTTGAGTTTTGCTTGCACAGGGGGCCTGGAGGCATCCACTGACTTCTCTGGAATGGGTACCTTGAAGGCAGGCCAACTCTGAACTAGACTCAACAAGGTGCCTTTGGCGGTCTTTGAATGACAGGATGAAAGCCTTGGATGGGGGGGGGGGGGGGGGGGGGGAAAACGATGTCAGCAAGATGGAGGAAAGGGAGCAGGGAACCAAGTCCCCTCCCTTGGCCACCACTTCTGTTGACTTACTTCATCCCAAGTGGGCTACAGTGGGGTCAAAGGGCCCTGGGCCTCAGTCCTCACTCTCTCACTTCAAAGAAGAGGGAGGCACAGAAGGGACTGGGGACAGAATTAAGTATTTAACAGGGACACCTGGCTGGCTCAGTCAGTAGAGCATGTGACTCGTGATCTCAGGGTTGTGAGTTCAAGCCCCATGTTGGGTGTGGAGCCTACTTAAAATAAAAAAAAATTTTTTAAATAAATAAAAAATTAAGTATTTACAGCACAGTGGGACTTGGAACTTGCTAATTGGCAGCCCAAAGGCCAGATCTGGCCTGCAGATGGGTTTGTTGGGCCTGCTGGGTTTTAAAAAAACATTTAAAAATATTTTAAAATTGAGAGATTTCACATGAACAGATTTCTGGCCTTTCTTGAACATTGGAAAACTCTCACACCACCAGACCCATGTTCCTACACAACTACTGGCTGGGGCTGAGCAGCAGCCTCTGTCTACCCCCCCCCCCCCCCCCCCCCCCCAACTGTGACAGCTGGCTCTGTCATTCCTCCACCTGGTGACCTCTGCGAGTATTTGAGATCACACCCCAAGGAAGGCGTGTGCTGGAACGGATCTGATTTGGTGCTAAGGGAACCCTGGAACTTGACTTCTATTCATCTCGCCTGTGTATCCTGTAGGCGACTATGCATGTAAGCTTGGTGTACAGGACAAAGAGGGTATCAGAAACTTACACCCAGAAGTGACTGGGGTCTGGAAAGTGGAAGCCAGTGACCCAGTGAGAGCGTAAACTGTATTTCAGTCAGGGTTGTCCAGAGCAAATACAGTGTGTGCGTGCGTGTGTGTTTTAAAGAGATTTATTTTAAGGACTTGGCTCACACGACTGTGGGGCAGGCAGGCAGCCTGGAAACCCAGGCAGGAGCTGATGCTGCAGTTTGGAGGCAGAATTCTTCGTTTCCACAAAAACTGTTTTTGCTCTTAAGGCCTTCAACTGATTGTATGAGGCCCACCCCCATTACCATGGGTAATCTCCTTTAAGTCAACTGACTGTAGATATTAACCACATCTACAAAACTCCTCCACAGTGACTCTTTGACTAGCGTTTGATTAAGTATCTTGGTGCTAACAGCTAGCCTCGTTGACGCCAAGGTAGCCATCACACAGTGATGAGAGCAGGTGGAGGAAGGGGGTGCGGGAGACCTCCCTGTTCAGGAGGGGTGGGGAGGGGAGGAAGGGGAGTCTGGCAGAGGAGCATGGGAAGGTGTGGCTCCAATGACTGCATGCAGCTCTGGGTCTGCAGGGTGGCTGGGGGGCGGGGGCAGGCGAATGCAGGGGGGAATGCAGTGTATGGGAGACCAGGTGGTGACTTTGGTTCGTTCAAGATGTTTCATAATAAAGAGGGTAAAACTGAGGAGCAAGGAGGAAAGGTTTCCTTCTGGTTTGTGCTTTTTGTAGGCCAAGGCGGAGGAAGGAGCCTGTTGTGAGAAAGAGAGATGAAGCGGAAGAAAACCAGGGAGAGACGGATGGTTGGACTCCTGATTGGACAACAGAAGAGCTCCTTCCTCAGTAACAGGGCTGTAGACAAAGCCCAGCCTTCACACGGGCAACCGAGGACATCAGGGCAAGCTCTGGCTACAGCAGGCAGGGGCAGGAAGAGGAGAGTTCTACCTGGAAAGCGTTTCCAACCCCCTCTCGACCTCCCTGCACCGCTGAGGCCGGCTTCCATGCACCCAGAGCTCTGGCCCCCTTGTTCTGGGCTCCTGAGGTTGGGGAGGACCCGTCTACAGAACCTGTGGCTGCTTCCTCTCCCTTTCCCTGAAAGCAGGATGGGAGCACTGCTGTCTTTCCCTGCTCCGGGTCCCTGCTCTCCCTGCCCAGAGCCCTCCCCTGCGATGGAAGCGGCTCCTTCCTGCGATGGAAGCGGCTCCTTCTCATCTGCACTGGTTCCTAGTGGGCAGTGCTGGACAGCAGGCAGACTGAGTACCAGGAAAGCAAGACCACACTCAAGCGCGTGCACACGCGTGCGTGCGCGCGCACACACACACACACACACACACAACTGGGAGAACTTAATCTCCCGTTTTTAAAAAAGCAACAGAGTATATAACATGGCAAATTCAGATCATCCCTATACTTACGTTGGGGCTTGTTTTTATTTTGAATCACTTTTTTAAAAATTTGTTTTAATGTTTATTCATTTTTGAGAGAGGGCGAGAGACAGAGAACGAGTGGGGGAGGGGCAGAGAGAGAGGGAGACACAGAATCCAAAGCAGGCTCCAGGCTCCGAGCTGTCAGCACAGAGTCCGATGCGGGGCTCGAACCCACAGACCGTGAGACCATGACCTGAGCCCAAGTTGTGGACGCTTAACCGAGCCACCAGGGTGTCCCTATTTTGAATCACTTATGGAGAGAGTCACCACAGTCTTTTCCACCTTTAAGGCCTCCAAGGGCTTAATCGAGCCCTGCCCCTCACCCCTCTGCACTAACTTTTCAGAGCTCAGAGAATGTGATAGCACAGCCGAGAAACAGGGAGTGCTGGTCAGGAAGGGCAGGCCCAACACAAGGGGCGTGTGCGCCTGCTTTTTTGTGCCGCCTGGAAGTTCAAAACATGCTGGAACACGGAAAAGAAAGGTATTTGCCTGAGTGACTCAGAGATGTTCCAGCATTTTCCCACAGGCTCCTGCATATCCCAAAATAACTGCAACTCTGGATCCTGTTCCTTGGCATATGATTACATTTGTATAATGTTACAGAACAGTGGGCAAAGTGGCCACACTCACACAGGAGCTGCAGGAATGCACAGCCCCAAGTGGAGATCCATGCTGCAGAGACAGAAATACAAGCATAGAGACCATGAGAGTAAGAAGTATAAACTCACCAGAACCAACCAGGTCACCACGAGGGGCTCTGGTCAATGTCCACCTTTCATACGGGGAGAGAAAGGAAAGGAGAAAGGAAACTTGCCCACACTTGACACATCTGGGGACCCTACACTCTCATCAACTAATACTGATGCTTATTTTGAAATGTCAGCTTAGCCTTGGAATCATAAGCTCTTAAGTCAAAGGGACTTTCAGGGTCTCCGGGCCCATCAAGGGTGCCTCCGTGCCCAGGTCTGGACAACAATGTGGGAATAAGGAGGTTTCAAAATGGACTGCCTCAGGGGATTTACAGTCTTGCTCAGGAAACGGCTGGAGGCATTCAAACAGCTGGAAGACAACTGGGCCCTGGCAAACAGGCAGAAGGCACGCAGTTTGGAGGAAGGAAAGTCTGAGAAGGAAAGTTCTGTCCAAGTAGGGAAGGGTTCACAAAATGGTGGACTCAAGGGTGCTCAAGGGTGTCCAGCAAGATCTGGACAAGAGGCAAGGGCAATCTCAAAGGTGGGAAGGGGCTGGAGGGGTGCAGACCCTGAGACGAGAGGAAATGGGGGGTGCTCTAGAAAGCTCTGGACACCAAACCCAGGTACCTGGGCTGCCAGCATTTAGGCTGCAAGTGGCTTCTGTTGTGGACGCCATTACTTGCTATTTCCAAGTCATTTGCTTCATCCAGGCGACAAGAATAATTTCACAGTATTTTGACACAATATATGTAATTTTAAATGCTCTGTCCTAGGAAGAGGCGAGAGGTTATTTTCAAATTTCTGTGGTCCTTAGATAGTCCTGCTCCTCTTGGCCACCACTGCCCACTTGGTGCTACAGAAGACAGCACACTGTAGTGAGACTAACGTGGCCTGTCTGCTGGGACTGGATTCAAATCCTGCCTCTGCTGCTGGCTCTGTGGGCAAGTCACTTCTGGTCTCCTCACCCACCGCGTGAGAATGTTGAGAATAGCCTACGGTTGTTACATGCCAGGAACAGCTTCCACTGCCTCACATGTCTGAATTCAATTTAATCATCCCCCACTCCCCCATTTTACAAGTGAGAAAGCAAGGAAGGAAAAGGCTATGTGACTTGCCCATTGTCCCAGGACTGTTACAAGAAGCTGTAATTGAACCCAAGAGTTCTTTTTTTTTATGTTTATTCATTTTTGAAACACAGAGAGAGACAGAGCACAAGCAGGAGTGGGGTGGAGAGAGAGGGGGACACAGAATCTGAAGCAGGCTCCAGGCTCTGAGCTGTCAGCACAGAGCCTGACGCGGGGCTCGAACTCACGAACCATGAGATCGTGACCTGAGCCGGAGTCGGCTGCTCAACCAACTGAGCCACCCAGGTGCCCCGAACCCAAGAGTTCTGATTCAAGCCTGTGTTCTGAAAATGATGTTCTCTAAAGGGCACTTGGATGGGTGCATAAGCAGAAACCCCCCGACATCAAATAGATACTTAGTGGGTATCTGTCCCCTGACTCCTACAGAGGCCAAGACAGTTATGTTGGCAAGAACCCTGCAGCCAGCTCTACAGGGCCTGTTGCCTCCATCCAGGACCCAGGGACGACCAACACATGCCAGATAATTCCTGCCCTGATACCCAGGTACCATCTAATTTGGATGATTGAAAATATATTCTAACTACAGTGAAGGTCTACAGGTAAGTTTAGTGGTAAAAATAACATCAGTCCAATTCATAATCACCCAGGGAAACTTAATGTTAAGGTCCACTGAGAACAGATGCCCAAGTACCAAAAAGAAATGGTCCCATTCTTTATCTTTGGTTCATTTTAAAAACAGCCCAAGAGGCCCGTTTTCCTATTTGCACATTTTCAAGTTTCTAGAATCAATGGTGTGTCATCAGCAGTTTGTACTCCCCAAACTAGTTCACCCAGGAATGATGCTGGCAGGTTCCCATCAGAATGACTTCAACCTTTCTCAGCGAGCTAAGAGTGGCAACGACACCAGCATGTATTTTTGTGCAGTATCGTCAGGCACCAATATTAAACTCAATACGGTCGTGAGGAATTCGGCACGGGGGCTCTAAGTCAGCATGCGACGGGAGTTCCAAGGTCTCAGGACTATCCTTCTCTTCCATTTTTGGTTTATGTGCAAGCAATTAAAACACCAAAGTCTAGCCCATTCAGGGGCTGTGGTCCTTCCCAAGCTTTCAAAACACACGGGCATACAAATAGGGATCTTCTATCCAGCGGCTTGAGTAAATCTGATCTTAACCCCAATGGCTTCTAGGAACCCAATCTGGGAAGATAAACCCAGGCTGGTTAGATGACTCAGAGAAGTGTCAGATAAAGATGACCCCAAGGCTCTCACAGAACACATTCCCCACCCCCCAGTGACCTGGACTCCACAGAACACTTTGGTCAGCCTCCGGCAACACCAGGGACTGATTTTCTCCTGCGCTTTGGAACCAGCCCAGCCCTTCCCTGAGGCCTGAGGGTGGCCCGGGTGAGCAGAGATGCTGCCCGAGTGATCCCTGGGCTGGGCCAATCCTGAGAGGTGTGGCCGGTCCAGTCCCATCACCTGGGTGCACAGCCCGGAGTCTTCCCAGGAAACAGCTGCCGTCTGAGGACGCAAAAGTGATGGACCCTCATTCTCACGACGTGGGCCAGGATCCACGTTGTGGATCCCAGAGCCGGCTAGTAAATGTGTCTGTCGCTGTCACTGAAGCCAGGGAGACACAATCTTGATGCTGACACTCCTCAACACTTCAGAAATCACCAAAAAACATTGTGAGTTTGATTATTACTTTATTTTACTTTTCTTAAATGTTGCATTAAAGTCATCCAGCATACAGATATTCCTGGGCTCCTTACACATTTTATTCTATCTGAGGTTAGGTATTTTAGCTAGGAGATGAAGATCATCCCAACAAAAGAGCAACAATTCCGAAAAATGGGTTTCGTGTTTGTGTGATGGGAAATCAACAGCCCATCCACCAGCCAAACGCCTCCCTCGGTCCAGAGCTGCGCAAAGACGGAGTACAAGCGTGGCTCACACGTGGTGCCCGCGCACAGATGGGGCCCCGCCACCAAGCAATGGGGTGAAAGTTCTGAAACGAGCAACTGCTGCATTTGTACAGAGTAAGAATACAGAAGAGCATCATTTTCCTTTTAGCCCTTTAATTAGTGTGTGTGGCCTCCACCCAAGTTACTGCGTACCAAGCGCCTATGAAAAGTAAAAACAAACGGATTCAAAGTCCCTGAAATGCATGCAACTTAAAATTCCCTAAAGCACACCGCCAGCTCCCAGTCCCCGGGTCTGATCTGTGTCCAGTGGAGACTACGGTGCCGCTGCGTCACCAGCTGTGTCTGTCGTGCTGCCGGGGTTTGCCGTCGCTGCTTCTTTGGCTTCCGGCGGCTGCTGGGTTTCAGTTTTGGGATCTTCTCCGTTTCCGGCACTTTTCTTACTCTTGTCTGTGGCCATGGCACCCATCTCCATGATTTCCTGCAGTGGCCGATCGGATTCAAGGGAGCTAGGCTGGAGTTCATAAACCTGGACTTGACCTGGGACATCTATCGCTTTCTGTTCAAGTTTTTCCAGGATGGTCTGAACCTTCCTGACACCATCTCTCCTGGCCTGACGGACATCAGCTCGTCCTTCAGGGTCTACTGAATCCAGGGCCAGTAGCTCTTTGGTCAAATACTCTTCGATCATTAGGTACTTTTTGTCCGTCTTCTTGCCTTCAAAGTTGTCCACGGCCTGCTCCAGCCCTTGCACGTTCTGCAGGATGGCTTCCACTTTCAGCACGCCTGGATGTTTTGGGGGCGCCTCAGCTTCTCCCGACTTGGGAGGTGCAGCCTCTGCAGGGGCGGGGCTGGGGGCTGCCCTCTCTTCTGCAGCCACATTCTTGGGGGACGAGGGGACAGCAGAAGGGGCGGGGCTGGGAGGATGGGGAACCGGAGCAGCGGGAACCTTTACTTCCACCCTCTCAGAGGCGGGTGGGGGCTTCTGGGAAACAGGTTGGGAATCTGCCTCCTTGCGGATCACCTGAATCGGGACGTGTCCAGGAAGGAGATCTGGTCCAACTGGGCCTGGCTTGCTTTCGGGTTTGTTTTCAGGTTGGGGAACAGGTGAAGATTCTCGATGAGTCATGGGCTGCTGAGAGGAGGCAAGGACACAGAGATATTTTTAATAACTGGCTGAGAGTCACGGGCAGTTGTTTGTAGTGAGTACAGACCATAAAGAAAACTGGGGAATGGCTTTAACGTATAAAAGAGATTTTCAAAGTCGACCAAATACTGTCACAAAATAAAAACATATTGATCCTGTGATGTGACCAAACCATTTGTTTCCACTCATCACCCATCACCTTCGACTGTGTGGGTCTGTCACCATTCACTGAATTTTTCTGTAGATGGTATTCTTAGGGCAACGAAAAGAAAACCAATGTAGTATTCAAAATGAAAATATCAAAAAACTCGCTGACTGCTGAGCTAGTTTAGCCCAAAGCAAAGTCCTGGGTGACTCAGAATCTCGGTGGCAGAGCCATGGAGGAATAATTGGCACACGTGCCCTTCCTTACACTGTGTGGACAGTTCTGTTCAGGGTGTGACAGTCTCATCTCCCGTTTCAGAAGAGTTGTAATCTTTTTTTTTTTAATGTATATTTATTATTTTGAAAGAGAGACAGAGCATGAGCAGGGGAGAAGCAGAGAGAGAGGAAGACATAGAATCTGAAGCAGGTTCCAGGCTCTGGGCTGTCAGCACAGAGCCCAACGCGGGGCTTGAACTCACGGACCGCGAGATCATGACCTGAGCCGAAGTCGGACACTCAACCGACTGAGCCACCCAGGCTTCCCTAATCTTTTTTTTTTTTTTTAAAGCTATGACAGCCTAGCAGTTTCTGCCCAGACTGACTATTTTTTGAGAACAAGCAAGGTGCCTAAAATAGTTAACTCTGAGGATTTTGCCGCGCACATTTATGCCCAGAGCCAACACCCAGCTGCGCATCTCTGCACGGACTCCTGGCCGCCCATACTTTTTAATGTGACCACAAGTGGTATTTTTGAAAAAGGGCTATGCTTAAAGCAAGTATCTTAGCTTTCCGAGCATCTAGGTGAATACCTCACCCCGCTTCTTTATTATGCGTGTGTCGCTGACACACAGTGTTACACTGTTTCTGGTGGACCGCACAGTGATTCGACACTTCCACACATTACAGGTGCTCACCACAGTAAGCGCACTCCCCAGCTGTCACCACATGTTGCCACAATATTCCCTACGCTGTACTTTTCATCTCTGTAGCTTATCTTATAACTGGAAGTTTATACCTCTTAATGGCCTTCACCTATTTTGCCCATCCCCCCATCCACCTCCCCTCTGACAACCATCAGATTGTGCTCTGCATTTAAGAGCCCGTTTGGCTTTTTGCTTGTGCTTTTATTTTGTTTTTTAGATTCCACACAGTAGTGAAATCGTATGATATTTCCCTTTCTCCATTTGACTTATTTCACTTAGCATAATACCCTCTAAGTTCATCCATGTTGTTACAAATGGCAAGATTCCATTCCTTTTCACGGCTGAGTAATAGTCCAGTGTGTGTGTGTGTGTGTGTGTGTGTGTGTGTGTGTGTGTGTGTGTG
>NC_064818.1:73519857-73573649 GCF_023721935.1 Panthera uncia | reverse complement strand
GTGTGTGTGTGTGTGTGTGTGTGTGTGTGTGTGTGTGTGTGTGTGTGTATGCATGCCACATTTTCTTCATAATGGATACTTGGGCTGCTTCCATATCTTGGCCATTGTAAATAATGTTTCAATACACATAGAGTTGTATACTGTTTTGAATTAGTCTTTTTGCCAAAACCCTTTAAAAATCTCACGTACCCGAGGGGTGTCTGGGTGGCTCAGTCGGTTAAGTGTCCGACTCTTGATTTCAGCTCAGGTCATGATCTCACGGTTCGTGGGTTTGAACCCCATGTCGGACTCTGCACTGACAGTGCAGAGCCTGCTTGAGATTCTCCCTCTCCCTCTCTCTCTCTCTCTCTCTCTGCCCCATCCCCCACTGGCTCTCTCTCAAAATAAATAAACTTAAAAAAAAAAAAAAAAACTGACACCTAATTCCATGAACTGGGAAATAAGAGATACTAATACTAAAATACTAAATTCCACTATAATGTTCAGTTAGGTCAAATCTTTGCACATGTTCAAAAAGAAATCTGAACAAGCACTAAAAAGGAGGGCACCATAAACAAGGTTATGGGAAGCAGAAACAGGATTAAATATTATTTCACCGACTATGGGAAATATATGGGAAAGACATGAGGGGAAGCTTTTCTAGCACTGCAGATGGGCACTTCTTTCCTGGGATTCCTGAGCCCAAGGAAGGATCTGGTGGCTACTTAGCCATCTGAACGCCAGCAACATCCTTTTCCATCAGATTCTTTTGCTAATGCACATGACCTCAAATCTGGCCCCTATCATTCAGGAACCAGCCACACACCCCTCTTTGGGCTTAAAAGGGCTGGGTATGAAAAATGACTCTTATTATTTTTTTAAATTTATTTGAGAGAACGAGAGAGCAGGGGAGGGGTAAAGAGAAGAAGAAACAGAATCCCAAGCAGGCTCCACACTGTCAAGCGCAGAGCCTGACACGGGCTCAAATTCACAAACTGTGAGATCATGACCTGAGCTGAGATCAAGAGTCAGACGCTTACCTGACCGAGCCACCCAGGCGCCCTGAGAAAAATGACTTTAGAAACTCCTAAGAGGGACTGCTCTATGGCTTGTCCTCTTTGAAAATGTCAAGGTCATGAAAGCAAAGGAAGGCCGAAGAACTGTTCCATATTGAAGCAGACTGAAGAGAAATGATACCTAAATGCAGCGCTCGTGATCCTAGATTAGATCCTGGAGCAGGAGAAACTGCTCTCAAGGAGATTTGAAAGTGGACTGTGTATCAGGTAACAACGTAAGGAGGTTAAGTGTCCCGATTCTGGTAACTGTACTGTGGTTATGAATGAAAAGGTCTTTCTTAGGGCAATATTTGCTGAATTATTCATGGGTAAAGGAGCATGATATCTACAATTAAATCTCTAACAAAGAAACCACGTGGACGATACATACAGAGAGAAGAAATGGCAAAGCAAATACAGCAAGATGTTAACAGTGAATATGGATGAAGGGTAGACTGGGTTTCTTTGTAGGATTCTTGTTAACTCCTCTGTAAGGCTGAAATTCTTTCCTATACAAAGAAGCTAAAAAAAGAACCACACGACGGTGCTGTCACCATTTATAGTAAGACACCCCGCATTTGTCTACAAGGGGCTTTCCCTTTAAAAACTGTGGCAGGAAACGAACTCGGCTGCTCAAGGTGGGGTCCCAGGGCTGCTCAAGGCTCTGCTAAGCTCCAAGCTTACTGACACCAGCGACCCCCTCCTCCAGGACGTGCCCACGAGTTGCCCCTGAAGAATGAGCAGGTCTGTGCCCGCAACTTCACCAGACTGGAACGTTTCCCAGCCAGCCAGCCGGCTCATCATCAGTCAGGCAACTCGGTCCTTTGCCATCAGGGAGAGAGGTGGAAGACGTGTCCTTGTCATCAAGCTCCGAGCTGAGCTAAACAGGTAAGATGAGCACTTCCGAAATGCACAGAGTGCTCACAGGCCGAGCTGTAAGGGACTGTGATGAGGTGCCATGAGAAAGAGGAGTAGGCTTCATGGAAGAGGCAACACTGGCTTGTCCCCTGCAGGATGGGGAAAACCTGGATCGCAATGGCATCACAGGGGGCTGGTTCAGCCTGAGCAAAGGCACAGAGGCGACAAGAATGGAAAGAGGGGAGAAGGGGTACCCGTGAGGAGGAGACAAGCCGTCTGGAGCACTGAAGACGAGGCTGCGGCTAGGATGCGGAAGGGTTATGAAGCGCCTTCACAAAGTGTGGTGGGCACTGAAACACTGAGACAGCGTATGTGGGTGACACTCTACTTGCTGTCCAGCCATTTCACGGTGGCTGAAGTTCTGCCCCAAAGGCAGCCGCACTGAAAAACGAGCAAAAGCTACAGACAGTACTGAGAGTTCCCAGCACTTGTCCTGCACTTCTGCTGGTGATCAGCCATTTCCAGGATCTCCCTTTCCCCCAGTAACACGTGTGTGAACTGGTCACGACCAGTGGAGGAACCAGGGCCCCTGCAAAGAGCTCCTCAGCCCCGGGAGAGGGGCTGCCATAGTCAGTCTGCTGACACCAACTCCATACCTGAGGCCTGTCGACCACGGTGTGTACACGGTGAGGCGAAGGGGAGTGCACCGGTGTGCCGCTTCTGGCCGGGGAGCCCTCCCGGCTGGATGCACCCCGGACGGGAGACCGAAACGGGGACGCTGCCGGCATGGGCCGCGGCTCCCAGTCATCCCCCGGGGCCCTGTGATACATGGGCTGGTAGGTCTGGTATTCACCCTGCTGAGCTGGGTAGTGGGTCTTCTGGGCTTGGTGGAAGGAAGGCTGGGCTGCCGGCCGGGTGACATTCTGCTCGTGTATCACGGGGATGGGGATGTAGCCCCGGGGGAGCTGGTGGCTGCCAGGGCCGCTCCTGCTGGAGGAGGAGGGCAGGCTGGCCGAGGAGGACGAGGATGAGCAGTCCGAAGCAGCTGGAGACTGAGATCGCTACGAGACACAAAGGGTAGAGGCATGGCTCCATGAGTGACCCTCTACCCAGGTGCTCTAACCTCGTCTCCATCACATGCCTCCTCAGGGTAACACGTTTAACAGGACCTTCCACCTGTAAACCTTCCATCGCCAAACTGTGGTGCTAGGACTCAGTGCTCTAGAGTCTGGAGTGTTCCAATTCTTACCAGCTCCATCGCCTTCTGAGCCCCGTCTACAGTATGGAGCAGATGCCCCTTCCCTCCCCGAGGTGACTAGAAGATTCCGTAAGACCGTCTGTGGATATGCTTCGGCACCTGGGCTGCACGCGGTGGTGCTCAGCCTGCTGGTTCTGACTGCTGCCGCACCTGTGGTCACTGCAGGTCACGTCTTTCCTTAACCCTTTCTCTGCTCATCTACAGAGAACGAGCTAAGCACCGGAAGCAGCACATCCCACGTGGCCAGCCCCTGGACCACCTAGAAAGTCAGGTGCGTATTTCCTCAGCTGGCTCCAAAGGGTCCTGTCAGCTCAAGTTTGGTAAGATTTCTCTGATGCGTCACTTTTGATTTTGACAACAAAAATATTACATACATAGGTACTACTCTGAAAAGGGAAAAGAGTAGGGCTGAGGGAGGCAATGCCAACTCTGGGCACAGACACGGAGCGGAGGATTTGTGCTCAAAAACAGTGCCAGTGGATACAGCCGGATAATCTGCAGACAGGAAACCCAGAACGGCTTACTTACTGCTCAGGAATCTTACTGGGGTCCACCGGCCCTCAAATCCCTGGCTAAGAACTAGATTAAGAACCCTTTCGAGTTTAGTGCACTGAAGCACTGGCCTCAGGCTTAAAAATAAAACCCTATCATCAAGCAGCTGACTTCCGGACTCTTTATTTTCGGTTTCCTTTGAAACCATGGGACACGGTGAAGGCAGGCATGGCACCTCGTTTTCCCATCAACAGAGCTCCAAGCAGTTAATACTCACCCCTAAGTAGGGAACTGAGTGAAAGAACACATTGCTATCCCTGTGGTGCTGATGCAGACAGCCCAGCAGGAGTAAGAAGCACCGGACTAGGAGCCAGAAGGCCAGGCTTCCGGTCCCAGAAACGCCACACTTGTACCTTTATGCATTTGGACCAAGCTGTTTACCCTTGTGAAGCCCAATTCCTTAACCCCAAAGATAAGCCGTGACCCCTGCCCACTTGAAACAACACAGCTGTGAAATGTGGGGGGGACACCGTGTGGCCGTAGTGCTGTCTTTGCTGGGTGACCTCTGCCGCTGCAGGCCAGGCCCGGATGCCCTGCACTTTAGCCCCAGGGTCTGGGGCCTGCCCCCAGAACACAACAGCCCGCTCTCCTTACCTCAGGTCTGTGGGAGCCTGGGGGCTGGGCCGCCGCAGCTGCTGCCACCGCCTGTCCACACTGTTTATCTGGCTGGGTGGCTTCCACCACACCCCGCAGAGGTGACTGGGACCTCTGAGGAGCCTCTGTGGCCGCCTCGGTTCGGAATCGCTGTGTGCCAGGCTGGGAACAGACAAAGGAAGGGCGCGGCTGCCGGCTGTCCACACCCTCGTGGTGGACAGGAATGGCAATGTAGCCTGGTCGGAGCTGGGGGTACACAGCGTGGCCTTCCCTCGCGGGCAGCAGCTTGGAGCCCTCCTGGGAAGGGCCGTTGGCAGAAGACGGTGTTTCCTAAAACACAAAAAAGGAGGAACAGAGTGGTTAGGAACTGGGAAGAAAGCACCCCGAAGTGGCAAAAGCGTGGTGCTAAGGGTCCCCATCTCCCAGGGTGATTCTGGGCCCCCCAGCAGCAGCCAAGACGGCTGAACACAGACAGCTCGCAGCACCCCGTTTCTATCACACAACCCGTCCCCTACACGGCTGCTTATGGCCAGCAGTTTAAGAATTAGGGGCCTCAAGAGAAAGCAGTTGGGCCAAGGTATCCGTTGAGCACCAAGAGGTCCCAATTTCCCAAACTGGTCAGACAGGTTCCTTTTATGGGTGACAAGCGGCAGCAGTTACGTAGGAGAACCACTGACTGTCCCCCAAATCAGAGACCCAGATCAGAAGGTGCGAGGATGACTCAAGTCCAACTCACTACACCACAGCCGGCTTCTCCGCTTCCTCAAAGGTCCTAGCGTTTCCTAACACGGACTTGTGCTGGACCCAAACACAGGACACAGTCTGAACACCTCTGCAGAGAAGCGGCTGTGGGACGAGCCTGCCTACTCGGGGACGTTTTCAGAACAAGCTGCAAGAAAGGGAGATGATGAGGAGTGCGGGGGCAGCACAGGGGGAGAACGAAAGCCGACGATTAATTATGCTGGTCTGAGGAGGCCAACAAAGCCGGCTCTGCTCCGGCGAGGAGTGGCCGGGGTCCCTCTCATGTTCTCGCATGAAGCTGTCCCTTCAGCGGCCTGGCTATTTTGGGACCCTTTGAGAAGGCCAAGTTCCAGATGTACCACAGAGGAAGATCTGGTTTCAGACAACAAGGCCGGTCAGTCACTCACGGGGCAATGTCCTTTCTCACCAAACACAGGCTGGGCAACCAGAGTCAGGGACCCCCAGGATTTCCAGTCTGGACCATCTCCTGGAACACGAGAAGGGCCTTTACAGAGAAGGCAGCTACAGAACTGCACCCCTGACGCACATCTGGGTAGGTTGACTATTAAGGAGGAGAGCTCCCCTTCCTTAAGAAGGCCGAGCTGCAGAGGCAAAGACAGAGGGTCCAGGAGTTTGCAGGGTAGAATTCTCACTGCTGCAAAACCAGTCACAAGGAAGGAAAGCTGAGGGCTGATTTGCATTCTGAGTGATAGACCACTGTGATTTTTGCCTTGTGTTTGTGTTCCTGCACAAGAGTCAGTGGTGGTGGACCCTGAAACCTCACTCTTTCAGGCCCATCAACTGCTTCCTTCCTGCTGAGCCCCTGCCCCGGGGAGGGCCTCCTGCACACAAGAAGAGACAAGGGTGTCGCTGTGTCCTTGGGGACGCCAGCAGACAGGCGCTCTCAGATTAGAATACCCACGTGCTCAGGGTGGCGACATTACTTCAGCCTGTTTAGCTCTCAGGTCACCCAAGAGCAGGGAGTGGGTCCAGGCCTCACATTCAAAACCCAATCCCTGCCTGAGACAAGGCACCAAGAGACGCCGTGGAAACCCAGTGCCACTCAGTGCGGACTCATAACGCGCCATCTAAGCATCTTAACCCCTCGCTGGGACACCCCTCCTTCCAGCCTGAAGCCGGGGCCTGGACAAGTCCTGGGCATTTTCTGTGCTGGCTGCCTGGGGGCCTCACTGTTCCCTCCCAGCCATGCACACAAGCCTCAGCTGCCTGCACAATCCTCGAGCAGGGCAGTTAGGAAGCCCTCATCCACCGACCATCTCCCAGTGACCATCTCCCAGTGACCATCTTGCTACTCGGGCGCTGGGTACTATGGGGGTCACCAAACTGGCAAAGCTCCATTCCTGCCGACTAGGGGCTTTCGAGACAGTTTACGGCACAAACAAACAGGAAGCAAAACTACAGAGAAAGCCTGGGAGGCTCTGGGAAGGGGGTGGGGGAAACAATGGGCTTCTCTAGCTAGGATGGGGCTGTCTTAGCTAGGATGCCAGTTCGGTCTGACCTCTGTTAGTAACAGTTCTGTGATCTGGGGGAATTCTCTTAGCCTGTGAGCTTTGATGCCCGTACCTAGAAAACGGGGCTAGCGACACCCATCTATCTGGCAGGACTGCTGTGAGGTTTTGGGAGGGCACATCCAAGGGGGATGCCCAGAAGGCAGCAACACATGCAAGTTCACTCCCCAAACAGGCACACGGTCATGCTGCACAGACCCCAAAGTGTGAAAGGAATCAAAACTGAAGAGCAAAGTTAACTGATAGAAGATTCAGAGTAGTGACTGCCCCGTAGGAAACGGGAGTAACTGGGAGGGTCTTGAACCTTTCCATGAGGATGGAAATGTTCTTTTTCTGCATGCTGGTAAACAGGTATATGCCTATGTACAGATCTATCGAAATACACACTTCCCTGAACCTCCCCCTGCCCTACTGCCCATCCCCTGTCATACTCCACCCGCACTATCCGGCTTCAACAGGTGAGGGCCGCCAACCCCACTGCCCCCACAGAGCCGGCTGTTAGCTGTGCCTCCAACTCAGCCCCTTCCAGGGCCTGGAAACCTAAGATAGGCCTGGCCGAGGCTTGGCGCCTCCTGGGGGAAGCCCCTGGATCCAGACGGCACCGCAGCCGCCTGCCAAGAGCTGTGCATTTTATGCATCTCGCTGAATATCTTCTGTACAACTAAAAGAGAAAAGGGAAGACAAAGGAAGGAGGGAGGGGAGGAAGAGTATTTCTGCCTGCCCAGAGGAGGTGACAGCAGAGACTACCTCCTGGAGCCAATATTCCTTCCACCTGGGTCTGGGAAGAAGTGCCATGTTTGGTGGGTAAAGGAAAGCTGTGGTCACTGTAGGCAGGATGCGGCGTTCGAGCAGCAGAGGGGAAGGGGACAGCGCATGAAGGTGAGTGCTGAGCCGAAGAAGGTAAGGCTGGAGGCCCAGAGGCCTGACCATCCCGAGAGCTGATGACGAGAGATGCCTCGGCAAGACGGGAGGAGC
This sequence comes from Panthera uncia, assembly GCF_023721935.1. NCBI lineage: Eukaryota > Metazoa > Chordata > Mammalia > Carnivora > Felidae > Panthera > Panthera uncia. The sequence continues at coordinate 73,566,108 of NC_064818.1, read as the reverse complement.
CAGAAGGAAAAACCAGGACGCCTCAGGAGATGAGGGAAGAGTCAGGGACGAGAGCAAGGAAGTGTGGGCAAAGCAGAGCTGAGGGCATGGAAATGAAGGGTGACCCAGAAGGGCGAGCAGGAGAATGCGGGGAAAGGCTGGCAAGACAGTAGGAGCGAGGGGAAAGGGGCCGCTACCAAGACTCCCGTTCTGAGCCTGGGGCTGCCTGGCAGGTGTCGGTGCCTGCTGGCTCGAGCAGGAAGGCCGCGACAGGAAGGGTGGCCTGGGGACCCTGAGGTTCTGCACTCTGGGTTCCGTCTGAGTTGGCCCATCTATGCCATTCGGTAACAAACCACATGTCTCTTCATGAGCCTCGCATCTAAAAGACTGCTCCCCCATGGCACCCGGGTGGCTCAGCCGGTTAAGGCTCCAACTCTTGATTCCGGCTCAGGTTATGATCCGTGATCTCACGGTTCGTGGGATCAAGCCCCACATCGGGCTCTCTGCTGTCAGTGTAGAGCCTACTTTGGGTCCTCTCTTCCTCTCTCTCTGCCCCTCCTCTGCTCATTCTCCCTCTCAAAAATAAATAAACATTTTAAAAATAAATAAATAAAGGAATGCTCCCCTTCCACTTTGATTGGGGTTTTGTTTAGGAAAACACTAGGTTTAGGTAAGCAGAAAAACCATACCAGCTTTACAGAATAGAAAACTAAACGCTTCTACATGAATGCATAATTTAAACCAAAAATGAGGCTCCTGCCTAGAGTAAGGTCCACACCAGGAATACTGAGCCCAACCCATCTTCTCACATGTCTACTCTATCATTAGAGTCGTCAGTAGCAGATGCTTCAGTTTTTACTAACTAAAAAAGCACCACATAAAAGAATTAAATTGCCCTTCCTGTACTTCGATGGTGCTTTTCATCGAGTGTAATAAAAAAAGATAAAACTTAAAAAATTTTTCAAGTTTACTTATTTTGAGAGAGAAAGAAAGCATGAGGCAGAGAGACAGAGGAAGAGAGAGAATCCCAAGCAAGCTCTGCACTGTCAGCGCGGACCCCGATGCAGGGTTTGAACCCACAAACTGTGAGATCATGACCTGAGCCGAAGTTGGATGCTTAACCTGATGAGCCACTCAGGCGCCTCAAAATATAAAAATTTAAAATGACAAAAGTAAAAGAAGCAAATGTGTAACAGTTATGATCCTCCTAGAATATTAGAACATGCCTCCTTAGTCTCCTAAGAAGTCTTTTCACAGTTCAAGCACGTCCAGAAAAAGCCTATTGGTTATGCCAGCATCCTCGACATAGCACTTGCTACTTGCCCCCCTTCTGACCTCAGTGGGGACCAGGGATCGCCCCTGCCTTGGGGTTAGTCTTCTGGGGAGGGAGGGGAGAGCTGTGATCACGTGACCAGGCAGGCCACTAGAGGTCCTGCCCTCAAAGGTCCTGTGTGTGTAGCTTCTTAAGGAGTAAGGACCAGTGTAGCTCTGCTCACCATCTATATCTTGGGCAAAGACATCAGGAATCCCTATATACAAGATCCAATTAGGAACGCACTGCATTCATTTATAAAATGAATTGGTTAATTTTTCTCCGTTGCTTTGCACTGCAGGAAAATCTTGAGGCATATCTCAGGGCACTAAACAACTCCAGGAGATGGCCAGGATAAAAAGCAGGAAAAATTACCCCAGATGAGCCAAAATTTGCCCTATTAAGTACAAGGTATTATTATCAGAGAAGCCTGGGATCAGATTCTGAGCTTGGGTGAGCCCTTGGACTTCCGCAAGTCTTGCTTGCTTAAGAGCACGTCTAAACTTTGCTGGTTTTTAATAACAATGTACACTAAGGGGGCAGCTAAGAGATGTGGAAAGAGACTGCACTTGGTTCTAATCCTGGATCTGCCCCTAAATATGTTCGTTATGCAAGCAGCCCACATCCCCTCTCTGGACCTTAGTTTTCTCAGCTATTAAAATCGAAGGGGAGACCCAGATGCTCTGTAAAGCAGTGGTTCTCGGACTCTAGGGGGCATCAGGAGCACCCAGAAAATGCACAAAAATGCAGACCCCAAGCCCAACTCCAAGAAGTCTGATTCAGTAGGTATGTGGTGAAGCTAACCAGGACTGCATTGAGAAACACTGATCTAAGTGAAGTTCCTTTCAGCCCTGACATTCTCCATGGCTCTAATTGCAAGGTCCCCTCTACCTCTAAATGTCTACATAAAGCTCAAAAACAACGAGAAGTTGGTGTCACAGAAATCTAAAAATGACCACTCTTAACTGTGTTCACTTAAATCATAACAGGGGCACCTGGGTGGCTCAGTCGGTGAAGCATCTGACTTCAGCTCAGGTCATGATCTCACATGACCTGTGGGTTCGAGCCCTGCATCGGGCTCTGTGCTGACAGCTTAGAGCCTGGAGCCTGCTTCGGATTCTGCGTCTCCCTTTCTCTCTGTCCCTCCCCTGCTCGGACTCTCTCTCTCTCAAGAAATGAATAAACATAAATCATAACAGAAGTCACTGGGATTCAAAGTGCCCTAATGTTTCATGTCCTAAATGAAGAGGAGGCTGCTGACCCTCCAACCCCCAAGAAGGACGTCTTGTGCCTTAAAAGCAGGGCAGGAACAACATTCTTGGGTACCTACAAGGCATATGCCAACCACTGTGCTGGGGCATTGCACTTTCATGGCCTCAGCTGCTTTGGGGACAGCCGGGGAGCAGGGTTTGCCTTGACCCATCCACAGTCAGTTCCCTGTACACTGAGTGGCCTCTGATCCCTGAAAACCCCTAAACTCAACTCCACGGCACAGCCCTCTTCAAAGTGTTATCGGTACCTACAAGTTACAGCTCCCATCAGCACATCTGAATGAAGGGGAAGAGTAACAAAGGCAACTCTTAGGGCTGCCCCACAGCACTTCCGCCTAGACAGGCCTGGAGTCTTAAGTAGGACACAGAGCCATTAACTGGGTTTTTAGGCCAGAAGAGCCTTCACAATGGTCAGGGTTTGAATTTTACTAATGACACTTCAAAACTTCTAAAACAAAGAAAAAAAAAGATGGAGGAAAACAGGAATCCTGACCTCCCCATATATGCAGGACCTGGATCAAAACTGAGTAGCCTGGCTCACTTCTAGCAGCCAGGAAACGGAGAAGAAAAACCTCCTTCTAGAGCACATAGCTGAGCTTCAACATTCTTCCAAAACTTTCTGTTTGGTATTTCAGGTCATAGAAATTATCACTGCCAATTTAATATATCCCACAACCAACTCAAAATTCCTCCAGTTCCCACTGGATTGTGATAAAGGGTCTCTCCCTCCGCCTAAACCCCGTTTGGGGCACATAATGGATAGCAGGTAAATTGTGAACAGTAAGCAAAATCCACCTCCATAGAAATCCCCGTATAGCACTCCTGGTAAGACAAGAGTCTGTGCTGACCACAAATTCTAGATGCAACTCAGCCACAGGTGACTGCAGGCTTTATCTGATTGCCTGTTATCAAAGCACATATTATTTTATCCCGGAATCGCTGAGCTGGGTGTCCCTATGTGTTCCCACTGGGGAAAACTTTCTATAGGGATGAAACTTAACACCTCTTCTCTTTCTGGCTGTGTCCAAACAAGCAGGAGTGAACCAGCATGAGCCCTGGGCTCCAAGCTGCCACCCTGAACTCTAATCCCACCCTGCTGCTCACCAGCTATGTGCCCTCAGACAGGATTCCTTGCTACCAAGACTCAGTTTCTCAGGCCGTAAAAGTCCCCACATCTCCCAGGGATTTTTGCAAGATAGAAGTAAAATAAGGCACAAGAAAGTCTTTGTAAGCTAAGTGCTCCAAGCCCTACACAATCACGTTCCTTCATTCCACAAATAGTTATTGGTAGATGCAGCTTTTCCGAGAAACAGTTGGTTGGGCCCATAGTTTACAAAGCCTAAAACCTCAGTGGTCTCACCAGTTAGTAATAAACCTGCTAAGAGTTAGAAGCTCCTTTATCTGAGCGTCTTAAGAACACTAATTAGCAAGGGTGCCATTTTCTCTGCTGGGAACTGTATCTGTGTTTTCCAACCTGGAAGCAATCACAGCCCAACACTCTAGGGGCCTGAGCCCTAACCACCACCCCCCTGTGCCCCCCCCACCCCCAAAAAGCCCTAGTCAAGTGACTCTGAGGGGGCCTGCCCTGAGGACAAATCCACACCCAACTTACACTGATTGGGGCTCCTTGCACTCCCGCCCAAGACCTAGTGAGAAAAACCAGGCTAGGCTGGGACAGGAGGACCTGGCCGGGAGCAGAATTCATCTGCTGGTATCACACCAACAGTCTCAGTGTGTCCCCCACCAGGGCGGGGGCCAGGCACCATGGGCCACAGCTGGCCAGTTTGGCATCAGCCTCCAGCCTTCCCGTTTCCCCCACCCCCTGGAGCCCTCCTCAAGGATTCCACGTAGCAGATGTGGCCCAAGGTCACAGGGGCAGTTACCAAGCCAGGAACCCCAGTCACTGAATGCCCAGCTCCTGAAGTTCACAGCTTCAGGGAATGAAAAGCACTAACTGGTTCCTCTTCCAAAAAAAAGGGGGTAGGAACACCTGCTCTAATCAATCTGCAATCACGAATCACAGATGGAAAAGTACCTGAAATTTCCACAGCAGGAAGGAAACTGTCCGAATTAGATAAAGAGACTCCCTCGTGGTCCATTTCCATGAGTTTCTCGAGGACTTGTCTCATGCTGTGGTGGAACACGGATCGATCACTTGGCTCTACGGTCTGCTAGACACCAACTATGCAAGTGTTCGTTGGTATCAGGGTGCAGGGCTTCACTAGACCTGCATGTTGTACAAAACACAGTCCCCTACCCCAGCCTCCAATTCACCAAAGCAGCTAGGGCAAGGGCCCCTTTAACCAAGGGTAGCTGGTTCAATGATTCCTTGAGGGGAATTCCTGGGGACTCTCCTCCCGGCCCTGAACAGCTGCTCAAAGCATTCCTCCAACAGTCACACTCCCCCCCAAGAGGGTAGTGGCAATTAGAAAACTGCCCTCTCTCCTTCCACCTGCAGTGCCGTTTCCACCCCGTAGAGCTGGGGCCAGAACAGCTGTGCAAATGGAAATGGCCAGATCCTCTTTAACGTGGCTCAGTTTCCCCACAACACTTGACCGGGCACCTAGTTCCTGCCTGGCAACTGTCTTGGGGCCTGTGCAGAGATGCAGAGGGAGACACTCCCCTTAAGGAGTCGAGATTCAGAGTTAAGACGCCACCCCATGCAGCAGAGTGCAGGAAACACAATTCCTCCTGGCCTGTCTCGGCTGAGGAATCAGGGATGAATCAGGGGTGAAGCTGGTTGGGGCTGTGGTTTGTAGGTTTGGGTGAGGCCCCAGAAGGCCCTGCGGCCTTCATTTGACTCCCCTGACGTGTACCTGAGTTATGAGGGGCATGGGAACCCTGGGGAGGGTACTGAGGGCATCCAGACACTGGTCGAAAGAGAGTCGGCTGAGGTGGTACAAGGGGGATAAGAGGCCTTTGCTTCTGAGAAACAAGACTGGAGCCCCACCTGGGAGCCAACAGACCCATGTCTGGCCACATCTGTCTGCCATGTGGTGAGTCCTCTCCCACTTCTTAGTGGAGGCTGTGACTATTTCCGCGGGTTATACACACGTGTCCAGTCAGGCCCTGACTCCTCACTCTCCATGCACTATCCCCCTAATCGTCACAATCCTGCTGGACAGGGAATGTTGTGTTCCCAGTTTACAGAAGGGCAGACTGAGGCTCGGAGAGAGTGAGTGATCTATCTGAGATCACTAGAACCCAGGTGTGTCTGACATCAAGGCCAGAGATGTATTAACCCTTTCACTATTCCTGCCACACCGTGCACTCTGATAATAACTGTGGCTGTCTTCAAACCCTTCATCTTCCCAGGGTAAAACGCAGTAGGGGAGAAAGCATTTCGTTTTGCCCAGTCGAGCCGGGCTGGGGCTCAAGACCTGGAACATTCAGTTCAAGTGTGCTCTGGGCCAGGGAGCCAGTGCTTGGTGCTGAGTCACTGCCTGGCCGAGGCACGGCAGGCGAGAGGGAGGGCGCCCCGCTCAGTTCTGAGTCACCACGGCCGGCCCTGCGCATCCAGCACGGGGCCTCAGGAGGGAGAAAACCCAGCTCCATCTGGGCAGGAGAGCTGGTCCCACTCTGACACTCAGGGTCCGTGGGACTAATCAAAAAGTGACGCAGCTGCCTTGTCTTCTGCACACACACATTCTTCCCTAGCCTCCCGATGTTTGGATTAAAAAAAAAAAAAGGTTTTTTTAAAATGTTCATTATTTTGAGAGAGAAAGAGAGCGAGAATGTGTGCGAGAGGGGCTGAGTAAGGAGACAGAGAATCCGAAGCAGACTGTACACTGTCAGCGCAGAGCCCGACATGGGGCTCAAACCCACCAACCATGAGATCGTGACCTGAGCCAAAGTCAGACGCTCAACTGACTGAGACACCCAGGCACCCCCGGAGTTTTTAAATTATTTTTTCACCCATTCAGTGTCCAAGAAGAATCTTTAAGATAACTGACAAAAAATCGGAGCACCTGGGCGGCTCAGTTGGTTAAGTGTGCAACTTCAGCTCAGATATCATGGTCTTGATATTTGTGAGTTCAAGCCCCGAGTCGGGCTCTGTGCTGATGGCTCAGAGCCTGGAGCCTGCTTCAAATTCTGTGTCTCCCTCTCTCTCTCTGCCCCTCCCCTGCTCGCACGCTGTCTCTCTCTCAAAAATAAATATTTAACAAAATAAAAAATTAAATTAAATTAAATAACCAAAAGTCTACAATTCTACCCTAAGGAACACTGAGGAAGTTATTTCAAGATAGGAAATGGTTGTTCTCCAACAGGATGCGAGGGAATTTTCAGTGGCAAGTCTCACCTTAGTCACTGGGGACACAGCTCTGTGCTAGGAGTTCTTGGGCAGCCACACTGTTTACAGGCTCTTGACGTAGGCAGTGAGCAATCTGAAATTCTGGGCTTTTCTGAATTGACAGTGAATAAGAAGCTTCACTGTGCAGTATCTGGTCTTACTGCCAGCCACAAGGAGAAAAAAAAAGAGAGAGAGAGAGATTCCTTTGACAGTGCTGAGGCTGCTCTCTGTGCAGCTGGGCATCAGCAGTGTCTGGCTGCTGTGAGCTCCCAGCCTCTCCAGCAGGTCTGTTCCAAGATGCTGTGTTGCTGGTAGGGACAAAAAAGAGCTTCTCCAGACTCATAAGGATGAAGTCAGGGAATCAATACTTAAGTCCTTTGTGGAGAAAAGCCCATTTAGAAATACAGTAAAAAGGAACTGGCTCCTGGGGGACATTTGGGAGCCCAGGACAACACTGCAGTACTTTGGAACGAACAGATAGAGCTTTCGGCAACTTACATTCACTCTGGGCTTAAGACTGTACTTCAGTAAGGGTGGCTTTTCTTTTACCAGCCTGTCCACTCCGGAACCCAGCCCGTGTTTTACCCTTCCCCGCACAGAATCACTTACTGAGACTGTAGATCCTGCCAGGCACTGAGAAACAGAAAGATGACAGACACAGCCTGCCCCTGGAACTCTCGGCCCACAGGGACATGACCCTAAGGCAAAGCAGAAAAGTGCCGCCTTTTGGAAGAAAGATTTGAATCAAAGTGACGTGGAGTCCAGGGCAGGGAGAGCCTGCTTCCAACTGGAGACATCTACACGTAAGAAACGCTGCCCAGAGACAGCTTCGGAAAGAGACAGAACTGTCCTCCATATGGCATTGAACACTGTGACTTTCAGAGAGCAGGCACTCTGTCAATTTCGGACGGAACGAATGAATGAAGAACTTGGGCCCATCTCCTAAGTCAGATCCAGACTCAAGACACAAGTGGTTTCTAATCAACGGGGGCTGTGCCTGGTGAGCTCTGAGTATAAAGGAGTTCTGAGAAGCAGCCAGGCTCAGAGGGGGCAAGGTGAGGGTAAACCTCTGGCCACAACAGTCTTTCCGCTTTATCACAGCTGACAGGCCTCAGAAGCACCTAGTAGTTTCTATCTTAGAGACCTGTTTTGAGGATTTAAAGAAATAAGGTTTGTAATGCCCCTACCCAGTGTTTGACATGTTAATATAAACACGTGTGTGCATATACACATACTTATACAAACATGTTGGCAGACGAAAAAATATTAGATTCATTCTATCCTAAAGAAATTCTCCCTAATGAAGCTGTCACAAGCTGCCTGGCTTCTAAGGCCCCCAAAGAAATCTACACAGAAATAAGTGATGACTTAGTAACATCACATATCTCACGCAGTCACACAATGCCAAGCAAGCAGTGGGAATCAATGTCCATATTTGCAAAGGATGGGATTTAGTGCTTAGCTTCAAAAGTCAAGCCGTGAGTCTGAGATCAGAGGCACAAGAGGAGACCCAGTGAAGACTTGATGAGCCAGAAATGGGGAGCAGGGAGGGGCTCAAGAATTCCATAATCAGGTTGCTAGAGGTTTCTTCAGCGTTCATCAGCATTAATGGGTCCTCAGAGGTTCCTAATAAGCAAGGCCTTTGTCTTTTGCTCCCAGTTTTCCTACGTAAGGTGTCTTAAATATTTAAGAGCAGCATTAAGACAGCAAAAATGCAAAGGAGGAAGAGTAGGTTTGGGTTATGCATGGTTTCCTACCTTTGATGATAAGCATCAGACCGTTTATAAATGCCAATAGGAAGTAATAGATATGTAGAGTGCCTTATATAAGGCAACTGTGTGTCATTCCAGAAATGGGAACAGGAGGACAGTGCTAATCAAGTCTCACCGGTGGTATGGAGCTTTCTGACTCACAACCGGCCCCAACAGCATCAAAGAGCTAAGCCTTCCTCGGCCCCGGCTAATGTCAAATGCCGCCACAGTTCCTGTGTACCGGCTTTCCCCTCGTAAAGGGCAAAGCTACGCTGCAAAACGGGGGACGAATTATGTTCAGTTCTTGCCAAACACAGCCTGTTCTCTGGAGGGTAAAATGGAGGTCCTGGATGAGCTGGGCATTAAGGCATGTGGCCCACGTTCTTCATCCTCCCCCCCAACAAATCCCTGCTCATCAGTCGCAAAGGAATTTGCTCCTCCATCACTGCAACTTGCTGGAAATACAAAGGGGAGAAGGACCACTCATTTCCTGATTGTGCTCTGATTCTGCTAAGAGGCCCGCGAGCTTCTAATCGATCTGCAAAGAGCAAAATGATCTCATCTGTAAGAAAATTCAGGAGGCTCTGCTAAACATGAAGCAGAATAAGTGGGTCTCTCCACTTCAATTGTAACTACAAACATTTCCAATTTCCTCTGAGAGGATGTTTCTACATCTCTCTTCCAGGGCCTGAATGTAATCTGTCAGATTATTCTGGTGAGCTTCTGCTGGGAGGGCCAAACAGGAAGGAAATGCTCTGGCCTCACATCTTTCTGGGGTACAGGAGGGTCTCTTGGGACTGCCCTGGATCTGACTCAGGGCACTGCCATCCCCATGTTCATACTCATGCAAGTCGGCACCAGGGAATTTCACCAAGAAGCAAAATGGGGCCTCAGGCAAAGGCTATGCAAGTTAGATGTTAGACAGGCACAGCTTGAGGGATTCCAGGGCTCATATGCAGGAAAGGGTACAGTAAATCACAGCTCCCCTCCCCCTACAAAATGGGATCACCATCCACCAGGGGCTCCCAAATGCCAGTGTGGCAAAATCAAAAGGATCAGGGAAACCTTTCAGACATACAGATTTCTGGGCAATGTGGACTAAACATGGGGGGGGGGGGGGGCAGGGGACAGATAGAGGGATGAGGCCGCTGGTAATCTGTGCTCTTAAAAGGCTTCCCAGGAGACTGCCGGCCTCGGGATTCTGTGCCGGTGACCTCTAAGGTCTACAGAGCTAGAAAGCCCTGCTCACTGAGGGAGAAGGGTCTCTCCCCTTGTCCCAGGAAGGTTTGTGACAGAGCAGCACAGCACAGTACTCCAAAGCATCTGGTCTCTGTTTAATCAGGGGAGAGCAGGCAAGGGGCGGCTGTGCACCTTCAGACTCCAGAGTGAGCACCAACCTCTCTGCCAGGGAAGGGGCCTGGACCAGAATGAACTTGCCAGAAGATTAGTGGCAAGCCCGTGAGTGCAGAAAATTGACATCCAGGAAGACTGCAGGTGGGGAGGTCCGGGTGCATAGAGTGGAGTCAGGTAAAGCCCAATGTCTTAGCCTGTAGCTGCCCTGCCTCTTCGATGAAGGGCAAGACGCTTGCTCTCACTTGCCTCCTCTGTAAAACTAGGGACAAACAGTCACTCTCACTACTTCAGAGCAATGTGGGAGGATCAACTCTAAAATGACAGAGTACAAGACTCAATGAAACAGAGTTGTAGTCACTTCCTTTCCATGAAAGCCACTCCTCTCCCAGCAAGGTTAGACCGTAAACACCCAGAAGCTGCCGTGCCCAAAAAAGGGCTTCCTCTTTATCGACTGATGGCATCGCCTCCTGAAAATAAGGATGCTTGAAAGGTCCTCTTAGCTCATCTCCCCCCAAAACGCCCTTTGTTGTACACCAGGACCCTTTTTACTACGAAGTAAGAAGCCAATTTCTAATATGAAACAGTACTGAAGATTTTCCGTTGTATTTAGTCTGGAGAAAAAGTGTCATTCGTGTAAGAGAATCTGAATTAATCACCCAGATGTTCTGTGTATTATCAAAGCACAGGTATGAGAACAATGAAGGGCAAGGAGCTAAGAAACTGAATGTCAGTTTTCTCAAGTTTTGTGCCATGCGGACAAATCTCGAGTAGTTAATTTGGTAAAGAGAACTCATTTCTTGAGTTATCATATCCAGTCATCACCATCCAAGTAATCACAGCACAGAGGTCAGCCACCCAGTACGTGGTGGCCTAGAGGACACAAAGACAATGAAGTAGTCCAGCCTGCACGCTTCAGTTTCATAAAAATTCAAGACACTTCTACCTTCTTCTGAACAGATACCCTGCCTCTTATCAGGACTTTCTGGTGTAGTTCTCTTTGCTATTGGTACTGAGTGACCTTTGGAGACACACTTTAATTGTCTGGGTTTCTTTGTCAGTAAAACAAAGAGATTGAGCTAAGAGATCTTCATGGGCCTTTTGACTTTAAAATTCTGACTTAATTTTCAAATCCCCTTTTCCAGGGTCAGACTTCTGATTTAGTAGCCGTATTTGTTAAGAATGATAGGGGCGCCTGGGTGGCTCAGTCGGTTAAGTGTCTGACTCTTGGTTTCGGCTCAGGTCATGATCTCGTGGTTTCATGGGTTCGCTTGGGATTCTCTGTCTTCCTCTCTCTCTGAGAGTCTCAGAGACTCTGTTTCTGTCTCTCTTATTTATTTATAAATAAGTAAACTTAAGAAAAAAAAAAAAGAATTCTAGTAATTCCGGGGTGCCTAGCAGGTTCAGTCGGTAGAGCATGTGACTCTTGATCTCAAGGTTGTGTGTTTGAACCCTATGTTGGGTATAGGTTACTTAAAAATAAAATCTTTAAAAAAAAAGAAAGAAAGAAAGTTACTTAACCTGTTTTTTCCCCTTTAAAAAGAGTTTATGAAACCACAGCCTAACCAACTCACCGGATGGGTACACAAAGATCTCAACTTGCTGGGTGAGTCTCATGCTAAAAACAAAGTGTTGGCATTCTGGGTTTACACTGCACTTAACAGTGGCTATGTTCAAACTTGACCTTCACTTACAACAAAGGGTATGGCAGATTCTGACAGTCCCCGTCTCTATAGGAAGGAGGCCTCAAACTGATAGTTTTACACCACACCAAAGATCGACATCCATGTAGACTGCAGTAACAGGGCTGGTTTGAAATGTGCTTTAGTTTCACCCAATAATGGGCTGAGCAGGCATACAAAAAAAATATATATGATTATACCCATCCCAGCTAATTACATACTCTTGTACTAATTTTCCAGATATAAATATACAATTCAACTCTTATAAATGGAAGTTGCTGAATGTCCCTACGTCTCACTGTTGGGCACCAGATTTTTATCAATGTTTGTCATTTAGAAATGAAAGTGGATGATACAAATATTTCTTCTAAAATAATTATAAAGCATTTTTAATTTTGTGAATTTTTAAATCTTCAAAACAACTGACCGGCTCTTTATGGCTTTTTAAAATTTTGCCCAGACAGTATATCATTACCCTTTCTTTAAGTGTATTTCTTTTTGCCAAGACTTTTATTTTGAAAAAGCACAAATCTGTGGAAAATTGGAAGAGTAACACACTTAGTTGTAATTTTTTAAGTTAACAGATTGATCCCAACTTTCTATTTCCAAATTTTCATGCTCCTAAGGACTAAAGAGTTTATATTTCTGCATATATGTAAATAAGGCATGCTGCATTCACGAAAGTATTTCTGTATTTGTTGTGTATCTACTGGAAACAAATCCTAAGTATTTTAATACCATAACAAGGAAGGGAATGTATGCCATTAAAAAAAAACAAAAACAAAAACCATTCTCTTTCACGCCAGCATGAGGCAATGTCCTAAGGCAATGGTCAACCATGAGACAGTCTCACATCTTTAGTTCTGAAATTGCCTGGCAGAAGAACGCCTTGTTTTTCAACAAATCATACTAAAATATATTATTGAAAATCGTTTCAAAGAAGAAAACAATTTTAATTTCAGATATAAAAACGGGGGAGTATATTTACATCAGTTCCCTGAGTCACTCTGTGCCTGAGCCAGTTAAGATGCCCCTCGAGCAAGTTGAGGAATTTTAGGAGACAAAACACCTGCGAGACCACCCCCAAGCTGGCGAGTGGGCCCCCTCGCCGGCGTCCGCCGCAGCGCGGACCGCAGGGAAACCGGGACCTCCGCCCCAGCGGGCGGCGGCAGAGGCGGCGGCGGGGCCTGGCCCGGGCCTCCAGAGGTGACCAGGCCGGCCGCCCCTCCGGAGCCCGGGCCCGCTCCAGCCACCCGGTCCTCGGTCCCTCGGATCCGGCCGGTGGACGGCACCTGGCGCCACAGCGCGGGTCGCACTTCCCGGGAACCAAACGCGGCGGAGGGGGGAAACATTTCCTCCCCTCCGGGGCCTCCCTCTCGCCCCGACGCCGGCCAAGGGCGGGCCGGAGCGGGGGCTCGTCGGGGCACAGCAGGCCGAGCCCGGGCGCGGGCGTCCACCCGCAGGTGCGCTCCGGGACCCCGCAACCCGGCCGGGTGCAGCGGTCCCCGCCGCTCGCCGTCGAGGGGGGGCGCCGGCCGGGGCGCCGAGCGGGCCGGCTCACCTTGGGGCCCTCGGGGGGCACGCGCGGGTCGTTCCACGTCGTGGTGCGGCTGTTGTGGTCCACGAAGAAGGGCCAGCCGGTCTGTGGGTCGATCTTGATTTCCCAGCCGGGGGGCAGGGGGTCGCGGTCGCCGGCGCCGCTGCCGGACGCCATCTGCACCATGGGCGAGTGGGTGGCAGCGCTCATGTTGGGTTGGGGTCGGCCCGAAGGGGCGGCCGCCGGGGTGCCGGGTCGCGGGGGGTGCCTGGTCGTGGGGTGCCGGGCCTCCAGGCGCGGAGTCGCTCGCTGACTGCGGCCGGCTCGAGAGCGGTGCGCGCCGCCGACGTGTCCGGGAAGCCGGCGCCGGGCACCTTTATGAATTAAAGGAGGGGGTGACGTGGCCCGAGAGGGGTGGAAGTGTCTGGAAATAGCCTCCTAGCTGCCAACGGGGAAGGAGATAAAGGGAGGTAGCAACTGGCCGGCTAGAAACTTCTGGTCCCATCCAGAGAAGTTGGCGGCGAGCGGGTTGGATGCGGAGCTCCGCCCTGAGTCATCGGCTATAATCGGGGCGGGGCGGGGCGTGGGCGGGGCCTCTGCCGGCCGCCCCTCCCCCACTCCTTCCTCCTCCTCCCCTTCCTCTCCCTCCGCCGTCCCCTCCTCCTCCCCCTCCACCCTGGCCCTGCCGCCCGCGCGGGTGTCCCCGGGCAGAGACTGGCCGGCGGGGCAGGCAGCCTCAGGGGCGTCGTCGGTGTGCGCTGGGCTGGTTTCGGTTTTCAGACTCTCTCTCTCAGCCTGGAGCCGAGTGGGTGTTCCCTGGACTGGGACTCGCCTTGCTGGGTGCCTGCTGCCGCTCCTTCCTATAAAAACAAAGTCATCGTGAGCCTTTAAAGTTGTTTTAAACTAGAGTCTCGCCCACCCCCTGCTTTGCTCCCTTATATGCTGATACTCGGGGACACTGGCGTCTCTCAATTACGTTTTAATCACTTTTTTTCCAAGGGCTTAAGGAGATCTGGAATGTAGATCTGACACCATAACAAAGCCTGGGAGAAAATAGAAGTACAAACAGAAACTCACCTGGCTTCTTTTGAAGCCTAAAGAAAGATTGCATCAACTGTGGTTTTATGCTCCCAAACCTTGCATCTCAAATGTACAAACTATCATTGCAATGAACAACGTTAAAGAAAAATCACATTGTTTTGGGCGTGGATCTTTTTTATGGTAGAGTTTGGTTCTTGCTATCTTCAATCTTCACCTTTCATTTGGGAGGTAGGGACCAAATCCAATCATGAAAAATTGTTTGGTTGCTTCAGTGCTGGCGGCTTTTGTGAACTAAACCAAGCAATTCCCTGGGAGGGAATGTGCTCCCAGAGGGAGAATTTGGGGAAGGTTCCGTTTCAGGTTTTTTTTTTTAATTGTTTAAATGTTTAGTTTTGAAAGAGAGAGAGAGACAGCGCACTCACGCAAGCGGGGGAGGGGCAGAGAGAGAGAGAGGTAGACAGAATTCAAAGCAGACTTCAGGCTCTGAGCTGTCAGCACAGAGCTGGTCCCAGGGCTCGAACCCACAAACCTGGCACTATGACCTGAGTGGAAGTCTGACACTCAACCAACTGAGCCACCTAGGCGACCCCGTTTCAGATTCTTAGGCAGACTCATCCCCCTCCCCAGAAATATTTGGAGAAGTTGCTCTCATTAAAAAGAAAACCACAGGCGCAAAATGACATTGTTTGGGCCAAGTCACCAAACCAGGGTTTAATACCTAACCTAATTTCAGTTTCAACGTTCCCCCAGAAATATAAGCCTAAACCTGTCAATCAGGAATTTTCTGATAAGCACAATGAAGCAATCTGTCACTTGGGGCTTCTCTGTCCCTCAAAGATGAAGTCATCTGAATCATAAGACCCCCCCCCCCCCGCCCTTCCTCCTATGGGAAGATGATCATGTTTGAAATATTTTTTTTTTTTTTTTTTTTTTTGGCTTCTTTCTTGCCCCACCCTCCTTCTTATAAAAACTTTCCATTTTGTACAACTCCTCAAAGCATCTCTATATTTGCTAGATGGGATGTTGCCTGATTCATGAATCTTTTAATAAAGTCAATCAGCTCTTCAAATTTACTTGGTTGAATTTCGTTTTTTATCACTTTGGGCTAATATTGGGCCTAATTTTTCTTTTTCTTTTCTTTTCTTTTTTTTTCGGGCCTAATTTTTCAACTCGAATTCAGAGAAGATCCTGGAATCTCTCTCCCTGCCTCAAATTACTCCTTTTGGGACAAAGTCAAGAGAGGCCTCCTGATCATTTCCATTGGAATGATTCCCACTTGCATGGGTCTGGTTGGCAGCTTTGAAATCCAAAACCCAGCTTTGTGAAAACTCTGAAGTGAGTAAGGCCCAGGGACTGACTCAAGTCACCAAACACATAAGAGATGAATGTATAAACCCAAACGCCAGTGCATCAGTTTACCGTACAAAATATTACTATTGAAGGAGCTGGACCCTCAAGTTTACTGGTCAGTGTCTACTTTATCCTTATATTCGAAGCTTTCAGCACAGGGCTGGGCTCAGAGTTTAATAAATATTGATGTTTATTGAAGATTGAATCCAAAGTGGATTTAAAGTGAGTTTGTATTTCTTTTTCCTTGGCTCAATTTGCTTTGCATTACAGTGACAGTTTAAACACTGAGAGCATTATTTACTGGCTTTGTTGTTGTTGTTGTTGTTGTTGTTGTTGTTGTTAAGCAAGAAGCAGAGAGGAAGCAGCTTTCCTCTGGGATTAATTTAGTTGTTTCTGAGACTTGTACTCCATCAGGGGCTTCAAATGGGTCTAAAATGGAGTCATAGGTCTTGGTGAGCCGGCTCAAAGAAGCTCTCGAATCATTCAAAATAACAAGGAGTTTGTCCATGGTGGCGTTTTTTTTCCCCTAGATGTTAGGACATTAGTTCCCTAGTTTCTATAGACTGAATCTTTGTGTTCCTCCAAAATTCATATGTTGAAACCTATTCCCCAATGTGATGCTATTTGAAGGTGGACCTTTGGGAAATGATTAGGTCATGAAGGGGAAACTCTCATAGATGGGGGTAGTAGGTTAGTACACTTATAAAGGAGACCCCAGAGGCACACCTTGGTGGCTCAGTCAGTTATGCATCCAACTTTGGCTCAGGTTATGATATCATGGTTCGTGGGTTTGAGCCCCGCATCAGGCTCTGCACTGACGGTATGGAGCCTGCTTGGGATTCTCTCTCTTTCTCTCTCTCTCAAAACAAATAAATAAACTTTAAAGAGAGAGAGAGAGAGAGAGAGAGAGAGAGACCCTAGAGAGCTCCCTGCTCCTCTGTCAGCACAAAAGGACCGAGTGAGAAGGTGGCTGTCTATGAACCAGACACCAGCTCTGCTGACGCCTTGATCTTAGACTTCTCATCCTCCAGAACGGTGAGAAATAAATTTCTGTTGGTTATAAGCCACCCAGTCTCTGGTATTCTGTTATAGCAGCCTGAATGGACTAAGACACCAGGGCTTCTGTGGATTGCCCAGGTCAGAAGCTTAAGCAATGGTCCTCTTGCTCTCTTACCACCCGGTCATCACCAAACCTATAGATTCCACCTCCTCAATATCCCTTGACTCTGTGCAATATTTCCTCAGTACCACCGGTATGGCCCAGGTCACCCTAATGTCTCATCTGGACCCAGGCGGTGACCTCTCATTTTGTCCAGGTCCAATCCCTTGCCCACATGGCAGCCAGGGTGATCTTGTTCAAGCACGAATGGACCATGTAGTTCCTCTGATTAGCATGATCTCATGGCTCCCATTGCCATGTCTGTATCCACGTCCACACTCCTTGGCCTGGTGTACACAAACCTCTCTTCCCCCGCTCCCTGGTGCACACTCCACCCCGGCCGAGCTGAACTGTACCAGGCACACGCTTCCCCCATCTGCACCCGCTGCTTGCTCCACCTTCTTCCCCACCCCCAGCACCTGCAAGTCCCTTGCCTGGCTGACTCCTCTTCGTCTCCAGGTATCACCTTTGGCATCACTCTTCCTTCCCTCTCCCTGTCTGGGTCACGTGTCCCTTCCACATGCTCTTCTACGAGTCCTGTGCTGGCCTACCAAGCGCACTGTGCCGCAAATGCCCATTTGCTGGTCTGGTCTGCCTATGGATTGAGTTTCTGGAGGGCAGAAGCAGAATCCTAATAGCCACTGTGTCCCAGCCTCTGGTACAGTGCCTGGCAAATAACAGTTACAAAAACAACAGTAAATGTAATGGCTGCCACTTACTAAGTATTTACTGCAGGCCGGTCGTGGCGTTACGAGCTTCGTGTGGGTCATCTCATCTAACGTTTGTTGGGGAGGCTGCGGTCCCCTTTCAGGAATGAAGAACGTATTCCCCCAGATGCTGAGAATACTACAGGAAGACAGATCTCATTTGTCCTCTGGGGACTGGCTTAGCTGACGAAAACTGCATCCAGGGACTGATCTACTGAGGGGCCTTAGGGCCCTGCCCTTTTTGGTTCAACTCAGGGTAGGGCTAACAAGCTCTCCCATTTCCAGAGTGTTCTCTGGATTGCTTGCCACTTTCCTTGGGACTGCATCAGAGCTCAGCTCTCTCTGCCCATTCCTGCTTCCTGCTCTCCCTTTTACAGGGGTTGCTCTTAAAAGGACTCCCTCAAGAAGCCCTGCTCACTAACTTCTGTCTCAGTCTGCTTCAGAGGAACCAAACCTGGAACAGACCTCTCCACAGCCCTACGGGAGGGTATTATTATGATTCTCCCTTTGCAGATGAAGCAGTTAAGGTTTAGAGCTGCTTAGGTAAGTTGCTCAGTGTCACAAAGCTCATGATTTGTAAATGTGGGGTTTGAATTCAGGCAGTTGATTCTAGAGCCCACGCTACTAACCAGGCACTCAGTAAATATAAGTGGATCATGGCTTAGACCTACCAGTCACCAAGGAAAACATTTAAAAAGCTACAATTCAGAAACAAAGTTTTTCTCAGTGCTGAGAAAACAAGAACAGCAACCAGCCTGCTGTGGCAGAGCACAAGTCAGGCCCCTGGATGACCAGGCCGGGCCGGGCCGGGCCTGCCTGACTCACGGCACAGGTCACAGAGGGTAGGCTCACGGCTGGCTATAAGGGTGAGTTCCAAATGCAAATGTCACCTAGAAGATTTCAGTGTCTGAACAATTTAATCCATTTCTAATGGAACACATGGGCCGGCATAAGAGAACAGCCAGTTCTCCCTGATCTGTGCAGTGCTGATCATCCCAGATCATTTTTGTTGGCTGTTGGGATGTTATCAGAAATCAACTCATGCAGCCACGCACAGCTTTACCAGTCAACCCCTCCCAGTGTGACCCTTCTGCTGTGGGCAGCCTAGACGAGGAAAGCCAGGGACACCTAGATGGAAGCTGTGACCTCTCTCAAATGTCCTGATGGCCAAGTGCATCAGGGGAGAGAAGCCACAGGCAGTAGGTGTTAGAGCAGAGAGGGAATAGAAGATGCTATAAAGGCCTTGATGGCAGGCTCTAAAAATATACCTGGGCGGAGGGGGAGGGGAAAAAACGGATACAGTTGGCTCTTGAACAGCATGGGTTTGAACTGCCTGGGTCTAGTTAGACACGGATTTTTTTCAGCAGACACAGTACAGGATTGTATATGTATTTTCTCTTCCTTATGATTTTCTTAACATTTTCTTTTCTCTAGCTCACTGCATTGTAAGAATTATAGTATGGAATACATACGACATAAAAAATACGTGTTAATTGACTGTTTAGCTTATCAGTAAGGCTTCTGGTCAACAGTAGGCTATTCATAGCTACGTTTTGGGGGAGTCAAAAGTTATACACAGTTACATACCTAGCAGGGGCAAGTACCCCGAACTCCCATGCTGTTCAAGGGCCAACTGTATGGCTTAGCCGGAGAATTTTAAATTTCAGCACTAACCTTACATCTGTTTGTTATTAAAAGTTAAAGTCCACCTGCTCAAGTCCAGCTGCCCTGTGCCCTCTGACCTCCTATGGCGAGTACGTTCTGTACCAGGGGTCTGGGCCTTTCATCATAAACTATGCTGTTCTGCTCTTTATTTTCATACTCTCCTGAAAGGATTGAAGAAGCCATGGAAATGGGGACTCGAGCATCAAAAGTTAAACTTTTTAAAAGATGTTATTTTGGGGGTGCCTGGGTGGCTCAGTCAGTTAATCATCTGACTCTTGATTTTGGCTCAGGTCACAATCCCAGGGTCGTGGGACCAAGCCCCACATCAGGCTCTGTGCTGACAATGTGGAACCTGCTTGAGATTCTTTCTCTCCCTCTCTTTCCCTGCCCCTCCCTCACTCATGCACACACATTCTCTCTCTCAAAATAAATCAATAAACTTAACAAACAAAAAAAGACTTCATTTTTTAAAAAATAAGCCTGGGTGGCTCAGTCAGTTACATGTCCTATTTCAGCTCAGGTCATGAGCTCGCAGTTCATGAATTCGGGCCCCACATTGAACTCTCTGCTGATAGCACAGAGCCCGCTTGGGACCCTCTATCCCCTTCTCTCTCTGCCCCTCTCTCACTTGTTCTCTCTCTTTTTCTCTTTCCTTCTCAAATAAATAAACTTTAAAAAATAAATAGGTTAAAAATTTTTGAATTTATTTTATTTGCGAGAGAGAGAGAGAGAGAGAGAGAGAGAACATGGGTGGGGGAGGGGGGCAGAAGGAGAGAAAGAATCCCAAGCACGCTGCACGCAGAGTGGAGCCAGAGCTGGGGCTCGATCCCACGACTGTGAGATCATGACCTGAGCCCAAATCAAAAGTCGGACACTTAACTGATTGAGCCACCCAGGAGCCCCCAGATTTTATTTTATTTTATTTTATTTTATTTTATTTTATTTTATTTTTGTAATGTTTTTATTTATATTTGAAGGAGACAGGGAGACAGAGCATGAGCGGGAGAGGAGCAGAGAGAGAGGGAGACACAGAATCCGAAGCAGGCTCCAGGCTCTAAGCTGTCAGCACAGAGCCCAGTATGGGGCTTGAACCCACAAACTGTGAGCTCATGACCTGAGCCGAAGCCGGACGCTCAACCGACAGAGCCACCCAGGCGCCCCAGATTTTATTTTTTAAGTACTCTTTACACCCAATGTGGGGCTGAAACTTACAACTCCAAGATCAAGAGTCACATGATCGGGGCGCTTGTGTGGCTCGGTCAGTTGGACTTCCGACTCTGGCTTCAGTTCAGGTCATGATCTCACAGTTTCATGAATTTAAGCCCTGAGCTTGGGATTCTCTCTCTCTCTCCCTCTCTCTCTCTCTGCCCCTCCCCTACTTGTGCTGTCTCTGTCTCTCTCAAAATAAATAAATAAACTTAAAAAAAAAAAAAAAAGAGTCACATGCTCCACTGACTAAGCCAGCCAGGTACCCCGAAAGCTGAATTTTTAACATATCAAGTGCTGTGCTAAGCAGGTCAGGATCTGATCTTATTTATTTTGCCCAGCAAACCTAACAGGCATTAAACCCATTGCACAGATGAGAAATTGGCTTAGAAATGTTGACTAACTGGCCCCCATTTACACAGCTGACCAGCAGGGAGAGCCAGGGTTTGAAACCAAGTCTGTCTGATCCCAAGGCCTGTGCATAACCGTAAGGTTAAGCCCTCCTTTACCATTTGCTTCTTCTCCATTCTTGGCGAGTCCAAGCTGAACGGCTGTACTAGGTTGGATAGTGTTCCCCCCAAAATTCATATCCACCAGGAACCTCAGAATGTGACCTTACAGTTTGTAGGTGGACTCAAGATGACATCATACTGGATTAGGCAGGCCCTAATATGATGACCAGTATCCTTATAAGAGGAAAATTTGGACACAGAGACATATGGGGAGAAGGCCTGGTAAAGATGGGAGTCAAGATTGGAGAGCTGTGTCTATGAACCGGGGACTTCCAGCAAACACCAGAAGATGGAAGAGGAAGGGTCCTCCCCTAGAGTCTTCCGGAGGGAGCATGGCCCTCCCCAAACCTCAATTTCCAACTTGTAGCCTCTGGAACGTGGTGAGACAATACATTTCTGTTGTTTTAAGCCACCCACTTGGTGGTACTTTGTTTTTTATTTTTTTAAATTTTTTTTAATGTTTATTTATTTTTGAGAGAGAGAGAGAGAGAGAGAGAGAGAGAGAGAGAGTGTGAGTGGGGTAGGGGCAGAGAGAGAGAGGGAGACACAGAATCCGAACGAAGCAAGCCCCAGGCTCTGAGCTCGAACTCACAAACCGTGAGATCATGACCTGAGCTGAAGTCGGACGTTTAACCAACTGAGCCACCCAGGTGCCCCTGTGGTACTTTGTTAAGGCAGACCTGGAAAACACATACAGCAGCCGTACCATCAGTCTTTGTCACCCAACTCAAAGGTAGCTTCCTTTGGAGAAGCACCCTTTGGAGTGTGACCAAAAAATTGTTTCATTTGCCCCTCATCAAGCACAGTGGTGCAGGGAGGAAGCCTTTCTCGATTGTTCATCTCCCCACCAAGCAAAAATCAACCCTCTTCCTGTCTGAGGAACTGCTATCTCCCCAGAAGGGTATTAAACTCGCAACTCATTGGAAGTGAACTTCTTATATATGGTTTTATTTTTATTTACTTATGTATTTATTTTAAAATTTTAATTTCAGTATAGTTAACATGCAGTGTTATATTTGTTTCAGGTATACAATGTAGTGATTCAATAATTGTATATATATCACTCAGTGTTCATCATGATAAGTGTGCTCTTTTTTTTTAAGTTTGTTTGTTTGTTTAGCACAAGCTGGGGAGGGGCAGAGAGAGGGAGAAAGAGAATTCCCAAGCAGTTTCCAGGCCATCAGCACAGAGCCGGATGTGGGGCTCGAACTCACAAACTGTGAGATCATGACCTGAGCTGAGCTCAAGAGTTAGACACTTAACCAACTGAGCCACCCAGGTGCCCCATGATAAGTGTGCTCTGAATCCCCTATACGTATTTCACCCATCCCTCCCACCACCTCACCGCTCGTAACCATCTTCTTGTTCTCTAGAGTTAAGAGTCTGTTTTTAGTTTGTCTCTTTTTTGCTTTGTTTGTTTTGTTTAAGTTCCACATAGGAGTGAATCATATGGTATTTGTCTTTCTCTGACTGACTTATCTCACTTAGCATAGTCTGCTCTAGATCCATCCATGTTGTTGCAAATGGCAAGATTTCGTTCTTTTGTATGGCTGGGTGTCTGAGTAATATTCCATTGTGTATATATACCCCATTTTCTTTATCTGTTCATCTATCGATGAACACTTGGTCTGCTGCTATAATTTGGCTACTGTAAATAATGCTGCAATAAACACAGGGGTGCATATATCTTTTCAAATTTCTTTTCACATTCTTTGAGTACATACCCAGTAGTAGACTTACTGGACCATATGATAGTCCTATTTAATTTTCTGAGGAAGCTCCATACTGTTTTCCACAGTGGCTGTGCCAGTTTGCATTCTTATCAACAGTGCACGAGGATTCCTTTTTCTCCACATCCTCACCAACACTTGTTGTTCTTGTGTTTTTTATTTTAGCCATTCTGACAGGTGCGAGGTGATATCTCATTGTGGTTTGGGCTTGCATTTCCCTGATGATGGGTGATGTTGAGCATCTCTTCATGTGTCTGTTGGCCATCTGGATGTCTTTTTTGGAGAAAAATCTGTTCTTGTCTTCTGCACATTTTAAAATTAGATTATTCATTTTTTTGGTGTTGAGTTGTATAAGTTCTTTATGTATTTTGGATACTAACCTTTACTCGGATATGTGATTTGCATATACCTTCTCCCCTTCCGTAGGCTGTCTTTTAGTTTTGTTGATTGTTTCCTTTGCTGTGCAGAGGCTTATATGTTTTTATTTTTTAGTTCTTAATATTTATTTCTGTTTTGGGAGAGTGCAAGCAGGGCAGGGACAGAGAGAGGGGGCAGATGATCTGAAGCAATCTCTGTACTGACAGGCTGACAGCAGTGAGCCCGATGTGGGGTTTGAACCCATGAACCGTGAGATCATGACCTAAGTTGAAGTCAGATGCTCAACCGACTGAGCCACCCAGGCGCCCCGAGGCTTATGTGTGTTTTTAAATGATGTGTTTTCCTTCTACCAATCAAAACCCTCCAAATTTCAGGGTCAGGTTTCAGTCACGTCCCCCTGACAAAATATAAATGAATCGGTAGCTTATCAAGCCAAAAATCAATAAATAGTGATGGAAATGTAGGGAGGCAGGGGAAAATGTCTAGTTATCCATTTAGCCATTCACCCCAGTAAACATTTGAGGACCAATCTCTAGGAGTATAATAACGAATAAAATGTAGACTTGGCTCTTTTTGTGGATGTGAGAACCCTGTGAATATTAAATTACATTACAATGTGGTAAATGATGTCGCAGAGATAAACTATTCGTAGAGACCAAAAGACAGAGCAATTGACCCAGCCCAGTGAATCTGGCAAGGTTTCTGGGAGGAACAAACATTTATGTGATGGGGGAAAAAAAAGTTTTTTAAATTGGTAACACACGTGCAAGATACAGAACACACAAGGCACCGAAGGATGCTGTACCAGTTTGGCAAGGCTGCTGTAGCAAAGTACCACAGACAGGATGGTTTAGAACAATGGAAATTTGTTGTCTCACTGTTCTGGAAACTAGAAGTCCGAGACAGAGGTATCTGCGGAGCTTGTAGCTTCTCAGGAGGGGGACACCTGTTCCATGCTTCTCTCCCGCTTCTCGTGGTTTGCTGAGAATCACTTGGATCTCTGCTTTCATCGTCACACAGTGTCCTCCCTGTGTGCCTGTCTGTGTCCAGATTTCCCCTTTGTGTAAGGATACATGTCACATTGGATTAGAGACCCACCCTACTCCTGTACGGCCTCAATTTAACTCATTTCATCAGCAGTGCCCCTATTTCCAAAGAAGGTCACATTTTGAGATACTGAGGGTTCGGACTTCAACATATCAATTTTATGGGTCACAATTCAACCCATAGCAGGTACGGAGTCAAAAAACAAATCTCCTTCCTTCCGATGCCTCCCAGGTTCCTGCCCTAGAAGCAGCCTGTGTTCCAGGCTCCTGGACGTTCTTCCAGGGGTCCTCCATGCATTTACCAACATACATGTGCATATATGCTCTCCCACTCACAAATGTTAGCACACCATGTGCACTGGCACCCTCCTTGCTCAAAATTTTCCATATCAGTCCATACAGACCTTCCTATTCCTTTAAGTGGCTGTATAGTAGTCAATTTATTTAACTGGTCCACTATTCGTAGACTTTTAGATAGTTCCCGGTCTTCTGCTCTTCCAAACAATGCCGCAATGCATATTCTTGGGCACACGTCATTTTGCATGAATGTACAAGTACATCTATCTATTAATACCTGGAAGCGGAAGTGCTTGGTCATCAGACCAGTGCATTTTAAAATTTGAGATGTTTTGCCAAATTGCTCTCCAAGGAGGTCAGAGAAGGTGAGCCTTGTATCAGCAGTGTCCACGGTGTCTGTCTCCCCGCGATCTTACCAGACTGCATCATCTAATGTTCTGATCTTCGCCAGTCTGATATATCCTCCTTGTACTTTTAATTTGCATTTCTATTATTGTGAGTGTAATTGAGCATCTTCTCATGTGTTTAAGAGACATTTGGAATTTCTTTTCTTTGAACAGTCTGTACCTATCTTTTGCCCATTTTTCTACTGGGACCGAGGAGGAATGAGAAAGATTTTTACACATGCAGAAGGAATTTTAAATGGGAACCAGATAATTGCAAGTATACACAGATGGGGGCTGGCATTAAAAAATGGCTTGAGGACCTACCCACTCCCCAGCTGCTTGAGATTTCCGGCCCAGGCCTCCCTCCTTCTTCCAGTGTAAGCAGCAGCCTGCTTGGGAACCAATGGGAAGCCTGAGAGCTGGTTTCTGGGTTTAGAATTGAACATTTGAGCTTGAACTATGAACTGGCTGGGAAAGCAGTAGCCTTCTTCTGAACCTGGTTGATCTCAGGGGGGCTGATCTAAGCTTTGGGGTTGGGGGAACAGGTAAGAGGTGGAACTTTTGCATAGGATTAGTAATAGGGTCGAGAGAAAGATGAAGCTTGAAACACGTATATAGGTCATAAAAAGATGGTCAAGGATGCGGGTCAGAAATTTCTCCTAGGCCACAATAAGCTTTTGTGTTGTTCTTTTGTCTTTCTTTCACTTGCTGGGGCTCTGCTGAGTTCAAATCCAAATGAATAAACGTTTCTTTTTTTTTTTAATGTTTATTTTTGAGAGAGAGAGAGAGAGAGAGAGAGACAGAGTGCGAGTGAGGGAGGGGCAGAGATAGAGGGAGACACAGAATCCGAAGCAGGCTCCAGGCTCCGAGCTGTCAGCACAGAGCCCGACGCAGCACAAAAACTTACGAACTACAAGATCGTGATCTGAGCCGATGTCCGACGCCTGACTGACTGAGCCACCCAGGCGCCCCTGAACAGACACTTCTATCTACATCTATTATTATCTTGGAAAGTGTGACTGAGTCTGGCTGAAGAGTCATTTTCAGAGCAGAGAACAGATCAGTGCTGTGCTTTGGGATGACTGCTGCCCTGTGATTTGCACTCTGGGGATTAAGCAGATGTTGGTCACACATCCTCTGTTGTTCTCAGAAGATGCATGAGGTCTCACGTCAAGTCTCACTTGTTCAAGTGAGTCTCATTGTTCTGTCTTCCACTCTTGGGGGACTTATTGAATGCTCCCTGACAATAATCTCTGAAGTAGGTCCTGGGAGGATTCAGACATACAAGAGCTAACCCGTGCCTTCCAAGATGGTAGACGCTAGTAGGGAAATAACACTACTGTGATGGCTAGTTTTACGTGTCAACTTGGCCATGGTGCCCAGACATTTGGTCAAACATTATTCTAGATGTGTCTGTAAGGATGTTTTCTGGATGAGATTAAGGTTTAACCAGTGGACTTTGAGTAAAGCTGATTCCCCCCTACAATGTGGGTGGGCCTTATCCAATCAGCTGAGGGACTTAAGAAAACAAAGACTTACGCCTCTTGAGCAAGAAGGAGTTCTGCCAGCAGATTGCCTTTGGACTGGGACTGCAACTCTTCTCTGCATCCCCAGACTGCTCCCCTGCAGATTCTGGACTCGCACCTCCATAATCATATGATTATGGAATATATCTCTCAACACACACATGCACGTACACACACACACACACACACACTCACATACACACACTGTTGGTGCTATTTCTCAGGAGGACTGTGACTAATCCAATGACTAGTGAGTGGCATTAGCTTCAAGGTGGTGTGTGACTCAACACAGGTGGGGGGAGATGCTGAAAGGAGGGAGGAAGTGAGGGCCCCTGCAATCAGGGAGGCCTTGAATAAGAACTGAAGATTTATTTGAGCAGGATTCTAAAGCAAGGTCAAGTTTGAATAGGTAGAAAAAGGAGGAAGGGCTTGTGGGAGGGGAAATGTGTGGAACTAGACCCAAGCAGGGGACCAACCTCAGAGACACAGGTGCTTCTAGCACGGGGTGCCTTCTCCATGGGGCTGTCAAGGGTCACGCTTGTTAGTGGGAGTATGTGTCTAATGCCTGTCTCCCTCTCGGGCCATAAACTGGTGTCTCCCCATGCCCACCTAAATCCATTAACACAAGCCAATGTTGAGTAAAGATTTGTGGAATGAATGAAATCACCTTGTACTCCTATTGAATTATAACCTAAGGCAGAATTAATTCCCTGCCTTGTACCAAAAGGGGTCAAGAAATGGCAATGACTCTTGTAAGAATCACTTTGTTCCCAAGTGGGGAAATTATTTTGTTTCTTTCCATTTCAAAATACATACTGATAGGGGCACCTGGGTGGCTCAGTCCGTTGAGAGCCTGACTTCTGATTTCCACTCAGGTCATGATCTCACAGCTCATGAGATCGAGCCCCACGTCAGGCTCAGCACCGACAGCACAGAGCCTGCTTGGGATTCTCTCTCTCTCCCTCTGTCTCTCTCTGCCTCTCCCTCTTGTGTGTGTGCCCACTCTCTAACTAACTAAATAAATGGAAAAACACCAAAACAAAAACATACTCATACGTAATTCAGACAACGCAGAAAAACAGAAAATAGAACATCTATAGTTCTGTTGCCCAGAGACAAGATGTGAAGGAAATAACGTTAACTCACTGTTCACTGTAAAATGTGACACCTTATTTTTATTGCCACCTTATCAGATCTTTCCTAGCTTTTGAACCAGAATTCTCGGATTAACTGACCACCTACTATTATGTGTTAGGGACTCAAGTACAAAGGTAAAGTAATCAGACGCAGGTATCCCTGCCTTCTCAGAGTGTCTAGCTGATTAGAGAAAGTTCTCTAGCTTTTCCCCACTTTAGTGTTTCTTTGCCACCTCTTGGCTACTGGACACAAGCTCTTTTGTTGTTTCTGTACTTGAATACATGTTTTTATTTCCCTTTCCAAGGCTGCGGTGAACAAATCTCTGAGAGCATTTCTCTGAAACCATTTCCATTTTCTAAAAAACAAGTTGTTCAGTTGGAAGGGTCCTTTTATTTCCTTCCTTAGATCCCTCTGGAAGCTTGGCTTCCTTAGTTTAATGAAGTTTTCCTTTTTTTTTTTTTTTTTGGTTGTTATTTGCATTTAAAGATTCCATCCTTCTACTGGGCAGTAACTATTCACTCTGACAGGCCAAACTGGTTTACTTTTTATCACTTTTCACTAACAAAAAGAAGCATTATTCTTGGTAAATAGAGAGAAATAATTAGGATCATTCCCTTTATGTTTGATTTTTTTCTTAATGTTAGTAATCTTTAAGTATGTGTATTTACATATCCTTGTTTAAACATGTTTTTAATTTAATTTTTTTAAACATTTCAAACAATTTTTTAATGTTTATTTTTGAGAGAGAGAGAGCGAGAGAGAGAGAGAAAGCACGAGCAGGGGAGGGGCAAAGAGAGAGGGAGACACAGAATCCAAAGCAGGCTGCAGACTCTGAGCTGGGGCCAAAGTTGGATGCTTAACTGACTGAGCCACCCAGGTGCCCCGAACAAGTTTAAAATTTTAAACTCATGTATAAATGAACATTGCACCCCATAAGCCTTAACCTGGCCTTTCTTTGCATTCTTTAGGGTAGTTCTAATAGGGCATAGGTTAGAGGTTAACCCACTTGACCTGGGAAAAACCTGTTCTGATTTGCCATAATCCCTCTGTGTCTCAGATTAATTTTATTCAGATCCTATGGATTGTCCATGAAGCTATGCCATACTGTTGACGGGCCCGAAGAAGGCAAGATGGACTCGTGAGCTGGTTGGGAAGACTGTGCCCTCTAGGACGGGGGGGCCCCCTGGGAGTCTGTACGGTATTGCAGCCCACAGCTCTTGGCTGGTAAAGGTGTCTTGGAAAGTTGGGAAAAGCATTTGCTAATTAATGGCAGCCTGTGGTGCAAACAGCAAGCAGGTCCTAAGACAACAGAAGCCAAGCTTTGCTTGTGCTGGGTTCAGTTACCGACCTAATAATGTGGGAGAGGAGGCCAGCGAGTAGGTTTTCTTCTTTGTTTTGTTTTTTTTTTTAAGTTTATTTATTTTGAGAGAGACAGATGGAGAATGTGCACAAACATGGGAGGGGCAGAGAGAGAGAGGACAGAGGATCCAAAGTGGGCTCTTTGCTGACAGCAGAGAGCCTGACATGGGGCCCAAACTCATGAACCACAAGATCATGACCTGAGCTGAAGTCAGACGCTTAACCAACTGAGCCACCCAGATGCCCCCAGTTTTCTTGTTAATATAAAGGGCAGAACTAGATTTTGTGGTCAGAATTTTAAAAACTTACCGTTTTCTCTCCAATTACAAAAGCACTTTATATACTCTCTATAAAAGTCGGGAAACACAGAAGTCATAGAAGAAAACAAGAATCTCATGAACGGGTGGGAACTTTTAAGGAAACAGAATTGAGGTTGAAACGGGGAAGAACTTGCTAACAATTAGGAGCAAGCTCCCAGTCACCAGCAGTATTAACAGAGTGGGAGACTAGATGGCCAGCCTCTCAAAGGGCCGTCCTGCTCTGATTTGGGGACAGGACAGCCTGTCCTCAGCCTGCTGGGGTCTCACCGGCATGCCCCATCACCCCCACCCTGTCCCCACAGAGCAAGGGAGGGCAGAGGGAAGCGGGACTCCGCAGAGTAGCATTTGCAGAAGAGGGTCAGGTCCTGAGGAAGGAACACCACATCCGTTTGTTCATTTGTTCGCTCATTCATTCGCAATTCTTTAAATATTTATTGAGTGGCTGCTGCAGGCTGGGCCCAACATCAAGCTCTGGGGATGTTTTGTGGACAGCCCCAACTCCAGAGCAGGTTCCTACATGGGCATTAAAAATATACAAGTAAGACTGTAATCATAGTAGTTAACACCAAGAAGGAACAGCCCTCCTGGTCCAGAAGTTGGCTAAGGCGTCTCCGAGGAAGTCACATGCCAGCTGACCCTGGGTGGATGAGTAGGAGTTCTCTGAGCTGAAAGAGCGTGAGGAGGAGGCCTGTGTTGGGGAAACTTGAGGAAGTGAAACAAGACCAGTGTTTTGCAGCAACACGGTGAAGCAGGGCTCTGGCTGATGGAGGAGGCTGTGCCAGATCATGAAGGGCCAGGGAGGCCTGTCTAGGGCTGTGGGATCTTACTCCAAGAGCAACGGGAATTGTTTGCAAATTTTTTTTTTATTTAAAAAAATTTTTTTTAAGTTTATCCATTTATTTTTGAGAGAGAGAGAGGGAGAGAGAGAGAGAGA
The DNA here is from genome assembly GCF_023721935.1 of Panthera uncia. Classification (NCBI taxonomy): domain Eukaryota; kingdom Metazoa; phylum Chordata; class Mammalia; order Carnivora; family Felidae; genus Panthera; species Panthera uncia. Next base: position 73,536,182 of record NC_064818.1, on the reverse strand, counting down.
GGTGAGGGTCAGAAAGAGAGGGAGAGACAGAGAGAGAGAGACAGAGAGAGAGACAGGGAGAGAGAGAGAATCCCAAGCAGCCTCTGCACTGTCAGCATGGAGCGCGACTCGGGGCTTGAACTCTTGAACCGCAAAGTCATGCATGACCTGAGCCGAAATCAAGAGTCGGATGCTTAAACAACTGAACCACCCAGCTGCCCCCAGATTAAAAAAAAAAAGTTTATTCATTTTTGAGAGGGGGTGGGGCATGACAGGGGAGGAGCAGAGAGAGAGAGAGAGAGAGAGAGAGAGAGGAGGACAGAGGATCCGAAAGGAGCCTGATGTGGGGCTTGAAGTCCTGAACTGTGAGATCATGACCTGAGCTGAAGGTGGATGCTCAATGGACTGAGCCACCCAGGTGCCCCACATTTGCAGAATTTTTTAAGGAAAGGAGTGAGGTCATCAGATGTGTGTTTTTAGGAAATCATTTGGTTGCCGCCATTCTCATTGGAGAATGCCTTGCAGAAAGGCAAGATTAGAGGCCAGGAGGCTAGTTCAGAGGCTAATAGACATTTAAATGAGAGATGGTGTAGCTGGGACTAAAACAAGCATAATGGTAATGAAGATTAGATTTGATGGAATTTATAACTAAGCACCAGGCACCTGTGTGATTTCATTCAATTCCCACAAACACCTGTGGAGTAGATATTGTTATTACTATTTTATAGATAGCACTAAGGCTCAAAGAGGTTAAGAAACTTGCCCGAGGTCACCCAGTTGGGGAGTTGAGAGCCAGTATTTGAACCTGCTCACTCTGGGTCCAGAGCCTGCGGCTGATTACCATCCGTACTGGAGAAAAGCAGATAGATCGAGAGCGTACTTAGGAGTACGAGGCAGCAGATCTCAGTGACTGATTGGAGGCTTTCTTCCATGACCGCAGCTGGGTGATCGGTGCCATGTATTATGGCTGGAACAGCTGACTGCAAATGACAATTTGTTATAGGTGCAGCTTAATGGGAGACAAGTCGCAGATCAGCTGATTTGTGCTAAAATAATCCTAATAACAGCAAGCACGTGGAGCTTTCTGTGTGCCAAGCGCTCACAATCTTCTATAAGGATTAATTTGCTTAATCCTCACAAGAACCCTGAAAAGGAGCTGTTAGCGTCATCATCCCTGCTATGGTCTGCTGAATGTTTGTGTCCCCGTAAAATTCATAATATTGAAATCTTAACCCCCAGAGATGATGGTAATAGTAGATGGGGCCTTTGGGATGTGATCAATTCATGAATTGCCCAATAAGAGACTCCAGAGAGCTCCCTAGCCCTCTTCCACGACATGAGGACATGGCTGGAGGGTTCTGGTTGTGAACCAGAAAGAGGCCTTCTACCAGAATGAGACCGCGTGGGCACCTTGGTCTTGGATTTGCAGGCTCCAGAACTGTGAGAAGTAAAATTCTGTTCATTATAAGCAACCCTGTGTGGCTATTTTGTTACAGCAGCTTGAACAGACTAAGACAATCCTTACTTCACAAATGAGAAATAGAGGTGCAGAGAGCGCAAGCAACGTAGCCAAGGTCACACAGTAGAAAGTGTCAGAGCTGGGATACAAGCCCAGGCGGACTGGCTGCAGAGGGACAGGTTCTTAGTCATGAGCCATGCAGCTTCCGGGAATTTCAGCACCATAACAGTCCCCCGACCCAAGGCCAGGCTTCACCAAAGCAACACATTCCTCGGAGTGAAAGCCCAGGAGCTTGCTTTTGCCTCTTAAGTCACACTATGAACGTGGTCCGTGAGACATAAAATTGACCCTAGGCCCTTTTAATGAAAAAACCTGCAACTCGTATGCCTGGAGTTTGCTCACTGGTATAGGAATCTTGAGTCCCCTGTAAGCTGCTTATAGGCAGGGCCTGAACTGCTAAAAGGGATTTCTTGTCCAGACATTATTTTCTGAATCGGTTAAGGAGGTTGTTTGTAGGAAGATGAGGAGTTATTTGATGAGGAGCCTACAGGGAGACTTTTCTAGGACTTCTGATAAAATCTTTTTGTTATACAGATGTAGCCTTCTTGGTGCTGAATAAAGCCTTGCTTAATTGGGATGCCTGCAGAATTATATTCGGAGGGGTTGTTATTAAAGGGAACCAGTTAGGGGCGCCTGGGTGGCTCCATTGGTTAAGTGTCTGACTCTTGGTTTGGGTTCAGGTCATGATCCCATGGTTCGTGGGTTCAAGCCCTACATCAGGTTTTGTGCTGACAGCATAGAACTTGCTTGGGATTCTCTCTCTGCCCTTCCCTTTCTCTCTCAAATAAACTTTTTTTCTTGTCATTTTGTTTTTGTTTTTTCTTTTCTTTTTTTTCTCTCAAATAAACTTTAAAGGGAACCAGTCATTAGGGGGAGAAGTCGTTAGTTCTTCACAAACATGGAGGTCTTTTTTAAATGGAGACTACAACCTTCCTCAAATCATACACAGCCCCTGGTGAACTAGAACTTCAAGGGAAGGATGCTTGCATGTTTCAACAAATCTTCAAAGGAAGCCTTGGACCTGGCTTTCCTTCTAAGGTTGCTGCCGGGTGGGCCCTGAGCCACCTGCAGTCCTCACTCTGTCTCGGTGTCATCCACCTTGCCTGCTTTTCTCCCACCCCACCCTGCCTTCCAATTTCACCCTAGAGTCCCACATTCCCTCCAAATCACCTCTGCGGTTCTTTCCTGCCGGAAATGCCATCCTCCCTTCTCTTCGTCTGGATCCTCTCCATCTCATCCTTCAAGACCCTGGCAGGAGTCTTCTTAAGAAGTCTTCCCCAGCTGGGATGACTGGGTGGCTCAATTGGTTAAGCGTCTGACCTTGGCTCAGGTCATGATATCACGCTTCATGAGTTCATGCCCTGCATCAGGCTCTATGCTGACAGCTCAGAGCCTGGAGCCTGCTTCGGACTCTGTGTCTCCCTCTCTCTCTGCCCCTCCCCCACTTGCTCACACACTCACTCTCTCTCAAAAATAAATGAACATTAAAAAATTAAAAAAAAAAAGTCTTCCCCACCTGCCCCAGGTACTTCTAGTACAGCCTTATCATAAACAAATTATAAACCTGGTTATGGGCATCTTCCTCTTTAAACAGAGAGGCCAGGGATCAACGTATTTGTCCTCGTTTTTCTTCCTTCTCCCCAGCTGTTGCCCCTCTGTCTGGCACCATGTCTGTGGGGCAATAGTCATGCTGGGCAGACTGGGCTTCCTCTGTCTCCAGCCCCCACCTCACTATGTCATCTTAGAGAGACTGTCCTGGCCACTATGCTCAAGTGTCCATGTTTTGGGCCATGTGAACCCTGACCCCCTCACCAAAATGTCTGGGGTAGAAGCAGATCCCCAGACTTTAACCCATAGGCTGCCATGTAACCTGTGATGACCTGGGTCAAAGATAAACTGAGCCATCAGGCTCTGCTTTTAGGAATGGAGAGCAGAAACATGGAAATAACTGATGGATGACAGGAGGGGTGTGACATGAAGGGGAGAGAACAAGAAGACAGGGATGTCTGCCACTAAAGTGCCCAGAACTGCCTTGGCTCCGGGGTACCTTCCAGCTCCTGTTTCTAAGAAGCCCAACTGTGGCCATTGTTCTGGATTCCTGAGCCCCAGATCCCCTTTTGGTAGCCAGCCTCCAAGATGACCCCCCCTGGTCAGCACCTCCTGGTACTTCCCATATACAGTCCCCTTCCACATTGCATGAGGCTGACTTGTGAGACCAATAGGATACTGCAGAAGAGAGGGTGTATGACTCCCAAGATAGAACGTAAAAGACATTGTAGGGGCACCTGGGGGTGGCTCAGTCAGTTGAGCATCAGACTCTTGATTTCGTCTTGGGTCATGATCTCACGGTTTGTGAATTCAAGCCCTGCACTGGGTTCTGTGCTGACAGCGTAAAGCCTACTTGGGATTCTCCCGTCTCCATCTCTCTCTTCCTCTCCCTCTCCCTTTCTCCCTCTCCCTCTCCCTCTCTCTCAAAAATAAATAAACATTAAAAAAAAGAGATTGTACATTCTGCCTTAGTCTCTTGAATCACTCTCTCTGGAGGAAACCACTTGCCATGTTTGAAGACATTGTTTGAAGACAAGCAGCCTTGTAGAGAGGCCCATATGGGGAGCAGCTGAGGCCTCCCGTCAACACCTCGCACAGACTTGTGAGTCACCTGGGAAGTGGCTCCATCCGCCCCAGCCAAGCCTTCCAATGACTGCATGAAACCCTGAGCCAACACCATCCAGCTAAATTGTTCCCAAATTTTTAATCCACAGAAACCATGTGAAATAATAAATATTTGCTGTTGGTTTGAGCCATTAAATTTGGGGGTAATAAGTTATGCAACAAAAGCCAACTAATAAACCTTTTTGTTTCTTTACAATAAAAATCCCTTGCATTGGCTTGTGTGTAAACGCTGGCTATTTACTCACTGCTGCCTTGTGTGGTTGGCGGGTTCCCATCCACATACGAGGGGCAATTTCTGCCTGAGATGAACATCTGCTCCATGGGAAGTATAGAAGACTCTCTCTCTCTCTCCCCTCTCTCTCTGTCTGCCTCTCTCCTTCTCCTTCTCTCCCTCTCTGTATTATGTATCCCAATAACACATTATCTATGTTTGGTGCGTTACAGTTTTCAAAGAGCTTTTCATACACATCTCATTTGATCCTCTTAGCAATTGACATGGATAGGTAATTCTACATCTCAGATACACTTACAGCTCCACATTGACTTCATATTGGGAACTTTCACATTAATCCATGGAGAAAGCATTTTTTTTCAATTCTCTCAAGTATGTAGAAGATCAGGTTTGCTTATTCAACAAATGTTTACTGACTTCCTACTGTGTGTGAGGAATAGGAGTTGGAAGACATAGAAAAGAAGCAGAAATTAATTTGCCTTCAGAGAATTTATCATCTAGTAGGAGCATTAAAACATGTCCATAAATAACTAAAATATGCAGAAACTTGTGAAGCCCTAATAGCTGGAACTGAGTACTGGCTTTGTCCTGAGTGTTGCACTAAAACCTTTACATGGATAATCTTTCCCTACTAGGATGTGACATCCCTGAGGGCAGGGCTTTGTCCTCAACTCCCACAGTTAGAACTTGGCACACAGTAAATATTTATTTAGCGAATCTCACTGAATCCTCACAATATTATTAAAAAAAAAAAAAAAAAAAAAAAAAAAAAAAAAAAAAAAGCAGAGGCACAGAGTGGTTACACCATAGGTTCTAGAATAAGTCTTCTGCCATTTGGATCCCGGCGCCATTAGTTGAAGTGATCTAGGCGAAGTTAGTGACCCTCTCAGTGACTCAGTTTCCTGCCATGAAAAGTGAGGATAATAATAGTACCTAGTTACAGTGCCTAATAATGTCTCACAGAGTTATCCTGAGGATCATATGAAATAATTCGGGCAAAACATTTGGGAGATAAGCACTAAAACATCACCTCTCATTACTGTGATGATCCCCATTTTACAGACAAAGAAATGGAGGCTTAGAGATGCTTAGCAAGCCACGCCCATGCTTTTAACTGTATCCCTCAAATATTTCCCAAAAAGGTGGTAAAGGAAGGCAGACCAAGATTAGTGTCAGAATATTTTCTTGTAAAGATAAGGAAGAATTGGTTCACGTCTAAAGACAAGGATCATATTAGGGGAGAACCGCCTCTGAAAATAGTCTGTTCTACACCAAGGGCGATTGGATTCTGGCCACAGGTTGCTATACTTCCCCTCTTAGTCGGTGGGTTGTTTCTGGCACAGGAGCCCCACCAGGATGGGAGAGAGGAACTCCTTGGGGCAGCCGTGTTTGCACGACTCACCAGGCAGTTTATAGCACAATTTAGATACACCAGGGATAGCAGGATTACTAATCACGCTGTCGGCTGATGTAAACTCTATTTGGATACAATAATGTTTTTAAATAACCTCAAATACAATTAGCACCCTGAGGATGGGGCCGGTTGAATGACTAGAGGAATATCATTCAGTTAGTTCATTAACTAATTACAGCACTCCACAAACAGCCTATGCAAGGCAGGGGCCGTGGGGATGAGTCACAGGGCTGAGCTCTGGGGCCCGAGGGGGGGGTTCAGTGCTCTCTCTGGCGCCAGCATCAGGAGGCATTGCTGACTGACACAGAGGGACTCCTCCCTCTCTTGCTGTCTCCCTAAGCGTTAATGGGAAGATGCTTGGGAGGCCCAGAAATGCCCCCACGCCTGGGTGACCCACAGGGCGTCACAAAGCTCTACTCCTCTCCCTGGTTGCTCTCTGCACTTGTAACCCAAGACAGACTCGCAGAGGGCTTGGACTGGGCAGGCAGGTGGCCGGTAACTCATTTAGTTAATGAATCTGTCCTCTTCATCGTCTTGAGTGCTGTGTGGAAGAATGTTGGCTAGGGGCAACAGGGCACCTGCTGTTCCACTGCCTGGGGAACACCTGCTGAGCCTCCAGCTGCAGGAACCAGAATTGCCACTACAAAAGACAGGGGCGGCCACCAGAGGCACGGCTAGTTGCGCTGCAACTAGTTTAACAGTTGTTGTAAAAGTGTTTGCAAAGAACCATTTGGACCGGTCACCTTCTGAAACTCAGTCTCCCCACCTGTGGATGGGGATAATAACATCGATGTCTGTCTCAAAGAGTTATTGGATGAACTGACATAAACATGTGAAGATTTCAGGAGGGCCTGGGTGGCACAGTCAGTTAAGCGTCCAACTCTTGATCTTGGCTCAGGTCACGATCGGGAGCTTCAGGAGTTCAAGCCCTGCATGGGGCTCTGCACCAATGGTACACAGTCTGCTTGGGATTCTCTCTCTCCTTCTCTCTGAGCCTCCCCCACTCGTGATTGCACACACTCTCTCTCTCAAAATAAATAAACTTTTTAAAACTTTTAAAAAAAGAATGAAGTTTTTAGCATAATCCTTGGCAAAAAGCCAAGGGTTCAGTAAATGTAGATTAGTATTCATCTTGGCATCGGACCACAGCACAGTCTTACCTACAGCCCTCGGTGGACAGCAGATTCACATCTCTGCCCCTTTCTCCTGGTGTGCTCCATCTGTCAACGTTCAGCCCTCTTGACACCTGCCAGGCTTTCAACGGAGCTCAAGAACAACTATTCAGAACTCTTTCTTCTGAACTTTTAAAATCAACGAGAGTTACACACCATCTTCCGAATGGCAAAGGTCCCCAGCAGCTCTGGGTTCGAACTGGCAGACCAGCCCCGACCCCCCGACTTTGTTTTCGATAAACATTCTTTCAGAGAAATATAATGGAGGCTAGCTGGCTGCACTACCCTATTTTCCTATTCTCCTCCAAAGTGAATGCCAGACATTTCTGGGGCCAAAGACAGGATTAACATTTCTCAGCCTAGGAAACACGCCCATCTGGATTCAGCACAGGGAGCATTTAGTGCTCCAACCGTCTCCTGTAATCAGCTTGAACGATCCAGGCCACAAGCTTGGAAATTAAATTCTAGAAGTGATTTTTTTCTATCCTGGAAGCTATTTCAATTACAGCTTCTTGCAGATGAACCTCGGATAAGCAGCAAACTTACAAGCCCTGGCGTTATGTAAGGAGGCGGCACCATGGGAACCTTGCCATGCCATAACAAAGAGGCCACCTGGAGGCTGAGAGCGCAACCAGTGGACAGAGCGACATACCTGCTCTGAGCGCCCATCTCATGCCAGATGTCATCTAAGACCCTGAGTGATCGGGGCCCCGTCTTTAGACTTGCAGTCCAAAGTGGGAGCCACAGTTCAGTGTAATAGGCTAGGAACCTGTGACGGGCGGCAAACCCTGGTGGTGTGTGAGCATCAGCCCAGCTTGGGGTTGAGGCTACATATCCAACCTGAGTCTCCAGTCAGTCGTGTGAAGGAAGGTGGTAAGGGCATTGCAGACAGATCGAAGAGCCAAGACCCGCAGGTCTGAAACAAGGCGTGTGCGCGCGTGCGTGCGTGTGCATGCGCGTGAGTGTGTGTGCATGCGCGTGTGTGCGTGTGCGTGCGTGCGTGTGCATGTGACTCCAGGCAGCCCAGCGTTCAGGCGCAAGCGAGGGAGTGGCAGGAGACGGCCGGGTGCACCTTTGCCCGTCACCGTGATTTTTAGCATTAGAAACTCCTTTAAGACCCGCCCCACGATCTTGCCTTCAAGACATCAGATTTCCAGAACGTGAGATGCAGAGCATGATGGGTCTTCTCTCAGCAGAGACCAAGCCCTGGAGGTTTCGGACACCATCTTCAGAATGCGGTGGGGCTGAGTATTGATTGGAATTAGGGTTTGGTGGGTGGCAGAACAGGGAAGTTTTGGAGGCTCTCAGGCAGGTGGCAACAGGACAATCTGAGAGCAGATGCTGTTTTATCCACGGGCCTCCAGTGTGGGAGACCTGGGAGCAGACAGACTGGCTCACGAGGCAGGAGCCTTGCGCTTCTTTATTGCTTTGTATCCTACATGATTGGGTGAAAATGCTTGGTAAGGGAGGACTGGACGTATGAGACCTGCCCGCCATCAGCTCTCCCGTGGGAACCCCAGTGCGGGAGTTAACAGGGAGTCAGACAGACCCGCATTCAAGTCTTGACCTTGCGGTTTAATGCGGGACTGAAATTTTGAGTTTCACAAAGTGCCAGATTCTTTGCTGTTAAAGTGGGGATAACAGAGCTCTGGGTTGTCGTGGGTGTCAGATGAAGTGTTCGTGTGAGGTCTGGCATCACAACGGGTGTTTAACAATGATGGGTTTTATCCAGGTGCCGCTGGATAAAAGGTTGCAGCTAGTGGCTAATCTTGAATTGTTTAGGCTACTTGGGGGACAGTGCTACCCTTCAGTCTGGAGGCCTCCCTTAATGACACCATGGTGAGCAGTGAGATGAGCTCTTCCATAATCACCCACTTAGGAAACCAGAGTGGGTTGTTCCCAAAGGGTCTCTGCCTGCCTTTCCTCATCCCTGCGCTCCTGCTTCTGCAGAGCCCTGCCTATGACTCCAGCGGCTTCTCGTCACCTTCTCCCTACAAGGGCACCCGGCCAGGAATGACGCGATCTGGGTTTTCATTTGCTGTCATTATAGAACTCGTGGAGAACTGAGCGTTTTCACTGTCCCTCCCAGTTTCAGAATCCAAGAGGGAAAGATTTTAAATTATTAATGAGTTTGTTTTTTATGATGGAAAAGTAATAATGCATATTGAAGGTTAAAAAAACAAACCACAACCTCAAATAATATAGGACGCTGAAGTTACTTTCCTTCTGGCCCAGCTTCTTCATCTGTAAATGAGAGATAATAGTAGTTTCTTCCCCTTAGGGTCACTGTAGAGGAGATTAATGTAGGGATTTGGAAAATGCTTCGTGCAACGTCGGGCGTAGAGCAAGCACCTGTCATATGCTAACGATTATCACTATCCCCATTCTACTTCCAGAGATGACTTAGGGTCTCTTTCTGGAATTATCCTATGCTTACAAGAAAATATATTTACATATTCATGCACACAGAGAGATGTTACGTTTATTGCTCTGCAACTTGCTGTTTTCACTTAATAATCTTGGGCATGCTTCCATTTTCATGCCTACTGATTTCCCACATTCTTTTTAAATAACTGGGCAGTAGGTCATTGAATGGATGTACCATTATGTATATGACCAAAGGAGAAACATTTAAATTACATAATTACATATCTGTTTAGAAGTTTTATTTGGCAATACGTGCAAAAAGTCATTGGAATAAGTAAACGCTCTTTTCAACATTTACACATCTTAGAAACTTGACCCACATTGCATGCCAACAGCGTTGCCGAACGACAGAATGGAGCCCCACAGTGAGGGCAGCGTGGACCAGAGTGGTCAAGCCTGGTGGGGCAGGTTAAAAACAGTGCAAGTTACTGTACTTATTCCAGATCAATTTGGAACAGAACAGAACATTAAGGGAGGTGTGATAGTTGTGTGTTCCAGCTTTAAACTACAATGTGAAAGGACCAGTGGTTTTACTATTATTTTTTCATTTGGCTTCCTGGCACCTCAAATTCAATCAGTGTCCTGCTGTTCAGAGGTATTTTGAAGTGTGCCAAGTCTTAATTGAAGTGGAAGTGCCTGAAACAAGAGTTAATACCATGAGCAACAGGGAGTCGAATTTATGGAGGTAAACTGTTGCTGGCTCTGCGTTTCAATTACTTTTGGCTCCTGGGGCCGATCTAAATTTTGAGAGTAGACCTGATGGTTGGGAAGAGAGCTGGACCGGACCAAGGTGCAGCTCTGGGCATTCTTCTGGGCTTTGGGTTACCTTGGAGTGTAAGAATTCTGCTACAAGGGTCCAGGGACCCCAGCACCTAGCATGTGAAGTCTATTGAATGCACCAGCCCTGTGCTGGTGAGATGGCCCTTGTCCCATCAGATTCCAGATAAGGAGACCGATATAAAATAAGCAAGCAGGTCCGCCTGGGTGGCTTAGTCAGTTGAGCTTCCAACTCTTGATTTCGGCTGACGTCATGATCTCATGGTTGGTGAGATGGAGCCCGTGTTGGGCTCTGTGCTGATGGCTCAGAACCTGCTTGGGATTCTCTCACTTTCTCTCTCTCTCTGTCCCTCCCCTGCTTGTGCTCTCTCTCTCTTTCTCTTTCATGCTCTTGCTCTCTCTCCCAAAATAACACACTTAAAAAAAAAATAAGCAGGGGCGCCTAGGTGGCTCAGTCGGTTGAGTGTCTGACTTCAGTTCAGGGCATGATCTCATAGTTTGTGGGTTCAAGCCCCATGCCGGGCTCTGTGCTGACAACTCAGAGCCTGGAGCCTACTTCAGATTCTGTGTCTCTGTCACTGTCTGTCCCTCCCCCACTCATGCTCTGTCTCTCAAAAATAAAGGAACATTAAAAAAAATAAGGAAGCAAACAAAATAAATAGAGCTTATTACTGACACGAAGAAGGAAAGAAACAGGGATGAAATAGAGAGTAACTGGGGGAATCCATTTCCCATAGGAGGTGAGGGAGGGGATATATGAGCTAGGATTTGATAGATGACAAGGGCATGGCACCAGGAAGAGCTGAGAAAGACCATTCGCAGCAAAAGGAAGAAAGAAGGCAAAGGCCCTGGGGTGGGAAAGAGTTGGCTATGTTTGATGAACTGAGGAAAGTCCAGATGGCTGGATCATAGGAGGAGAAAGAGAAGAAACTATACCACCGGGGGCCCATTATCTTGCAGGATCACATAGACCACAGCAAAGAGCTTAGATTTCATTCTTGGTGCCATGAGAGGCCACAGAAGATTTTAAGCAAAACAGTGACATAGTCTGATTTCTATCTTTTCAAAAAGATTGTTTGCCTGCTATGTGGAGAATCAAGGAGGCCAGTGGAGAAGGCAGAGGCTTTTTGCCACTCAAGAGGGGATAGTGGCGGAGGCAGCGGCCACAGCAGTAGGTGGATGGCTTCGTTCTCAATCCCCTCCGGTAGGTCAGAGTCCGCTGTAGGCTCTGGGAGACCAAGATTCTCCAGGGGTTCCCATCAGCCAGCTCATCAACCATCTCCGATGCACTTGCCTACCATGAAGACAAATGATTGGTGCAATAGAGGGGTTAAGGCTGACACTGTCTCACTGGGAAGACCAAAAACCCCCAAGACAAACTACATCGTAAGATGCCAGGCCTCAGACACTGGTGACCATGAGCACTAGGGTCAGGAGCACCAGGGAACATTTCGCCCGCGCCATAGGGGGATCTTTGGCAAAAATGTGAACTATATACTGTCTATGATGCCTCCTTTTCTTTTTCTTTTTTTTTTAATTTTTTTTTAAATTGTTTTAATGTTTATTTTTGAGAGAAAGAGTGCATGCTTGCGTGCACGCACGCAAGTGAGCAGGGGAGGGGCAGACAGAGAAGGAGACACAGAATTCGAAGCAGGCTCCAGGTTCTGAGCTGTCAGCACAGAGCCCTACACAGGGCTTGAACCCATGAACCCTGAGATCGTGACCTGAGCCATAGTCGACACTTAACAGACTGAGCCACCCAGGCACCCCCTCCCCCCCGCCTTCCTTTTTTCCAACCAGGAATACCAACTGACCCCATCCCCCACACTGACAATTATCCAGACCCCATGTGCCAACTCTAGCTACTCCTACACACACCTGATTTTAAAGCAGTCCTATAACGCAAATGGATTTTTGTTATTTTATTTTTTATATACTTTTTTGAAAGAGGCAGAGCGTGAGTTGGGGAGGGGCAGAGAGAGAGGGAGACACAGAATCAGAAGCAGGCTCCAGGCTCTGAGCTGTCAGCACAGAGCCCAACTCGGGGCTCAAATTCACGGACCGGGAGATCATGACCTGAGCCGACGTCAAACACTTAACCGACTGAGCCACCCAGGTACCCCACCCAAATAGATTTTTATGTTTTGGACTGTGTGGGAGACAGATTTAAGGTTTGGTTCTAGCAGGTGGCCTTGCCAGCACCCCTCTGCTGTGGGTGAACAGGACAGCCTCATTACAGACGTGGAATGCTACGGAAGTTCAGAGAAGGCAAATCTCAGGAGGGCAAGACCACTTGAGAGACAGGCCAGGGGCTGAGCTTTAACAGCTTTTGGAAGCTGGATCTGAGGATGCCCGATGGGGAGCCATCCTCCAGTGTAGCAAGGTGTGGCTTTTCTCTCTGGTTGCTTTTGAGACCTTCTCCTTGTCTTTGACATTCCGCAATTTCCCGATATTGTGTTGGGATGTTGACTTCTTTTTATTTGTCATACCTGGTAGATCCTGTTATTCCTCTTGTTAAGAGCTGAATTGCATGCCTCCCACAAAGCACATGTATTGAAGAAATCCTCAGCCCCAGTGCCTTAGAATGTGACTGGATTTGGGGATAGGATCTTTAAAGAAGTGATTAAGTTCAATGGGGTCGTTAGGGTGGGTTGTGATATCCTTATGAGAGAGGAGATTAGGACACGTGTACACACAGGGAAAGACCATGTGAAAACACAGGGAGAAGCTATCTGCAAGCCAAGGAGTGAGGTTCAGAAGAAACCAATTCTGCTGATACCTTGGTCTCAGACTTCTAGCTTCCAGCATTGTGAGAAGATAAATTTCCTTACTAGGTGTTACATGTGACATCATGTTTTTAAATGACATTTGTCTAGGGGAAGCCAAGAATACCCTATTCTACCTAGACCTGGTTCCAAAACAAGAGGCAATGACAGGTAGCTGGGAGGCCAAGGACTCAGTCATTGCTCACTGCAGACCTCGGTGCGGGGAGAGGAGGTAAGCTGGGCTGGCCCAGTGCTGCCCCCTTTTCCCAGGTTGGTTGGGCTGTGAGGCCTGCTTACAGGTTTTGGGGTCTAGAATTTATTACCCCAGAGCTCAGACGTGAGTCACAGATTTTGCCACTGTGATAGGAGGAAAGGCCTGTTCAAAGGACGCATCGCCATCAGGGAGAACATTCCCAGAGAGCGAGAGCGAGGAGACCCCCAGAGTCAAGCACAGAGCTGGTGCAGGTCCGGAGAGGAGGGAGCAGGGAGGAGAGACTGGACAGGCAGAGGCTCCCGGGAGGGAGCAGTCCTGTCCTTTGTTTACTCCTGTTATTTTGCAGGAAGAGACTTAAGAAAGAGTCACATGGGGACCAGGACGAAGTCCCTTTCACTCAGTTACTCTGTCACTGGCAAATGCAGCCGCCCCCAGAGAAAGTCCCCTGAACTCTGGTGTGGAATCAGGCACAGGAGCGAGAACAGGAAGGACCCTGAACTCCTTCTCCTGGAAGACAGTCCTCTGGCGGCCCCAGTTTAATACTGTAGAATTTACATCGACACAGTTCTTGGGGCTTCATAACTGACACATTGCTTCTCGTCCCTTCCCCTCAAGGAGCCTATAGCCTCCTATGGTGAGGTGCTCCTTCAAACCTTGTGACTGCGACAGGGATGTCCCCCATCTTCCCTGCTGGGTCTGTGGGCAGCTGGCTGGGTCCTTAGGGACAGAGCTCCCTCTGCTGGCTCACCAGCTGGAGCCTTCCGGATGTTTGAACAGTGACACCAACTTCAATTGTCATCGCAATAATCTAAAACAATCTGTTTATTATACAGTAGAATCATCGATCGCTGTAGATGAATAGTGTTAACAGGAAGTATTGCAAGGGCTCTGGAGTCAGGCTGGGGCCGCGAGTAGCCTATTTCTTAATTTCCCTGAACCTCAGTTTTCTCATCTGTAAAATGGGTAGAATAGTACTGTATCATTTGGGGTCCAGGCAGGAAAACAGTAATTAACACTAATGGAGATCACAGACAGAACACAAGGAAATTGTTAAATGTGTGTGAGAGGGCCAAAAGAATAAGGCAGGTATTTAGAGATCACGGGGAATAACTGCAGAAGGGGAGTGACCATCCCTTTGGTGGAGGGAAGAGGCTTGGATTACGAGAACTGCTTTAGTCGTCTATTTAAAAAAATTTTTTTGATGTTTTTTTTCATACTTTTTAAACAACAAGATTATTTATTTTGAGAGAGAGAGAGAGAGAGCAGGGGAGGGGCAGAGAGAATCCCAAGTAGGTTCTGCGCTGTCAGCACAGAGCCCGACGCGGGGCTCGAACTCACGAACCGTGAGACCATCGCCTGAAGTGAAATCAAGAGTCAGACGCTTAACCGACAGGGCCCCCCAGACGGCCCTGCTTCAGTCACCTGTTGCTGCTCAACAAGTCACCCCGAAGCTTAGAGACTTACTGATCCTGGGGTTGACAGTTTTTCCACTGGTCCCACCTGGACTCCTTCCTGCTGCAGTCTTGCGCTGGAAGGTAGGCTGGGACATCTGTGTGGGTTGGCCTCACTCTGTGTCCTTCACCCTCAAGGAAGCCACCCCGGACTCCCTCATGGGACGGTGGCAGCAACAGTCCGCGAGAGGTCATCTCAGGGCACACGTGCTCATCCACCCTCTGCTTCCTGTCTGCTCCCATCCGCCCAAGCAGATTCCCTGACCTAGCCTGAGTCCCGCTGGAGGGGACCCCTCGAAGGCCTGGATTTCAGGAGATAGGATCCATCGGGGGTCACTGGTGTAAAAATGGACCACGAGATTGTGGCCGGCGGCAGGGGGGGGGGGGGTGGGGGGGGGGTGGGGGGGGTGGTGTAGCCACGACTGCTACCTCGGGATCTTGGAGGAGGGGTCTCATGGAGCTGGGCCCGCCCTGGCTATGCTGGGAATGTGAACAACGTCGGAAACCGGAACCGTTTGCTGCTTCAGAGGGATCAGCAAGCAAATAGGAAGGAACAAGTCTCTCTTCCTGCCCCTTCCAAACTCCCTCCAAGGCCCCCTTTGGGACAGCGGACGAAAGAGAAATGTGGCTTGCCGACCCCCAGCCCTGGCATCCCAGGGCGCAGAGTAGAGGCTGCGAGCCGAAACGCAGCTTCACCGCGTTGCAGGCTCGTTGAAAACTGGTAGTGCGGGGACAGTGCTCAGCCCAGACGCAATGTTCAATAAGGGGTAACTATTTGTATTATTCACTCTTTTCTTTTAAGATTGTATTTTTAAGTCGTCTCTACACCCAGTGTGGGGCTGGAACCCACGACCCTGAGATCAAGATTCACAGGCTCCATCAACTGAGTCAGCCAGGTTTCTCTATTACCTCTTTAAAAATCTTTCTTAAGCACAATGGCGCTGACCTATCACTTGGTACATTGCCCTGGCATAACATTTGTTTTTTTTGTTTTTGTTTTAGTTTTTTTTTTTTACATTTATTCATTTTTGAGAGACAGAGAGAGACAGAGCACAAGTGGGGGAGGGGCAGAGAGAGAGGGAGACACAGAATCCGAAGCAGCCTCCAGGCTCCCAGCTGTCAGCACAGAGCCCAACACGGGGCTCGAACTCACGAGCCGTGAGATCATGACCTGAGCTGAAGTCAGATGCACAAACGACTGAGCCACCCAGGTGCCCCAACCTGGCATAACATTTGGAGGTAACTGGTATTTTCTTACTGCCCTGTGGCCATCATCCATAAAGAGAGTAACATTTCTCATCTCAGGGGGAGAATGTGTCAGGGCCTGGCATTGAAGGCCTAGAAGGTCATAGAAGTTCACAGGGCTTCTGAGTGGATTTTTCCAACTTTTAACCAAGAGAGTGGCCTTGAAAGCCACACCTTTGCATTGCAAGATCTGGGTTTATTCAGACAGAAAAGGTTTCTTGAGATCTTAGAGACTGGGGCCCTGGAGAGCTCAGAGTACAGAGCTCATACCAAAGGTGCAAAGAGAGGGTGCCTGGGTGGCTCAGTTGGTTAAGCAACTGGCTCTTGATTTCAGCTCAGGTCATGATCCCAGCATTGTGGAGTTGGGCTCCATGCTGAGTGTGGAGCCTGCTTAAGATCCTCTCTCTCTCTCTCTCTCTCTCTCTCTCTCCCTCTCTCTCTCTCCCTCTCTCTCCCT